>NW_022196896.1:111487152-111502628 GCF_008632895.1 Mastomys coucha
CCCCATCCCTTCACTACCTATGTCATTCCCCACCCCCACTGTCTTAGTCAGGGTTTCTATTCCTGCACAAACATCATGACCAAGAAGCAAGTTGGGAGCTGGGCAGTGGTGGTGCACACCTTTAATCCCAGCACTTGGGAGGCAGAGACAGGCAGATTTCTGAATTCGAGGCCAGCTTGGCCTACAGAGTGAGCTCCAGGACAGCCAGGGCTATACAGAGAAACCCTGTCTCAAAAAACAAAAACAAAACAAAAATAAAAAATAAATAAAGAAGCATGTTGAGGAGGAAAGGGTTTATTCAGCTTACACTTCCACCTTGCTGTTTCCTCACCAAAGGAAGTCAGGACTGGAACTCAAGCAGGTCAGGAAGCAGGAGCTGATGCAGAGGTCATGGAGGGATGTTCCTTACTGGCTTGCTTCCCCTAGCTTGCTCAGCTTGCTTTCCTATAGAACCCAGGACTACCAGGCCAGGGATGGCGCCACCCACAATGGGCTCCCACCCTTGATCACTAATTGAGAAAATACCTTACAGCTGGATCTCATAAAAGCATTTCCTCAAGAGAGGCTCCTTTCTGTGTGATAACTCCAGCTTGTGTCAAGCTGACACACAAAACCAGCCAGTACACCCACTTATCCCATTCCATACTCCATCCTCCACCCCCAACCCGTGTAAATGCTTGGGAAGTGCCTTAGACTTTTGTGTGCCTTAGACTTTTGTCTGTGGCAGGCCTGAGGGTGAGACATGAAGAGTGTGATTTGACTTTTGGCCATAGTGGGAACCAAGACTCATGAACTTTTACAGGAAGTGGTGACTCCTTCCTTGGGGGACCTCAAGGCCCGAGCTCACGAGCCCTGGAAGCCCAAATAGTGTTACAGAATGGTTTACTAAAAATCCCCTGAGGGTCTTGTGGTCTGAAGGCTGCTCTCCGCATTCATGTGGCTCTGTCAAGATGTCTGGAGTCGCAAGCTTGGGCCAGGTTATGTAGACCATATTGAGTGTTTTTAAAAGAACCTTAAATGTCACCTGTCCCCATAACTATTTCACACCCTTCACTTCAGTCAACAATATCCCCCACCTCCATGAGGAGGGCAGAGCTATTGAGTGTTAAGACTCTACAATCAGCAGAAACCACATTTAGCTTCTAAAAGGATTCCAGTCTGTATTTATGAGTCCTTCCAGTTGCCAGGTTCGTAGACCACTAAGGGGAGGCCAATCTCCTTTATAGGTGATTGGAACCTCCAGTGCAGCTTCAGAAGCCAAGAGTGGGAACATCTCCAACCTGTACAGAAAGAAGTTTTGGTCAGTCCATTACCACTAGGACAGCTGCAATCAAAAGAGAGGAGAGAGGGAGGGAAGAAGTGAGGGAGGGAGAGAGGAAAAAAGTGAGGGAGGGAGAGAGGGAGGGAAAGAGGGAGGAAAGAAGTGAGGGAGGGAGAGAAGGGAGAGAAGAAGGAAGAGAAGAAGGGAGAGGAAGGGAGAGAGGGAGAGAGGCAGAGCCAGGAGGATTCCAAGTTCCGGGAAACCCTCTCCCACACTGAGAGACCTCATCTCAAAATGTTAACAAGCAGGTGGAGGGCCTGCGGCACTCTGGCTCTGGACGCTGGTGGTGTAAAATGATGTGGCTGATTAGGAAACAGTTCTGCTAGGAAAATACCCTAGAGCACACACTTACCATGTGCAAAAGCCCAAGGTTTGCTCTCCAGCATCCCCCAAAAGAAAATGTGTAAACAGTTACCATAAAATTTGGTCATCCACTCCTAGGGACACCCTCAAAGGGTGAGGAACGGACATTCAAGCAAAGATCTGCATATGAGCATCAACAGCACTGCTCACAAGACCAGAAGACAGACAAACAGGCTGCAGAAAACCCAGACAAACAGGCTGCAGAAAACCCGTAGGATGGATATTCAATCCTAAAAAAGCAATGGGTACTGAGTGGTGCTGTGAAAGGATGGATCTTGAAGAAAACACTCTGTATTGTACAATTTTATATTCAGGAACCATCCAGAATGGGCACCTCCACAGACACGAAACACTCCATGGCTGCCAGGGCTGCAGTAGGGAAACGGGAAGGAATCAATTACCAGGAGTGAGGTTTCTCCACGAGTAATTCATGCACAACCTAGTGAATATCGCAAAAGTTACTGAATGCACACTTTAAAGTGCACTGTATGTTGCATGAATTTTGCCTCAAATTTTAAAGAGCATATACTCTCTTTTTAAAATATATATCTAATATTTGTTTCTATATTTTATGTTTTGCCTGCCTTTATGTCTGTGCACCACATGTGTGCCCGGTTCCCTCAGAGATCTGAAGAGGGTGTCGGATCCTCTGGAATCTGTGTTACAGAGGATGTGAGCCACCATGTAGGTTCTGGGATCAGAACTCACTGCAAAGGCTGTGAGTGCTCTTAACTGCTGAGCCATCACTCCAGCCTCCAGCCCCATCCACACCACTGTTTTCTTGGAGACACTGTCTCACTGCATATCCATAGATGTCTCTAGCTCTGATCCTCCTGCCTCAGCCTTCCAAGTTCTGGGATTGTGTGTGAGTTGCCACATACAGTTTAAAAGCATCTACTGTAACTGAAGCAGGCAACACAAACATCAGCTCTCTGCTTGCAGCATTTCATAACCTGCCAAAGACAAAATCCCTCACCCAAAAGATACCCCTAAAGCTTCTGTGTCCCTAAGAGGCAGGCAGGAGGGGCCCCCGCTCCGGGATGGCCTCGCTCCACTCTGGACTTTGTCCTTGGACTTTCTCAGAACTTTTAGAATCTGGAGGTTGTGCAGGATCCAGAAGGAGCTCTGCACTCCCCGTGGCCCAGCAATAAGGCATGTCATGTGGTCTTCCCAGGTACCCAGCATCAGTGGATTCCACAGAAATCAACCACAGAAGGGTTCCTCACGATAGAAGGATGCTCCAGCACTAGATGGAAAGAAAGTGGGTAGTGGGCGGCTGTCAGTAGATAATAAAGTTTAGGGTAAGAAGCAAAAGAAGAAATATTGAAAAGAGAAAAATCAGAGTGTGTGGGTGTGTCGGATACGTTGAAGAGAAGTACAGAGATATAAAAGAGAAACCGTGGGAGGGGGAGGTGGGCAGTGAGGCTTGTGCACTGTATCTCAATTTCACTTCAGAGTCATACACACACACACACACACAAACGCACACGCACACACGTACGTTATCAGACATAAATGTATGTTTAGCATATTTAAAAGCTAAAATGAAATTTGAAAGGGCAGAGTAATGCAAACAGACACAAACCAGTCTGGTATCTCGTTGAACTGAAAACCACACAGAGCCAGGAATCAATTGAAGCACTCTGATTGCACACAACGGGTTTGTTCTGAGTATATCTGATATTTGGTAGATTTACTGATACTGCCCTTATCATTCTGAAACTCTTCTCCACACGATATCATAGAAAACAAACACACACACACACACACACACACACACACACACACACACACACACACGCTCTTTACTGGAAAGGGATGAAAGGCACTAGCAGTAAGTAGAAGTTAAAGAGAAACCCTACCAACGTTACCTTTGAGATGGAGAGACCAGTTTGGATTTGTGATTAAAAACAGAAGAATGTCTTAGTTCTGCCCACTGAAGGGCACAGAAGCCCTGACAAGCCAGTGACCGTGGGCACAGGTACCACCAAGTCCTGTACACCACAATGGTTCAGAAGTAAGGGCTCCTCGAAACGGTGATTGATTCCAGGTCTGGGGCTAAGAATGTGTCACAAGCCTAGCATGCCATATCTGATCAGAAAAGAAGACAGGAGTCAGTGATAAATGTTCTGGGAACTAATCCCAGGTCCTGTGCAAGAGCACCTGTGCTCTTAGCTGTGCATCCACCTTCCCAGCTCCCGAATTACTTTTTTTTAAAATTGCAGTCTTGCCAAACAAATTCAGAAGCTGATCTCAGGCTGCTCAAAGGTGCAACAAGTTGGATGCCAAAATGAACAAGGACAGCCAGGCACTACACACGTGTCTGGTATACTCAGAGGCAACATGAGGGCATCAAATCCTCCGGCACTGCGGTTTCAGATGGTTCTGAACTACCATGCAGGTTCTGGGAATTAACCCCAGGTCCTGTGCAAGAGCAGCAAGTTCTCTCAGCTGCCCACCCACCTCCCTAGATCCCCAGTTAGTATTATTTTTAATTGAAATCCTTGCAGAAACAAATAACCAAGTAGTATATATAAGGGAATAAAGACTTTAAAATACCATTCTGCATCCACCAGGATTTTCCCCAAGCAAGATCCATCAGTTCCTGAGTGAACCTGGTGCCCCACTGAAGCTCTCGCCGTGCCAAGATCCCACAAAGTACTGATTACAAACAAAACTGGAGAGAGGCTTGGTGATCAAGTTCATTATCGGCAGCCCATCTGCCATTATTTGATCTCAATTACATGCAATGAGTGGATAACGGATGTGGGACCCGAGCCCCAAATTCTAAGCCCAAATTCTGCACTGATAACCATGTTAGTGATGACGCCTCTACAGTCAGAGCAGACGCTTCCGAAACAGTCATGCCACAAAAAGCAAACAAGAAGTAATGGTAAAAAGGCAAGGAAAGATCTATTTTAGACAAAAGACGCACTGACTAAAGAGCCATGTTTAGTCATGAATCTTGATTGCATCCTGGGTAGGGGAAAAATGCTCCCCGTATAAAAGACATCTGGGGGACATCTGCAGAGCCCAAAATGCAGGTGGTGTGCTGCCTGCTGCTATTACTGCAATCACAGCATTGTGGTTTTAGGGCAGAGTGGCCTTATTAGGAGATGTTGAGTCTATTTGGAAGGGAGGCCTCAAGATGTCACCAGTTTGCCTGCAAACAGAAGTATTTGGAGAGGGGGTTGGGGGGGAGAGAGAATATATGTTAACAATTGCAGGATCAGTAAGTCCTTGTACTTGTCTTTCAAATCCACAGGCTTGGATTTCCCAAAACAGACATGCTGTGGGAAAGTGGCAAGACACACAGAGAACACTGTAACAGACCCAAGGCTCCTGCCACCATGGAGACTAGCTCTCTGCATTACAGAGCAGGCTAATCCCCTTTATGAAGTTCCCTTGAAGAGCAGAAAGTCTTCCCTTCTGTTTCCTTGAACCTTTTCCCACCCCAACCTCCAATTCAGCACCTGGCAAAATCCCTAATCCATGTGGGCACTGACCCCCGAGGACCCTGTACATGTTTAGGAAACACCCATGGCAGACGGTATAGATGGAAAGGGAGAGATCCCCATGCCCAGAGCACTGGTGGGGAATCTCCGCAGCACAGCCTAGTTCTGGGCCTCTGAAGCCCCTGGCAGGTTTCAGCCCAGTGTTCTTGTCTAGTATACCTGTTCCTATGTGGCTCTGCAAAAGACGCCACTGCGGTGGCTCCAAATAGCATCCAGGGCTGGTGAGGTGCTGAGTGGGTACAGGCACACACCACGTGAGCCTGATGATCTGAGTTCAATCTTGGAACTCATGTAAAAGAAGAGACCCGACTCCACAAAGCTGTCTCTGGTCTCCATGTGTGCACTATGGGACAGATGCCTATGCACGGGCACTATATTTTAAAAATTAAAAGTACATTCATTCATCTATGTATTCAGCTATCTGACCAGTATTCCTGCAGCACCAACAATGCATAGGCAGTTCTGGAACCACGGGAGACGACAGAGAGCGAGGAACGGTGGTCTTTTTTCTCACAGAAAAAAAATGACAGGAGAGGGAAAAGGAGGGCCCATCAGAGATGGTGGTGGGAGGAGCTATCGGAACTGACATTTGCCTGACGTGCAGTGCAGTGTTCCAGTTTGAATGTGCTTTTTTTCTGCGTGGCCTCTAAAGGTTGATGTGTTGAGAGCTTGGTCTTCAATGTGGCAGTCCTGGGAGGGAATGCAACCTTTGACAGGAAGGGCCTCATGGTTAATAGTTAATCATGGGAGAGTCGGACACAGGAGGCCTTCATGTAGTTCTTGAGGGGTCCTGGTTAAGTCTTGCAAGACTGAGCTGGACAGTGGTGACACACGCCTTTAATCCCAGCACTTGGGAGGCAGAGACAGGCAGATTTCTGAGTTCGAAGCCAGCCTTGTCTACAGAGTGAGTTCCAGGACAGCCAGGGCTATATAGAGAAACCCTTTCTTGAAACCACCCCCACAAAAAAACAAAAAACAAAAAAACAAACCTAAGTCCTGCAATACTGAATTGAGTTTTAGTTTGTTTGTTTTTTGAGGTGGCAGAAGGTGATATTGTTGTTTGTTTGTTTTTTCAGAGACAGGGTTTCCCTGTGTACTCCTGGATGTCTTTGAATTCATTCTGCCTACCAGGCTGGCCTCAAACTCAGAAATCCACCTGCCTCTGCCTCCCAAGTGCTAAGATTAAAGGCATGCAGCACCACCACCACCTGGCACGAACCAGTGAATTGTTACCAGAGAGGAAACCTGGCTTCTGAGTTTCTCTAAGTCAACACGTGACTGCTTCCTCTTGCACGGGAGTCCAGCATGATGCTGTCAGCCAGACTGCGATGTAGCCAGAGAGCTCTCACCAGAGCCAGGTGCATGCTGGTGCTGCACTTGTGAATCTACAGAAATATGAAAGAAATAAAACTTACTTTAATAAGTACAGGCATTTTTGTAATAGCAGAGTGTGATGGTTTATATATATATGCTCCGTCCAAGGAGTTGCACTATTAGGAGGTGTAACCCTGTTGGAGGAGGTGTGTCTCTGTGGGTGTAGCCTCTAAGAACCTCACCCTGGCTGACTGGGAGCCAGTATTCTGCTGGCAGCCTTCAGATAAAGATGTAGAGCTCTCAGCTCAGCCTGCACCGTGCCTGCCTGGATGCTGCCATCCATGTTCCCACCTTGATGATAATGGACTGAACCTATGAACCTGTAAGCCAGCCCCAATTAAATGTTGTCCTTCTAAGAGTTGCCTTGGTCATGGTGTCTGTTCACAGCAGTAAAACCCTAAGACAGAAGGGAAACCCGAGCAAATACAAACAGGAAAATAACTTCCAAATATTGTGTGTGTGTGTGTGTGTGTGTGTGTAGTAGTAGTAGTAGTAGTAGTAGTAGTAGTAGTAGTAGTAGTAGTAGTAGTAGTAGATTTGGGAATGATAAAATATTGAGGAATAATCTCAGGGACCCAGCTTATAAAGTGGACAGACAATGATAGATAACTTTCTTTAGGAAGTTCTAGAAGAGACACACAGGAGTAGCGGGGTAGAAGGATGTCCACGAAGGCCACTGAACACACACTGAAGTAGCTCACAGTTATGAATATGTGAACTGTTTGTGAATTAGTGGCCATAAAAGCTATGTATGGCAGGACATCATTTTTTTTTAAAATTATGTATGTATATGGGTGTTTTGTCTGTATGTATGTCTATACATAAGAAAAAGACAACAGAATTCATGGTTCTACAATTATAGACAGCTGCAAGTTGCATGCTGGGAATTGAACTCAGGACCTCCAGAAGAACAGCCAGTGCTCTTAACCACTGAGCCATCTCTAGCCCAAAGGCACCTACCTTGTTCCTCTTCTGGAAATGACTACTCTTCTCAGGAAGATATGCTCAGATTCATCTCAATTCTGAGTACTTCCTTGCTGAAGGGCAGTTCTGGCAGGATGCTGTTGTTGGCAAAGCCCTGTAGAGGGGAAGTGATCCGGAAACTTGGGAACACACAGGCCTGTGTGCGCATACATACACCCGAGCACAATTCTTTGGGGATTTGCTAGCCCAAAGGTGTCTGATCTGCCCTGCAGAGGTTCACAGTGGTTCATGCCACTCATATTTGAAGAAGAAGAAATCCCAGGGATCGTGCTGGAGAATGGAACCTTCCCTCCAGACGCCAATGGAGTTACCCCAACACTAAGAGATTCTCCATGCAGGAAATGTGTTGTGTGGGAAATGTAGCAATGGAATGGAATCCCTTCCAGGCGGATATCCCAAAGGAGAGGCAAAACAGGCCATATATGGAAAAAAGGTGGGGAGAGGATAGAGCAAACACCCCAGGAATCAGACAATGTGGGTAGGCGGTGTGCTCTCTGCTTGAGGCTTCTGCAACACAAGACCACAAACTTGGTAACTTAAAAACTTTCATCTCGCCGGGCGGTGGTGGCGCATGCCTTTAATCCCAGCACTTGGGAGGCAGAGGCAGGTGGATTTCTGAGTTCGAGGCCAGCCTGGTCTCCAGAGTGAGTTCCAGGACAGCCAGGGCTATACAGAGAAACCCTGTCTCGAAAAAAAACAAAAAAAAAAAAAAAAAACTTTCATCTCTGAAGACTAGAACCTCAAAATGAAGGTGCCAGCAGGGCCACATTCCCTCTGAGGCTCTAGAGAACAGCCTGGTCTTTTCTCTTCCAGCTGATGGCTTCCAGTGACCTTGGCTTGTAAATGTAACACTCTAATCTCTGCTTTTGCCTGCATCTCTTCCTCTATGTCTCTCTCTCCTCTGAACCTCCTTGAGAAGGACACATAAGAACCGAGTAAACAGGGACATCTCAGAAAAACACTGAGGCCAGGAATTTCCTTAATAAGATAAGCTCAGGAACTTTAGGAAGGTAGTGGAACTCTCCAGAAAGGAAAGGCTAATTAACATTCCTCGGATCACAGGGTGAGAACCAACCTGCAGGTGGGGACACATTCTGAAGGGTGGACCTTTGCCCACCTTCAGACAAGGGAAGTCCTTGCCACCTCATTCCCTGAAGACCAATCAGTTTAAAAAGTCACACTGTTTTGCCAATCACATTGTGTCTAATGGCTGCTGCCCTGAAAAATGTATAAAAGCTCACTGAACAAGCTGTGTGGAGTCGCCTCCTTTCCTTAGGGTCTGGGAGGGCCCCAGTACACTGGAATATTAAAATTCCTCATGCTCTTTGCATCGATCAGGCTCCATATGATTCACTCAGGGGGTCTCTGTTAAGCTAAGGCTTGACAGGGTCTTACAACATCTCTTTGGATTGGGGGTTCATCCAGAAGGAGGTCCTATGAATCATTTCCTCTTAAGGTTTTTTTGATATTTGCACAGACCCTGTTTCCAAATAAGGTTACCTTCCCAAGAATTATAATTTGGACATAAGACTGTGTTATCAAACCATCGAGCATGGGAGGCAGTGGTTAAGCTCACTGGCTTTCTGACTTGGTGATGGCGTCTTGTGGCAAGGACCACTCATTCTGGGACTACACTGAGAAACCCAGCCCTGCCGCAAATTCTCACCACTGAAGAAAACACAAAGCATTCTGGGAAATGCTGGTGGACTCCATCTATGCAAATGGTCCTCTCTTCAATGGCTGTTCCCATGTCTCCTGCACTAAAGTACTTTGCTCATTAACCCAGAACCCAAATGGCCCGCCATTCGTGGAACTTACAGCTTTGGGCGTTGGTTTTGCTTGTCCAACCTGCTGAAGTCTTATGCAAATGATCCTTTCGCAATGATTCCTGAGCAGGCCATGTGATGGCTGTTATATACCAGATTTGGACCTGTTCTATCCATGATGCCTAGGAGTTGGGGAGTGAGAGCCACAAAAATCAGTACCGGAAGCTAAAATGCCTGTGGTCCAAGTCATCCTATAAAGTTTAAAGTGTAAACCAAGGGGGCTGATACCTCCATATTTCAGAGAAAAACCCACTGGCCACCACACACTATAGGTGGGGCTCCTGCAGCCTGGGCAGGTTGAGTTTGAGGGATGGCTGAGAAACAGAAGGACGAAATGTGCTAAAGAGATCTTTCTCTCTTTCTCCTCCATGCCCAGATTTTGTAGTTAGCTTCCCTACACTGTGGGGAGGAATTCACGGCATGCCACGTTTGTGGATGAGCCCTTTACAACTGTTTGGGCCACAGAGCAGGGCAGGTGCTGGGTTCAAGTCACCATGTGAAAAAAAGGGACCAGAGATGAAGCCCACACCTATGGTTTTACTACTCCGAGGGATTCATTCAGAGACCACTCGAGCCCTTTCCACAAAAGGAATTCGGTGAAAAATTAACACGGAGCTAAATCACCTCTTTGTCCTGTTTTCTGGTCTTCCAGGCTGAGACTCTTCCTTGACTAAAAGGTGGCAAAGACAAGGCTCTTCCTTCCTGGGCAATTGTTTGCCCATCCATAGGGATTCTTTCATTCTGAGGGTTCCTGGATCTCTATCATCATCCCTCCATCACCCCCATCCTCCCAGCTCCTCACGCACCTCCGACCTCATCTCCCCAAACTCTCACAGCCCCTCCCCTGAAGAAGCCCAGGGACGTAGTCTGTGCCTCGGGGTAGGAATGGATCTCTGTGCCAGCTCTTGACCTCTCCCTTCAGCAGGCATCACTGCCCCAAGAAGGATGGATAATAGCTGTGAACTGGGTACCTTGCCTTCCTTTCTTCTAGAATTCAGCAGCTTTGGAAATTGGAACATTGGCCTGCTTTTTAAACAGCCTCCCAGCTAAGCCCCAGGGGAGACGGCAACTCACTGGGGGCCTCCAACGGTTGGATGAATTAAAAATATTCACTGAACAACTCTTACCCAGTATGAGGCCAAAGGTATGGGCACAAACTCAAGAGTTATAGGAAAGTTACAATGTCTGTCCCTTCAAACCTACTCTGCGGGCTCTCTACCTTCTATCTTGTCTCCCTCTTCTCTTCCCTGAGGGCAAGAATCGTCATCCCTTCCGTCTGACTCAGCTGAGAGTTGAGGGT
Organism: Mastomys coucha; assembly: GCF_008632895.1. NCBI lineage: Eukaryota > Metazoa > Chordata > Mammalia > Rodentia > Muridae > Mastomys > Mastomys coucha. The sequence continues at coordinate 111,497,836 of NW_022196896.1, forward strand.
TCCAGAACTGGAACTGGGTTCCCAGGAAGAATGAAACCGAAAAGAGATGCCTAGAAATGGGACCCCCAGGCAATGGGCTGATTCCCTCTGTTCAACCCCGCTCAGGACTCCAGCAACAACGGTCCTGAGGCTTTGAAGACGAAAGCAGAGGACAAACTTTGAAGAGAGTTCCAAGTTTGCACACAACTCTTCCGGCACCGGTCCCGCCCCTGGGGACTCCCCAGGGCCACCAAGATCAAAGAGCGAGCGACAGTGCCTCTGGTCTTCTAACCTGCAGCCATGCAGCGCCCCCTGGTGGTAGCAGTCTCTTTTGGTTTCCCTAACTCGGCAGAGGCCATCTAACTCCTCCTCCTCCTTAAAACTTGAGGACCTTTCTCTTTTCCGTTTTCAAAAGAAATGTGCTTCATGTGACTTGACAAACAGTTACAATTTCTGTATTATGTATATTACAACTTCTAAAAATTTAAGTACCATACACTTATTTTTTTTTTCAAAACACAAAGAAAATTCCATATCAATTTCGCCAAATAAAAATTCAGGTCATACAGTTAAATTCGGATTTAAGAGCCATAAAAGATAATTGCACAGGCAATTATTTTATAATTGATCTAAAATTCAAGTTTAAGTGCCTTTTGTATGTTCATTTGCTAAATCTGGCCACTCCATACCTTTAACATAGCTTCCCCTTTCCTGATGGAGGTTTTTACTAAATAAAAGGGTGTTGTTCGTAAGGCAAACTGTTCAGTAACTTAATTTCTCTACTTAACAGCTTGCCATAAACATCTCTCCTTGTCTCCAGTGTTTTCTTTAATGACCTGGACTTTTAGATGTCTGGAGATGACTGTAGTCTCTCAAGCTCTTCTTTTATCCCCAACCCAAGAGTCTTTTCTGTTCGTTCCCTGGCTATGACCCTTCTGAGGACACACCAGCCTCAATTGTTGTAACACAAATAAGCACAGGTGGGACTTTCCTCCAACTAAAGCCTCAACCTCAGAATTCAGACTGTGTGAGTGTAATCCCAGTGGTCTGTTCTGTTGTCTTGTATGTTGCCTGGAACTGCTCAGTCAAACTTCGACTGTGACCCAAGGCAATAGTAACCATGGTGACCGCTGTGGGGTTCAGTCTGTCTTCTCCCACTAGATGACAACCTCCACACAGTCAGAAACTTCTCATGCCCATTAGCATCTCTCACATTTTTATAGGATAGTCAAATCGATTGTGCATGGCTAGCATTCAAAAACTTCATGATAAAAAACTATACCCCAGGGGCTGGAGAGATGGCTCAGCGGTTAAGAGCACTGACTGCTCTTCCAGAGGTCCAGAGTTCAATTCCCAGCAACCACACGGTGACTCACAACAATCTGTAATGGGATCTGACGCCCTCTTCTGGAGTGTCTGAAGACAGAGACAATGTACTCACACACATGAAATAAATGAATAAATCTAAGACAAACAAACAAACAAAAAACTATACCCCAGAAAAGGTAAGAGCCTCCCATAGCTGGAGGTTTGGGAATAGAGGCAGGGGATAAAAGGTGAGGGCTTAGGGTCTCTGCAGAGAGAAAGATGGCTTTGGTCAGACATACTGAACTTGGTCCCTTGCTCTGCTATTTTCTGGTTATATGATTTGATTGTCCCATCTTATAATACACCACAACCTCATGGCTTAAACCAGGACATCTTTGCCATCTTCCAGTTCTAGTGGCTGACCAGCTCTGAGCTGCAGTCCCCTTTAGAGGTGGAGAGGATCGGCTTCTTCACCTCTCCTACCTCTAAGACTTGACCTTCAAAGGCTCCTTTGACCTTCAAAGTCAACATTCTGACTTCATTTCCTCTACCTTTCTTTTGAGGATCTTTGGGGATAGAATAGACCCACCTGGGGAAATTCAGAATACTCTGTTTTTAAAACCACATGTATCTTTCCATCCCCTTCCTTGGGTAACCTAACATACTCACCATAGGTTAGAAGGGGGCATCTGCGAGGGACTGACCGACAGGATGCCGACCACAGAACTACGGTAATGACGGAACCTCTGACAGGCTGGATGTTTATAAAATGGAGTTCCTATAGGAAGTGTAGATTAGGAAGAGACAATAATTGTGTTAGTTTATAATGTGCAATTTACCTCAGAACGTAATGGGCTGAACCAATACCTTCTCAGCCCACGGGTGGGAATCAAACGACAGTGCAGCTCAGGTGAGTGGTTCTAGTTGATGCCTTTCCCAAAGTTGCAAACAAGATATATATATATATAAAGTTGCTGGGCAGTGGCGCATGTCTTTAATCCCAGCACTTGGGAGGCAGAGGCAGGCGGATTTCTGAGTTCGAGGCTAGCCTGGTCTACAGGGTGAGTTCCAGGACAGCCAGGGCTATACAGAGAGACCGTGTCTTGAAAAACCAATATATATATATATATATATATATATATATATATATATATATATATATATATATGAAGTCATTTAAGTTTGACTAAGGCTGGACACTTCCAAGTTGGTGTCTTTAACAGGGGCTGGTAGGGAAGGCTTCACTCCCTTGCCTCTCTCCATGGGATTGCAAGAATGTCCTCATACTACAAGCAGGTGACATCCTCTACTGATCCCAGCAAAGACAACATAAACCAGAATGTCTTTCATCTTTAATATAGCCAGGTATATTTTTGTTATTTGAAATAATTCAGAAATAAAAATTAACTATAACGTTCCTCAGAAGTGTCAGGCTACTATCAAGAAGAATCTTTTTCGGGGTCAGAGAGATGGTGCAGCAGTTCAGGGCAGAAGCTGCTCTTGCAGAGGACCCAGGTTCAATTCCCAACTACACTCTGTAGCTCACAACCACCTATAACCCTACTTCCAGGAGACACAGTGCCCTCTTCTGGATTCCAAGGTACTGCATACACAGTGCACATGCACATAAATAAATATAAATGGTCTTTGTTAAAACAATTCTTTCTCCTATTCTGGACAGGGACAGCACGAGGACAAGATGTAATTACTAGCGTCTCCCGGTTTCAACTGCAGATCCATCAGGATTCGCCCCCGGAGGATTTAGATTTAATAAGGCTTACAAGATTAGGATTTTAGTTGTTGTGCCCATTGATTGAGTTACCGTTGTTTTTTTTTTTTTTTTATTATTATAAATGAGTACACTGTAGCTGTCTTCAGACCACCAGAAGAGGGCGTCAGATTTCATTATGGGTGGTGGTGAGCCACCATGTGGTTGCTGGGATTTGAACTCAGGACCTTCAGAAGAGCAGTCGGCACTCTTACCCACTGAGCCATCTCACCAGCCCCCGTTACCGTTGTTTCTAAACTAAGTCTGTGTGGTGCTCTCCTTCACGGGGCAGTCCGACTGGGTTCAAGAGAGAAAGTTCAGAGCTTCTGATGGGTTCTGGCCAAGACTTCATGGTGGATAGCCTCAGGATGACAAGAACACATGTAGGAGGGAGAGATCCCAGGGCGAGATAGGAGAGGCCGGTTTTGAAGAAACGGATGCTCAGCTTCATGTTCATAGCATCCACAAAATACAGCTGCTTGGAAGAAACAGAACCATTGCTTATGGTGAAGCTCAGAGGAGCAAATACATCCTGATGCCATGTGGTTTGAACTTAACTTTAAAGAAAAAACTGGAGATTTACTATGGCACATGGATTTTCCCTTTACTGACTCCTGGGAGAAGCAGGTGCTGACCATAAGGAAATGGATACACATTCCCTTGGAACTTTTGAAAACATTTGTTCAAATGGTGTCATATGGATAATCTTCTCATAAAAGCTGTATGATCGCTTCTCGGCCTTTTGGCTAAGATCAAGTGTAGTAAAGGCTGTCTGAACCAATGGTCAAATAAAAGGAAACAATGGAAGCATGTTGGGAAGGTCTAACTTTGCTCACCCTGCTGACAGACACACCTGTGCAACACCCTTGGTAATGCTTTATCCTCTGTTTTAGAAGTTCTTGTTGTTGTTGTCCTCCTCCTTTCCCTCCTCCTCCTCCTCTTCCTCTTCTTCTCCCTCCTCCTCCTCTTCCTCTTCTCCCTCCTCCTCCTCCTCTTCCTCTTCTTCTCCCTCCTCCTTCTCCTCCTCCTCCTCCTCCACCTTTATTTACTTGTGGTAGTACTAGTGTGTGTATCAGAGGATAACTTATGACAGTCAGTTCTCTCCTATTAGTTGAGTTTGAGTTGAACAAAGGTGGTCAGGCTTGATGACAAGTGCCTTTACCCGCTGAGCCATCTCACCAGACCTATTTGGGAACTTTTTATGGAAAAGGCAGGACCTAGATGGATGACCTTCTCAGTCCCTGCCAATGATCTAGACCTGGATGCAGTAATTATAGTATATGTATTTTCCCTCTTGCACTAATAACAATGAATATGACCAACAATCACCAAAGCCTGTCTGGGCCCTTTCAGTTGCTAAGCCTTGTAAAGGGAGATGGAGTGGCCTTGCTGGTTAATAAAATAAATCTCAATCTTTGTAAAAAAAAAAAAATTCTTTCTTAAGTTAAAGGTCATATGGGATGCCAATATGCCCACTGGATACCAGACAAGGTGTCTCAAACATAATCAAGGCCTCTCTCACTCCCCCGCCTATGAATTGCCTTAATTCAACTTTTTAATCTAAGCAGGGCTTCATTGACTTTCAAAAACCTAGAAATCATTATTTTTATAAAATTTAATATAGTAAAAGAGCTTTCCCCCATTCTTTCATGTTTTTTTAAAAGTGACCCTTTAACTATGTCCTCAAAAATGTGAAGCCAGGAGCTAGGGCTACACAGAAAAACCCTGTCTCAAAAAA
>NW_022196896.1:111502654-111528480 GCF_008632895.1 Mastomys coucha
AAAAAAAAAAAAAAAAAAAAGTGAAGCCAAAGAGGCTTTGCCACCCAAAGACCCCTCCTCCTGCCAACGCCCTTGACCTTCGTCAGTATCGACCTCCAGAAACCTGTGTCATGTGGGATCAACCCCATTTCTGTCTCAAAGGAGCCACAGTACTTAGAAGGTGGCATTTTCAGCTAGTCCTGCCTGAATCCAAATCTCAAACCTACCACTTGCTGAGTGAATTGAGCCTATCTAACCTGCCTGAGCCTCCTGTCTCTGCTGCTGTCATTTTAAAAGGTGATGATCTCTGCAGCTGTGTCCTGCAAAGATGAGAAACCTTAGAACGCCTCACACGCAGGAAGATCCCCACATTACTAGGGCAATTTTTAGAGACAGAAGAGCTTGTTAAATGATTATTTTGTTCACTCCTCCCAGGTGAGAAAAACCACCCAGGATGGAACTGGTGTCTCACCAGCCAGAAGGAGGCCATTTCCCAGCCTGGGGTGCCCAGGGAAAATGAATGGAAACGATTTGTCCACTTTCCAAGATCTGAGCCAAAAAGACTGCCTTCCTCTCCATTCTCTCTCATCTTCCTGCAAACCAGAAGCTAGGGAGCCCTGGACCAGCAAGCCCTGAAAGCAGGGAAGAAGCCTCCGTGTTGAGGGCAGGGAAGGGTCCCCAGTCAGTGACAGAGGAAGTAAACAAAGGACCACAATCTCCAAGCCACGTGTCTTTGGATCTCTCCACGACATCAACTTAAACGAAATCAAGGAGTTTCAAGATTCCAACCGTTAAGCCCAATATCCATTATTCAACACCAGCTGACACGTGCCTTTAATGTCGCTTCTTGCCAAAGTCTCCCTCTCCCCTTAAAGGCTAAGTGGGACCTGAGAACCCTATGGACCAGTTGACTCTCTTCTAGTGATCTGTCCACTTCACAAAGGTCTCACAGGGTCTGGTAGGCCTGTCACCCCTCTGCTTCTCTGTCACACTGTGTTTCAGTGTGCCTTGAGCTGATGGACAGAGCGCCCATGACCAGCCTTGTTTAGTTCCTGCACAAGAACCTCCTCTGACAGCTCCGATTAAGGTTGACCTGATGAACAGCTGTGGAGGGGACAGAGCAGTTCACATCTGGAGCATCTCAGACCTCTGCTCATTTCCCTTTTCCCAAGTTAGGACATTTTCATATAAGTGGGACTTGAAAGCAAAGGTCAAGACCTAAGCAAGGCTTCCTGCTTGCCGCCCGTGGTCAGCTCTGTCTCCCCTCTCCCTCAGGACCGGATGGAGGTAGCTGAGTCTCTGGACAGAGGCTGAAAACAGGATGGAACAGGCATCATCACTGTCCAGTCTGGGTCTGCCAAGACAGGCCACTCTGGCTTTGCCTGGACTTCCCTTGGCTTTGAGCTTTTTAGTGGGAGTTCAGCTCAGGGTTTTCTGGCTAACAGCTTGCCTTCATGTTTGTTATTTTTATATTAAAAAATAACTTAGACATTTTCAAGACTCTTCTTGTTTACTTGTTTTGGGTTTGTTTTGGGTTTGTTTTGAGTCAGGGTTTCTCTGTGTAGCCCTGGCTGTTCTGGAACTCACTCTGTAGACCAGGCTGGCCCCAAACTGACAGAGACCTGCCTGCCTCTGCCTTCTGAGTGTTGGGATCAAAGGTGTGCACCACCACCATCCAGGCTACAAAACTCTTATAAAAAGAAAATTAGCAAAAAGGAGCAAATTATCCAGCTGTCAGAATCCCAATGTCTGGTCGTGTCGTGTCCAGACCACATCTGGTCCACTGTTTTTAAAATGTCTTTTTTTTTTTTCTTCGAGGTTTTCCGTTTTAATGTTTAATGTATGTTCTGGAAAGATGTGCCTTGAGAGATGGGGGGCAGAGGGGAGGGAGAGGGAGAGTATGTCATTCCAGCATCCAACATCAATTTCCTGCGTTGGAAGATTCCCGGGCAAGAGTTGGGTAGAGGCCCTTGGCTGCTTGAGGCAGGAGGCTCAAAGCCAAGGGGTATTGTGACATGCTCCCGGGAAAGGCAGTCTTTCCTTTGGCTAACGAGGTCCCAGGCCATTGGGACAAGGAAGCCGGACCAACATGGAACAGAGGCCTGGGGAGCAGCCTTCAAGAGCCCCAAAGAAGGAAAAGATCAAGGAACAGTCGGAGACCCCAGGTCAGTCCATTTCAGGCCGCGGTCAGGTGCTGTTAATAAGAGAGTTCTTCAATGAGGAAGAAAGCTACACGACCCTGCCCGGCACCCAAGCAACAGACCGCCAAAGTAGTTGCAGCAAGGTCAGGAAGCCACTCAAGCGCACCGGCGACAGCTTGGCGGACAACCCAGACGCCCCAGTCGCTAAGAGGCGAGCAAAGATGCCGAAGCTCTCGCGTCTCAAGAAAGAGGACTCGCTCGATTGCGAGGAGCCTTGGGCTCCACGAAGGAACCCCGGCTCTAATGCGGCTGAGATCAACGAGCCACGCTCGGAACCCGGCAAGCAGCTGCTCCTGGTGCTGTGCCACCCGTCGGCGCTGAACACACAGCTGCCGCGACTGCAGCTGCTCCTGCAGCAGGTACGGCTCCAGGAGCGTCGCTCTCCAGCCGCGCTCGTCGGGATCCTGGTGCAGCCACGGCCGGATGAGGAGGCCGAGTCGCGCCGCCGTCTGGGGGACCTGCTTTACAGCATCTTCTCTTCAGACAACCCAGGGGTCGAGGTGCACACAGCAGTGTTCTGTCCCAGCCGCCCCCAGGGTGTCCTGGACGTCCAGCGCGCTGACAACCAAGCGCACGTGGTCCACCTAGTGGATCGCCAGACCCAAACGGATGGTGAGGGGCCCGAGGGTGGAGACTGGGACTGGTGTTATCCCTGACCTCACAGCGCCTGCGCTGGCGCCTCCAGACGTTTGGGGGTGCGATCTGAATGGTGATGAACCAACGTCCTTCCCCCAAGATATATGGGCTGGGACAATCTGAAAGTGTTCGAATTAACCCAGAGGGTCACTTCTCCCCACCCATCTGTCCTGCCCACAGTGTAGGAGAGAAATCAGACTTTTATAACGTCTTGATGGATGTTGTAGGACCTGTAATAGCCCACCCTCCTCCTCCAAATGCCCCAACAGCAGGTTCCATATATATATTATATATATATTATATATAATATATATATATTATGTAGCTGTCTTTAGACACGCTAGAAGAGGCCATCAGATCTCATTACAGATGGTTGTGAGCCACCATGCGGTTGCTGGGAATTGAACTCAGGACCTTCGGAAGAGTAAGTGCTCTTACCCTCCGAGCCATCTCACCAGGTTCCTTGTGGGCTATCTAGTCTGTTCCGCCTCCAGGGGATAAAAATGACAATCAAAGCAGCCTCCTGTGAGCCAGCCAGTCCTCACTCAGCCTTCACAGCAGCTCTCTGAGGTTGGGACTTCAAGAGAGTCAACTAGCTTTTACCACTGCGGGTTTTTGTTTGTTTTTGTTTTGTGTTTTGTTTTGTTTACTCAACGCCCCTAGTAAACGGGTGGCCCTGGAGGGTTAATGCTTAGCCTAGAGTCATTGAACAGTAGGCTCTTAAAACGGGCGGCACTTTGTTCCCAGAAGCCCCTTCCTGGGACAGCCTAGAAACCAGAAAAGTGTTCTGAGCACAGGCGCCTCCATACCCCATTACAGAGGCTCTGCCTCCTTTCAGCGAGGGGCCATAGCAAGCTCTGTCTCACACATGCAAGGATAAAGAGCTGCTTGATGCCAGACTCAGCGCGTAGAGGCTAGCTTCCGGATGGATGGTGGCCCACTCACTCTAGTGTGCAAAACACACTGAAAGGCCAGAACCTTAGGGACTGTTGATAGGTCCCGGTATTATCACACTCCAAGCCTTGTCCTTGCTACCTAACCTCCAACCTTTTAAACTTACTACCACATGGCATGGCTCCTGGTGAGAAAAGTTGGCAACTCTGCCTAGGGTCTTCTGCAGTGCACCATTCTGGTCCTTTCACTCTATCGATTCCAGAACCTGCTGGCTCTCCTTGCCCAGATCTAGGATGTGGGGAACGAAAGCTAAGAGAAATCTAGAAGTAAACCTAAGTTAAGTGCACTATGACCGTGATGTAGAGGAGCCAGGCTCTTGGCAGGGAACTCTCATGAGGACTTCTCCCTGCTTCTGAACCATGTATTTTTTCCTTAATGGTACAAACACTCCTCAACCAGAATATTCTGCCCTCTGTTTTCCAGGAGCACAAGCCTGTGTATCCCTTACCCTGTTGCATCTCTCTCTCCCTCTCCCTCTCCCTCTCCCTCTCCCTCTCTCTCTCTCTCTCTCTCTCTCTCTCTCTCTCTTGATTTTGGGGTTTTTTTGTTTGTTTTTTGTTTTGTTTTTCGAGACAGGGTTTCTCTATATAGCCCTAGTTGTCTTGGAACTCAAATCTGTAGACCAGGCTGGCCTCAAACTCAGAAATCAGCCTGCCTCTGCCTCCCAAGTGCTGGGATTAAAGGCATGTGCCACCACTGCCCGGCCTGTTGCATCTCTTTAAGGTGAAATTGAATAGCTATTTCATGGCTATTAGGAAATTCTACCCAAATATGTCCCTGCCCCATCAGACTTGTTTAAACCAGTTGTTTTCAACCAGGAACAATGTTAACACCTTCTCCAAGCTCTACGCATATTTAGCCACATCTGGAGCTGTTTTTTTAGTTATGCTGATGGGGTGCTGGCCAGTCAAGGCCAGAGAGGCTGCAGAGCTTCCTGTCATACACAGAACAGCCTCCCCGAGAAGATATTACCCAGCCCATAGTGTCAATCAGGGCTGAGATGGAGAAACTGGTTTCAATCAGGCTAAGCGCCTCCTCAGTCAAAGTCTAGCAGTCACTGAAAAGGTCCCAGCCTGATTCTGAATGTCATCCCCTCAAATGGTCCATAGCTCTTGACTTCAGAAAACTGCCAGCTTCTTGAAGATTCACCTGCCCACTGAACTATCTTACTCCAAACCAACCAGACACAGCCTAGTCCACGCTACTGATCTGAGCTGTGCTCCCAGTCTATACCTCTCTCCAGTCTTCTCATGCGAGAACTTAAACTTTCTTTCCAATCCTTTAATTTCAAAGCCTGTATAATCTAATTCCCCATTGCCTACTGGGGTCATAAAGAAAAAGAACCGCTAATTGGAACTTAATCTTGAGTGTGCCACCAATCAACTAGGGGTGGGGATTTAGTCTGGGAGGTGCTTACATAATTGAACTTCTCTGAACAGCAATATCCTTTTTGGAATAACAACAACAACAATAATAATAATAATATAAAAATCAGCAAAGTCTTTGCTGGCTCTAGAAGTCTGAAAATAGATTCTCTCCCTTCACTGTTAACATCTGGTCTAGCCTTTGTGTGTGGCTAGTCTAGGACCTTTCTGGCTTGCTAGCTCTCCCTCCACCCTCCCCCAGCTTCAGGAGTACTTACCCTCGCAGCTCACCTAGTTCATGGAGGAAGTTCTGTCTCTTGCTGGGAACACACTTTTCTATTGTGATGTGTGACAGTTAGGCTATCTTTTCAAAAACACTTTTCATTCTTCCACCCTAAAATGAAAGTCAAATTGTTAAGAGATTCATAGTGTGTTTGACCTAACCAGTGTTTGGGGAAGCAATAAGTCTGTTTCACCAATGTAATGAGTTTGAGAAATGTTTTGTTTTCTGAGAACTGGCTTAAGGTAGAATTCTTGGCCAAATTCAAGGGTTCTTATAAAAGTTCAGACATACATGCACTCATATAAGCAGGCACCCGTGTTCATACATATTCAGAGATGACAGTAGGCAGTGGGCTGTGGGAGGTAAAATCTTCATGCTAGTTCCTTAAAAGCTTACTAAATATATGGTAACCATAATGTTTGTGTTTGGGGGTAGACGTAAAAACAGCAACGGAGCTGAGAATCCTATTCAGAATATCTTCGAATAAAAGGTTGCTCTCACGGACCCAGGAACACGCAGCTGAAAGGTGCCTGAAACGGGGACGCTCTGGTCACAGAATCATGGATCCAGTAGTCACAGGCCCAAGAGACTGTCTCAATCAGACCATGGAGGGACAAGGCAGCTGCTGCCCCCTGCCGGTTCAAGCAGGAAGCCCTGGAAGAGGAAAGGGGTGCCAGAGCCCTAGCCCCAGGGGCCAGCCTGGCTTTTGTGACCTCACAGGCGGTATGGGGTGACTCTTGTCTGTGGGACCTTGCTGTCGTCAAAGATCAGAGACATACCCACAGGGGAGACTACCTCCCAAGGGAGGGAGCCAGGAAATTCACAGCTCCATGTAGCCCCACGGGTGTTATTCTAGAAGGATCACCATGAAGAAGGTCAAAAAGAAAAAGTGTGATTCCAGGCGCCGCAGGAATTCCATTTCACCGCAGACTAGCTCCTCTCCTCCCAGCTCAGAAACCCCGCCGTCATGTCCAGAGGCCGCCTTGCCACCACCGCAGCCGCAGCCTTGCCAGGTTCCCATCCCACCACACCAAGTTAACCCTGAGCCTAAATCGCAGCCTACACCACAGCTTCTCCCGCCTCCAGAAAAACGTGTCTCATCTCCGTGCCTGGTACACACGGAGCCTAAACCAACTTCTCCATGCAGGAAAGCAGGTGGGCAGACTTCCTGGTGTAAAGCAGTTCTAGCTTTCTCGCTGATAGAGTCCCAGAGCCACCAAGAGGCGAGTTTTTTTCGAGTGGTAGTGTATAGTCTGCATGCTGCCTGGGGTCAAGTTTTTGAGCTGCGGAGGGAATGATTTTTACCAGAAAATAAAATCCCTAGGCTTTGTCATGCTATAGCATCTCAGGTCTCGCTGGAAACAGCCATGGATACATACTAACATTTATGGCTCCGTGGGGGAGACCCTCTCCTTAGGAGTCAGTTAGCAACCATTCAGAAATTAAAAGCAGATACGGTCTAAAAGAAGAGAGGCAGTGATGTGCCTTCTGGCTACTTTTTCTCTGGCTGTTCTCACGAGAGGCCTGACCACGCCAAAGAACTGGGTGATTGGGTGGATGGCTGTGTGACAGCTTTTGAGAGAACTGGGAGTTTCTGTTTGTCAGATGGAAGGTAGGAGGAGAGTTTTGGTTTGGTTTGTTTTGTTTTTTCCATGTTACCCCAAGAGGTCCGACCTTGGACCGCCGACAGGATGGCTAGGACTCCTGACTAACTCCTAACTTCAGATAAGCCACAAATAATGTTATAATTCTTAGTATCCGTTCCAAATAGGCATCCTGTATTTCTGTTTGCTAAACTGTCATCCCTTCCCACAGAAGATAATAGAAAAGGATCTGCTCAATGTGTAAAACAAACAAAAAATGAATATATATATACATATATATATTATAGCCATCATTTTAATTTAATTTAGCTCTATCTAAAATTAAATGGCTGTCTGTCAAAAAGTGGTCTCCATCTCCTTGGATAGCCAATGAGAGACAAAACTTTGGACAGTATCAAGGGGACTCGGGTGGAGTGGGGAAGTGGGATGCTTCAGACTGCTGAGGAAAATGAAGATAGCCAAGTGAGCACTAACCACTCTTTCCATTCCCCGTGCTCCATTCAGCCGTTTACGCTAATCCGATCTGACAATACTGCAGGGAGGACCAGCCCTTGGTGTGATTGAAAGGGGAACTTAAGTCTATTCTGATTCCAGATTCCCCACCCTTGACCACAGCTGACCTTCCAGTGCCAAAAGGCCAGCTAGTCTTCTCAAGGAGGAGGAGGAGGAGAAGATCTTTCTCTGACCTTTCCTTGAACCATGACCAAGTTGCTCTATGTCCTTGAGCAAGCCATGCACCCTGGGCCACAGCGATCCTAAGACAGTCTGAGCAGAAAAAAAAACAAAAAACAAAAAACAAACAAACAAAAAAACAACATGAGCCACAAGAGAATGAGAGCTCTAAATCCAAGGAACCGCCAGGACAATGGGTCCTCTGTGACTAAGGGCCAACCCATCCCTGACCTATGGTGTCTGTGTGCAATGTGAGCTTCAGCCACGACGAACGTTTCTGGATGGTAGCCTCAGAGCTGGTGTCAGTATCCAACCGTTAAAACCTTCCCATGCTCGCTTAGAAAACGATAGGGTATTGAAGAAGCAAAGCAAAGGATGTCCCAAAGCAAGTCACTGTGACCCAGTTAATCTGAGAAATTACTGAAAGGGTGACTTATTCATATTGGCTCACGGTTTTAAGAATATTCATGTGTCATGGCGAGGAGCAGTTCCCAATGATGCATCAGGGAGTGGAGAAAGGGATTATGTGAAGGGCCCAAGATATAACCTGAAAAGATGTACCGCTGATGCCCTACGGCACCTGCTAGGATCCGCCTCTTGGCATTTACCAACTCCCGATAATATGACTACTAGAACTGTCCTGGAGACTGTGTCCTACTCCCAAGAACCCAGTGCAGTCCTCATCTCTCTCCTTCTCTGTCCAGCAGCGCCTCTGACCTATGTGACCCCAGTCTCCTGCTCCTGTGTGGCCTGCCCTGGCAGCTCCGCTTGCTGGCGTCGTCTGGGGCTTTGTCATAGCCGAATCTTTGATGTCCTTCTGCCTCGGGACTGGTCAACCATGCCAGGGAGAGGATTCCCAAACCTCCTCACCTTCTACAGGTTCCCGAATGGGTGGGGACACTAAATAAAGCCTTGGGTGTAGAGTTCCCAGGCCAGGCTCTGTCAGCAGATCCTGTTGGCAACTGTGTGGAACCTCCTCCAAGCCTTGCAGACCTTTTCAAAGCAAAGCCTTCCCTTCTAAATAACAATGTCTCGTGATTGTTGTTCATTTTCTTCTTCCCCTCCACACCCCCCACAGAAACCGCCATCCCTGAGAGTACCTTCCCACCTAGCCCATTGTAAACTCAGGAGCTGTGTGATTATACATTGGTTGGCCATTCACTTTTCTTTTTTTGACCCATACCATACACAGGGAGCATCTACTTATTAAACGGCATGCTAATTATCCCTGGAACTCGTTGATAAACCTGCTCATAACTCATAGGTCTTTTCTGCCAATAATAGCAAAACCTGCCCCACTCGGAGTATACCATGCTGTCATCGGGAGTCCTCACAGGGGCCGTGTTTTCCAGACTGGTCTATTAGTGGCAGCCCCTTCCTTCATCATGACATCACCCAGGCTCTGTCCTACTGTTCCTCTTCCACAATGCCTCCAGAGAACTGTCATATGTCACCTGCCCACTGGCACCCATGAGAAGGCCCCTGTTCATGTTTAGAACAGACTGAAAACGTCCTCACTTTTGCAGAACTTGCTGGGACATGTGTTGGGGCTAGGAGAGGGGCCTCTACCCAAATGAGCCACCCTGCTTATATTCAAGACTTCACAAAAACACCTGGAAGGGGCCCTTCCACTTGGGGATCTCATATTGCCACATCAGAAGCACAGCCTACCGTCCCATCCTCCTCTCTTACCCTTACCAGCTCCCTCTCTTGAATAGTAATAATATAATAATAATACCACACCGATGCAGGGCTGATTTGGGGAAGAGAGCACACCTAGAGTCAGAGAGATACCATCTACTGAGTCCCAGCCAGGAAGAGTCCGACACGAGTGTGTCTGTCCATTCATCCGCTGCCAGATGGTGCCGTGTGTTCCCCCTAAGTGAAAAATCAAATCCTACTCTGGGTGGATGCTAGGTGCTATGAGGGACACCTAAACAAGATCTTCACCTTCCAGTGTGTTCAGCCTGTGAAGCCTTTAGAAGCCTGTGCACCAAGCAGGTAGTGTGTGGGACAGGAGGGCTTCTGGGAGTTTCAGAGTAAGACAGTAGCACCATATCAGGGTCCACTGCGTCGTGTGTCCCCTGTGTGTGAGCCAACACCAAAAGTATCCTTGGATCCCTCTCTGGCTTAGAATAGAAAGGAGGGGGTGTTCTAGGCTGTAGCAAAAGCCAAACCACGGTTCAGAATTAGGAATGCAACAGAAAGAAGCATAGAACCCCATGGCCAGGGCAAGATGCATGTTTTTAAATTTATTTTCCCATGTGAGCCCCTGCTCCTGCAGTCTTTACCTTCTCAGAGGACTTATAACAGGCATCCGTGGAGACAGGAATCCTGCCTTTAGTTGGTTTTTTAATCAGACCAGATACCACATTTTCTGAACGGCTTCCTGGCTTCACTCGTTTGCTGTCCCAGTCTTTGTAGAGAGGTTAACTAATATTCTATTTCCTGATATCTGAAAATCTCTAAAATGTCTCTGAGGGTTGTTGTGAAGCTTAAAGAGGACATTGGGTGGGAGTGACTGGTACAAGGCCTGGCACATCATGGTCTGGACCACCCTCATACCCTGTTGCCCCTCTGGGCATCAGTCACAGGCTAGTGACCCTTGTGCTCCAGGGGTCTTGTAGGATGTTTTGTGGAGAGAGGTGAGAGCAATGTGTCCCTTTAGGAGAACGATCAGGAGGGAACTCTAAGTTCCACTCTCTCCTTCCAGTACACGGACACTGAAGCCTTTCTCCCCAACCCCCACCCCCTTTCTGCTTTGCTTTGTAGAAAACCTTCAAGGAAATACTGCACTCCCCGTAACCCTCGTCCTTCAAGCTCTCGGAACTGTTGCTGTGGCTCTGGGAGCCCTGGGAGCTGCCTACTTCATGGCTGAATCCTTGTGAATTAGACCCCAGGCCCACGGTCCGGCAGGTAGGAGGATCACCTTGTCTTTTTTCTCTAGCTAGAAAAGATTGTCTCACAGTGGACTAGGCCTTTAGGCCTTCAGCTTGTCAGGGAAGCTCATGATCATTCACTCATTCAGCCTCAAGATGGGCTGTCAGGACTCTTTTGGGCCTCTCTGGAGACCTTTGATTAGGACCATCAGGACAAAGGCCCTTCATCGAGCCCTGTCCCCTGACCTGCTATGGCTTCCCTAGTCCTAGATGGGAAGATGTAGGGGAAGGAAGGGGTAGAGATTAGTCCCCATCTCAAACAAGCCCCCCCCCCACTATTTCCACTCATACCAGCGTTTTCCTGCCTGTATGCTACGCATACTTTTTTGGAATGTGTGTGATCTCTCCCACTGCTCATTTATATTACATCATCTCTGAATATGAAGATGTTTTCAGTCACCACTCCTGTCTCATCTGAATCCAAACAAGGACGGGGTGGGTGCACCAGATACCTTGGAGGGAGTACTCTCAGGAGAAAGCAGGGCTAAGTGGGAGGCAAGAGCAAGAGGGAAAGGAGCAAGGGAAGGCTTCAGCTGTACCCCAATGGTAGCAGGCCTTCCTTTTATAGGAGCCTAATGAGAACATTGTATTATGTGTGGTCTGGTATATTCAGTATGTTCAGAGGCCTGCTTTTTCTGATCCGGTATAGCATCCAAACCAGAATAGGATCCTGTTGGCCAGGAAGAAGTGAGGTGGAGGTCAGGTGGTGTGGGACAGCCCAAAGTTCCCACCGCCATGGGCAAAATGTTCCTAGAAGGTTCTATGGTAGTATAGATTCCTAGATAGACCTGTGGGTGTAAAGCCCAAAGAAGTGCCGCTCTAAAACATATACGATAGAGAAGGGCTTTGTGGGTACAGTGAGCTTTGAGGCTCCTATGAAAGGAAAAAGGAAGCTAGGTATCTTTCTCTGTCCAAAATGAACCTCCATCAGAAAAGCAAAGCTGCCTCATCTTAGAGAACGACGCTTCCAGAATTTTCTTTCCCAAATCTTGGAGAGCCAGCCTCTCCCATAGCATTTTCCCTCCGATGATAATGAAGTGACGAAAGCAAAAGATTCCTTTGGGACACTGAATATGGTCAAACTCCACACCATAGCCAACTTCTGGGGGAGGGAGGTTCCATCTCATCTGCTCGGGTCTCCAGGGAATGGAGAGTTAACACAGAGGCTGCTGGCCTTGGCTGAGCCCAGGAGACTCCAGGACTTCAAATAGTGCAATAGCCTTGCGGGGAAGCAGTGCGGCTGACTGTGAAAGAAAAACAAGAAGAAAGGATGAGATCAGTGAAGAAGGAAGAGGAGCAGGAGGAGAAAGAAAATGAAGGAGAGAGAAAGAAAGGAAGGAAGAAAGGAAGGAAGGAAAGAAGGAAGGAAGGGAAGGAAGAAGCCAAATAGAAGGAATTTGAATTCTAAAATAATTTACCTTTTTGCACAAAGTGTTTAGCTATAGAGCCCTCACAGGTAAGACCATAGAGTGGAAAGCTGCTGAGCTAGGTCACAAGGAATTGATTCTTAAGCTAATGACTCTTGCCATTATTTATTTTTCCCTACAGGTCCAGTTTCCATCAAAGGATCTTACTTGTCTCCAAAATAGACAGAGAGAAACTATCGTGTCTCTTTTCTTCATTGTATTTTTCTTTTTTGAGACAAGGATTTGTTATGTAGCCCAGGCTAACCTTAAACTCACAATCCTCCTACCAAGCCTTCAGAATGCTAGGGTTTTAGAGGTGTGTGCCACCACACCCAGCTAGAAATCTGTCTTCAGTGTGTTTTACTCAGAAACATAAAGGTTGGATCCGGCGAAGAGTCGGGAAGGTAAGTGACTTGAGGTTCTGAGACCCCCCCTAAGTCCCTACCATTTCTAGCCTTGGCTTCTTAACCAGGTGGGGCCACAGCTGGCCCACATTCAACGACACAATGTATTTTCACTTTTCAAACAAGAATTGCAAGGCTCAATTCATTGCCTAATTCAACTTGACAGCCACACCTCAGGTCAGTTAGTAGGAGCGGGAGGAATAAGCTAACATGAAGCCTGTGTTCTGAGAGGCAAGGGCTCTGGACCCAACAGGGGTATCTCTAGGAAATGGCTCCTCTTGGCATCATTTGTAATGGAGTTCTGACCTGCTTGCACCCTCTGGCTATTTCTGGCCAGTCCTGGGTGGACTTTTTTTCTTCTAACCCTTAAATAGCCAGGTAGAATCTTAGTTTACAGTTATCCCAGCAAATACTCCTGGAAGAGGGGGGTAATGGTAAGGAAGGGAGATGGACAGTACTGGGTACAGTGGCCTGGAGACCCACTGAAGCCTGGACCCTGCTGCTGCCACCCTGGAAAATGCTACAATACACCATCAGAGTAATCCCACCCAAGAGAAAATTAAACACTGTGCAGCCACTCCTGTCTGCTGTCGATAGAGGCCTAGTAGGCGGAGGTGGCCGTATGTCTGTCCTCCTCTGGAAAGAAAACCTGTAGGCAGAGAAGAGCGGATGCCAAAAGAGGCTATCCCCAAGGAGTATGGGGCAGGTATGGACCTGCTGTTTCTTTTTGTTGTTGTTGTTTTGTTTTTTGTTTCGTTTTGTTTTTTGTTTGTTTTTCAAGACAGGGTTTCTCCGTGTAGCCCCGGCTGTCCTAGAACTCACTCTGTAGACCAGGCCGGCCTCGAACTCAGAAATTCTGCCTGCCTCTGCCTCCCGAGTGCTGAGATTACAGGCGTGTGCCACCACTGGACCTGCTGTTTCTTTACAAATGGTCAAGGGGGGATTGTGGCTGGAAAGATCAGTTCCTGATGAGGATCATTTTTACTTAGGGGTTCATAGCATGGCACTCCACATATGCCACTCTGCATTAAGGATTATTCTAAGAAGAAAGCCACTGAGAAATAGAAGTTCATTTCTGCCCTCTCCGATCTACCTGAAAACAGTATAATTTCTGCTATTACAATGAAGCGACCCCATCCCAGAAAGGGTGAACAGTCTGGTCCCTGAAGACAGCACACGGGAAAACCATCCCACACAAAGTCTGCCTTGTCCCCATGTCGGGGCCCTTCCACGGTTGGCCACCATCCACACTCACACCTTTTATGGCTTCCCTACAAAGTCCTTGCTGTTTATGGGGAGTCTCTATACATTCTTCCTTCGTGTCATCTGCTCTGTGCACAGGCACTGCCTCGTTAATAACTTGTTTTCCTCTTGCTAATCTGCCCTTTGTCAGTTGAATTTGGAGCACACGGCCAACAAACCTAACATGGGTAAATGAAAAAGTATTTTCTCCCTCCAGATAGGAACTTTTTCATCCCCATCCCCCAAAATCTGTCTGTTAAAACCTAAGCCAATGCCCAATATGTCAGTATCAGAAGGTGGGGCCTTTGGAACATGATTAGGAGGTCATGAGATGGTGCCCTCATAAATGAGTTTAGTTCTCATATTAAAACAAAAACGGAAGGTCTCAGAGGGCCAGGTTGTAGCTCGGTAGGTAGAGTGTTTGCCGAGCATGCAAAGTCCTGGGTTTAGCCGTCAGCACAACCTAGATCAAATGTTTTGGTATGCACCTGTAAAGGTCAGCCTCCACTACACTGCAAATTCAAGACCAGCCTGGGCTACATGAGACCCTCCCTGTCTCAAGCCCAGTTGGATCTCTAAAGAGAGTTTCTCCTCCACTCCCCTGCCTCACAGCACTCAAGACTTCTGTGACCTCATGAGGAGGAGGGACTTCTACCCCCCCCACCCCCTTGCCTCCAAGAAAGCAACACCGCTGCTGTGGTTGACACCTCTCTGGGTCTCTCCAATCCAGTTCTAACACGACCTGCCTGGAGATAGATCCCATTGAGAGCTAGGATGGCAAGATCTCTCCCATTCAGCAGGTTCTAGACCCAGGCCTGGTGCTTCTGACCCACTGGCATAAATCATGGTCTCTCCCAGCCCTCCTCGATGTTGGGTTTAAGGAATCCACAGAAACATCTTTCTTAGCTTATAAAGATCTACAGAGGGAATGGGGCAAGGAACTTCCCTACCCTTTCCCAGTGCACCATCCTCTGTGAACTGTCACTTGGTCAGCTAGCTAGGACTGCCCCATTCCTGTCTTGGATTTTTATGGAGACTTCATTGCCTAGGCAGGATGGAAGCACAGACCACTGTGCAGAGATGTGATTGGACAAAAGGGGTTTGATCCAGTGCTGACTGGATCAGATGGGGAGGATAGATACAGCAAGGCCTCTTAGGATTTTTCTCAGACTCTGCAGTATTCCACCCTCCAGGGTATAGAGCAGTTCCCTCTGGAATGGGGAGTCTCCCGTGACCTCTTGTAGATCACAGGATATCTTTATGGCCAAGCTGCAAGATGGGTAGGAGAAGATTAGAGATTTTATAGCCCACCTTGGGGGGAAAAACTCTACTTATGGCCTACCCTAGAGAGGGGAAGCTAACAAGTGATGAGTGTAAATTTTAAAATACAGCACACCCACCAGCAGTATTTTAGAGATAACAGTGCAAATGGACTAAGATAATACCCCACCCTGTTTTCATGTATTCACAAAGTTTTCCCATCACGGTTCACTGATGAGAAATTCCCACTCTTCACTGGGCTGTGAAGGTGGCGCCCTTGAAAATTGGCATTATTGAGAAGTAAGAAGGCTGGCAAGATGGCTCAGCAAGTGAAGATGTGTGCAGTAGAGCTCTCTGGAGCCGAAATAAGACAGGGCATTAAGAACCAATTCCCAACATTGCTCAGTCTGCCTCCTTATGGCACCACCCACAACGGGCAGGGTCCTCCCCCATCAGTCACTAAGAAAATGCCTTACAGTTGGATCTTATTGAAGGCATTTGGCTCCACCGAGGTTCCCTCCTTGCAGATAACTCTAGTTTGGGTGTCAATAAGATAGGACTAGCCAGCACCCATGCCAATGACTTTGAAATGCATTCTGGGAGTCAAAGATGCACATATGGACTCCTCAGCACTATGACCCAAAATGCACAGGGTTTACCTGCTGCAGCAAGGCCTAGGACAGCAGAACTGGGGAACCCTTGGTCACTTCTTGGGTCAGTCTTCCTAGGGGTCACTTCAACAGGCTGACCACAAATTACAGGAGGAGGACCTGTGTCCTGAGGAGTCATGAATAAGGAGAGGCACAAGCTGAGGACCTCCACTTTCTCACAGTGGTCTCACAGTGGTCTGACAGTGGTGGGTCAAGGACCTACCATGGGCTCTTGTACTGGGGCCAAAGTCCCTGGTGAACACCCTGGTTAAGGTCTTCCTTCTTCAGGCTGTCTTTTGAGAGCAAAGATGAGCTGGGGATCTATCTGTTCAAGGCCTCATTTATAAATCCCACAGGTGACTCCTAAGGCAAAAGGGATATAAATGAAACCCTTAACAAAGAGAGGGTGAACTCTATTCAAACAGGAGCAGGCAGGCTCCACACACCAAGGCTCTCAGCCCTCTCTACAAAGCTGCATCCTTGAGCAAGAGGAGGCTCAAGGCTGGGAAAAAAAAGGTCTTCTTGGGCCTTGGCTGCAAGTTTACCTCTCCAAGCTCTGCTCCCTGGAAACCTCCAGGGAGAAGTGACTCACACACACACACACACACACTCACACACTCACACATCCCAGCATCCACTGCTCTTGGCAAAGGCCGCTTCTTGCCTCCCCAGCTTTGAGCTGCTGGGGGATGCAGTGTGGATGCTCTCTTTCCTTGCCACCGGACTGCTCACAGACACAGAAAGACCTCATTCACAAGCTGGCTATTGAAAGCTTGCTGGGAATGCAAATTGCTCAGCAGAGATTCTTCTTTTCAAAGACCAAAGTCACATACTCCTGAGAGTTGCTAAGCAGGACGGGCATCCCAGAGCAGTAGGATCCTAAAGAACTAATGTTTGTGGTTAAAGGAAGCAGAACTCAGAGCTGGCAGCCAAGCAGGACACTCACCCCACTGGGGGTTTTGCAGGTGTCTGGCCTCTAGCTTTTTTTGTAGACACTGCCCCATTGTGACCCCAGGCTTGCCTCTTTTGTCCCTCCATTTGAGTGCCACATTAATCATGGGTGACTAAGGACTCAACCCAACAGAGTTGTTGCCCATCCACAGACCAAATTTAGAGAGCTGGATAAGCTGCTAAGCAAGCCAACAGCTCTCCTCGATCCCAAGAACTCAAGGGCTCTGGGTACAGTCTCCCACCCCAGACTCTGAGGATAATTCTCAATAAGCATGAGGCTGGTTGACTATGCTCCCTATCACTGGTGCTCCTGACCCAGCCGTCACCCAATATCCTGGGGTCCCTTCCTTCCCCAAGGCTCTGAGGGTGAGGTGTCTTTTCAGGCCTCAGATAGGAGTCACTGGACCTGAGATAACTGAAGAGAAAAGGCTCTTCTCCCCAGGCTTCCCATTCTCCACCAAACAAAAGACAAAAAACAAAAAGCAGGGGGCTGGAGAGATGACTCAGTGGTTAAAAGCACTGACTGCTGTTCCAAAGGTCCTGAGTTCAATTCCCAGCAACCACATGGTGGCTCACAACCATCTGCAATGGGGTCTAACACCCTCTTCTGGGGTGTCTGATGAGAGCAATGGTGTACTCACATAAAATAAATCTTTAAAAAAAAAAAAAACCAAAACAAAACCAAAAACAAAACACACCACCACCAACAACAAAAAAAACAAACCCACTTGGTTAAAATGGGTGTTTATCCTCTCAATTCTGTAGACTTTCATACCAAAGATTTGTAGCCTGTTTCCACTTTCCAAGAGTATCTTTTCACATAATCTCTTCGGTGGTGGTGTGATGGTGGGATATTAGGTTTGTTTCTTGACAAGGTCTCACCATGTAGCCTTGGCTAGCCTGAAACACATTCTGTAGAGCAAGAACTCAAACCCACAGTGATCATCCTGCCTCTGTCTCATGAGTTTTGGATGTGTATCAACATGCCTAGCTTGATAGGGTCTTACTACGTAGCCCAGGCTGGCCTAGAACTCATGATCCTCCAGTCTCGGCACCCCCAGTAGCACTGGGATAGCAAATGTATGCCACCATACCCAGACAATGTCTCATGGTTGCGTGATATTCCCGCATATGTCTGGTTTATAATGGATCAAGTATGAGTCATCCAGACTTACATTAGTATCTGGCTCACCATATCAACCACTGAATCCTGTCTATGGTATCAGTTAGAGTCACACATGAAGGAGAGGAAACCGGGTCCATCTGCCTTAGACAGCAAGGGGAATCTGGTGGTTTATGTAACTGTATAATCCACAAGTAGCAGGCTTTGGGGTAGGTTTTATTCAGAACATTTTCTTCTCCACTCCCCATTTTGCCCTCTGCGGAATTTGTTGGTATTCTGTCTGGACCCCACCCCCACAGTTACTGGCAATAGCCAGGATGCTCTTCCCCACAGTTACCTGGCTTTTTACAATCACAACAGAATTAGTTTCATCCTGTGGTTATGATGGTTGTGTTGGGGCAGAGAGATGTAATTCCCTCGACACCCATCCTAAGGGGCCTGTCTTACAAAAGGCGGGTTAACAGAAACATGCTTCCTTTACTGAGTCTGTTTTAACATCCGAGCCCTCCGGTACTGAAGAGCCTTTGGCCTAAGGAAGCATAGCTTTCATCCCAGAGGAGGCTAGTCTGACTCACTCAAAAAAAAAGTTCCAGGCCAGCCAAGGCTACACTGTGAGACCCTGTCTCAAAAACAGTAAATAAATAAATAGCCAAGCCCCTGTTTCCAGATTTAGGTTTGATGAAGCATAGACAGCCACATGGACACGTCACTGGACAGCAAAAGCTAACAGCCTGAAGATGAAACCCAGAAAGACCTGTCTTCTCAGATTCTTGTTGATCTCAAGGTAGCATCCTTCCCTCCTGGCTATGGGGCAGAACCATGTAGAATGATAGCCCTCAAAGGAGATCTACTGACGTTTATGTTTTTATGACTTGGGGAAAGGTTTTTGAAGACAAATTCAGGTTTCTATGACTCTTCAGGAGGGAGAGGCAAACAGAAGACCAAAATGGCAGAAAGTCAAAGATGCTTTGCTTCTGAGACCTTCCGTCATCCTTTTATTTAGTTCAAAGGAGTATGCAAAAGCACCATATTTTGGAGTATTGCCTTCTGAGCCCAAACAGCTGCCAACAGTACCTAAGGCTACAATAGATCTTTGTCCCCATCCAGAGAGAGTGCCCATGAGCCTGTCGGCCTGTCAATCGCTGAGCATCCCAAACAAAAGTCCTATGCTTCCATCTTCTTGGATCAGCATGTCACATGAACACTGATGGCTGGGAGCAGGGAACTGGAGTGACTTACACCACTCAGGACCCATCTGAGTTAGGTTAGAATTATCTATCCTTGGAGCAAGCAGGCTGCACGAGAGAAGGCAGAATTGGAATGAAAATACAGCTATTTTAATAAAAGCCATGAAATACTGAGAGCTTTAACATATGTCAATCCTCAGTATTATTACTATTTTTCCTTTTGAAACATCTTTCCTTTTCCTCATTCTTTTTCGAGGGCTCTACAGGCTTCTCCAGTGTTTGACTTTTGTAAATAGCACGATGGGCATCCATCCTCCAATACACATGTTGACAAAAGCTCCTTCTCAATGCTGCTCCTCTCTGAGTTCTAGATCTTGCCCCTGTTTGTGCCAATTCTTCAAGGTTGCTTTACCCTCTTCTCCACACATTCCAGGTTCCCCCCACCCCGTCACAAGCAGGCATCTCACACCTTCATGATCATTACCTACCCAGATTGGTCCAGATGACTTTCTAAGGTTAGAAAATTCAAAACTCCCTCATCCCACTATGGTCAACTGTGATGGAGATTATTCACATTAAATCAGAAATCCTAGTCAGATTGACCTGCCTACCTTGTGTTTTTAATATAATTCTTTCTAATCACTTTAAACCAAGCACATTCTAGATAGAAATTTGTCTGGCGATCAAGTATATTGCCCTTCTGGTATTCATGAAATGGGAGAACCTGGAAGTCTGTAGAAGTATGACTTGGATGGATACTGTAGTGTGCTGCCCATGGATGAGCTGGCTCTCCCGAATGCTGGTGTAGTCATTGCTAGCCACTTACATCTATACCTCTGTCTGGACATTGTTTTAACTAAAGAAAGCGGCCTCACCCAAGATCATACTGCTTCCCAAAAGGCAAGGTAGGATGAAGAACAAGCATGTGTATGGCTAAAAATAACCCCCTGGATCGGAGCCTCAGTTGATGACAATTTTGGAAGACCATCCCAAATGAATGAAAAAAAAAAAAATGAGGACAAGACAGCCCCTAGGGAAGTTGAGGAACTGTATATTGTAGATATGAGGGAATGCACAGCCAGAGGCATCTGGAAGGGTTCAGACTGAACCAGGCCATAAATGCTGGGTAGGTGGATGGATCATGCATGACATGAGAGTCCCAAATAACCAACCAACCAACCAACCAATCAACCAACCAACCAACCAACCAGCCAACCAATAAAAAGCCATCCCCAAGGTTAGCAACTTAAAGCAACAGTGTGTTATTCCCCACAAGAACCCAGGGTTGTCTCTCAGCCTTGTGGTTTCTCTCTACCGTGTCTGCATTGACCAGTGCCTCTTTACACGCAGCAGCTGAATTCCAAGAGTGTTTCAACTGCACACACCGCCGTATACATCCATGTTTCAAGCTGGCTTGCCTTATTTTGACTAATGTCCTGTTAGCCATGCCCAGAGTCCTATAGGGAACTCCACAGGAATGTTCTTCCCCAGGAGCCAATAATCTGTCACGATCTGCCTTCTGACTCTCTCAGTGACCAGGCTTCCAGGGAATCTTTTTAAAACAGTCAGATGCAGGTTTGAAGTCCAAAGAGTCACCATTAAAAGGTGATTTGGGTGAGATGCTTCAAGGGCTATTCCTGGTTAGAGAGCTACAAAGACCAATTGCCTTCCCAGCACACAAAGGAAAAACAGTAGGAGGAACAGAGACAGGAAAATACTTCAGGATTCTCTCATTCAAAGGCTGAGTGAGGACGAGGGGTTTCTTTATAACCATTAGTCCACGGCCAATTTAAAAAAAAAAAATCTAAAGATCTTTTACTTAGTTGGTGGTTCAGTCAGGGGACTGACCTAGGCCCTCTGCACATAGGTTGCAGTTATGTGGCTTGGCCTTCTGGGGGGACTCCCCACAGGGGGAGCAGGGGCTCTGTGGCCTGCCTTTTTAGAACCCTTTCTTCCTACTAGGCTGCCTCATGTAGGCTTCATAGAAGAGGAGGTACCTAGTCTCACTGTAACTTGATATGCCCTGGCTGGTTAATATCCATGGGAGACCTGCCTTTTTCTGAAGAAAAACAGAGGAGTGGATTGGAAGTCGGGGATGGAGGATGTGGGGGTGAGGGTGGGGAGGGAAGTGTGGGAAGGGAATGGGAGGAGGGGAAGGAGGGTAAACTTATTTGGTTATTATTGTTGTGTGTGTGTGTTTTCAGACAGGGTTTCTCTATGTAGTCCTGGCTGTCCTGGAACTGGCTCGGTAGACCAGGCTGACCTTGAACTCACAGAGATCAGCTTGCCTCTGCCTCTTAGTGCTGGGCTTAAAGGGACGCGCCACTACCACCAGGTCTCCATTAGCTTTTTAACTAAGCCTCTTGATGTGTTCCATTATTTTTTTCTAGGATCCAGGATGGGCACCTTTCATTTATCCATGCCCTTGAACTCCAGCTTGCCTGCCCAGCCCACCTCTCCCAACCCCCATTTCCTCCTATCTGGAGGATATTTGGTTTGATAGCACTTTGTTCACCAATCACACACACACACACACACACACTTGAGCACCTACAGAATGCAGGAGGAACATCTGCTTATTTGAGCTCTGTTCCTCTCAATCTTAGGGCAGTGTCCCGGGAGACTCCTCCCTCCTGTCTCCTCCCCTGTGCAGTAAGCACAGCCCCCATAAAGCCCGCTGCTTACATCTGGCCTTTCCTCCTGGTAGACTGAACTGTCTCCACAGAGAATGGGCAGCTCCCAGAACTTCTAGCCCCAGACAACCCAGCAACATCTGGAAGGAAAGAAAATTCCAGAGAGTGGCTGAGTGCAAGGGGCTGAAGCGAATGGAGACTGGAAGGCAAGGGTCTGTGAGGAGCCGCAGTTACAGCAGAGCTGCAAACACGAGTGACTGAAGAGCTTCAGAAAGCTGCTGTGTCACCCAGAGGAGCTAGGAGCCAAGGGTCAAGCAGGCCAAGCTCAGAGTTGTGACGCTACACGTAGACTCTGGCTCCCTAGCACTCCGTGCTCGAGACAGCACACCTTTGCTTTTGAATGCCTACGGAGTACATCATTGGCCTGTGTCTGCCCAAACCAAGTGGCTCTGAAATCACTATGATACTGATTAACAAATCATCAGTACTTCTTTAAGGAGTCAGGAGTCAGATACTGGCAGGTTCCCATGCAGTCTACTTGGGACTGCAGGCGAGGGTGGCAGGTGCTGCTGACACACTCTCTGTCATTGCATGCTGAGTGTCTCTGCATATAGGATTGTCCCCTCTAGTGCTCACAGGTGGTACAGGTACCCATCTGCCCTCCTTCCTGGGCCCAGCAAGAACACAGTAGGGGCTTCCTTGAGCCAGGGCTCTGTCTTACAGCATTTTCTGTTTTGTTCTGTTTTATTGATCTTTCTTAATGTTCCAGGGTTTTGTTTTGGATATCTATTTTGCCGACATGTATGTCTGTATGGTACCTGTAGAGTCCAGAAGGGAGCATCAGATCCCCCTAGAACTGGAGTTATAGGTAGTTGTGAGCTGCCAGGTGAGACCTGGGAATGAAACCCATGTCCTCAGGAAAGGATTGCTCTAAAGAGCTGCGCCATCTCTCCAGCCCCTCCTCATGTCCTCAGAAAAGTGTTGCTCTAAAGAGCTGCGCCATCTCTCCAGCCCTTCCCCAAGGCTTCTTTACACACCTTCATTGAGTAAAGCCAAGAGGATTGCCTCTGTATGAATGGCAGCTGACATGGAAATAAGTTTTCCTGGTGCCAGATTGAAGCCAGCCCTAGCCGAGTAGATGAAGAAACGAACACTTCCAATACTGGTGCCCAGTCTGGCCATTCAGCAGGCAGAACACAGCCCAGGGCTAGCCACTGAGTGCTTCCTGTCCCGGTCTATCAGGATGTTTTCAGTCTGAACTTTCTTCCCATTGACCTTATTCTTCTGGGAATGAGGTCCTGTGGCTTCTCTGATTACTACTCCTCAGGAACTTCCTGTCTCCCAGTTCTCACCTACTTCTACTGCATGGCTCATATAACACAAGAGACAGCTCCTAGGAAAAGAGGCAGGAAGAAAAGGAAGAAAGAATGGTGGGAGCCATTAGTTAGCACATGCCTTTAATCCCAACACTCAGGAGGCAGAAGCAGGTCCATCTCTGTGAGTTCAAGGCCAGCCTGGTCTACAAAGCAAGTCCAGGATAGTCACGTGAGAAACCCTGCCCCCACCCCCTCCCCCCCTAAAGTGAAAATAGGCAGAAAGAGGCAAAGCAAAGAAGAGGAAGGAGGCACCAAACAAAGGGGTCAAAATTGAGCCCTTTGTTTTCCAAACTAGCCCTTTCTTAGCATCCTTGATCCCCACTTAAATTTGGCTTAAGTAGACCAGAAGGGCAAATGGTTCCAGAAATCCCAGTATCGATTACAGCCAGAAGGAAGAGCTACCGTTGTTTTAAGTGGCTTCCTGGGGTGTGGATGACCAGGAAGAAGAAAGATTCTTGGCAGTCTGCCTGGTTCTTTTTTTTTTTTTTTTTTAAAGGTCTTTGTAATTTCCTGTTAATTTCATACCAGAACCTTTGCTGTGTAAATAACACAGGTAAAGATAAACTCCCTGGCCCTGGACTCTAACCTTTGTTCAACATCCTCTCCTTTATCTGTTCTCCCTCAGATCCCATCCCACCTCCGGAAAGGAAGAATTTGTTACCTGGAAATTGAGGGGGGTTAGGGGGAGGGGAGAGAAGGAGAGAGAGGGGGAGAGAGAGAGAAGGGGTGGACTGTTCAGGAAGCCCAGCCTTACCAGGAAGTGACCCATCAATCATCTGTCCCGACTCCTTACAGAAGTGGCATCAATTCCTTTCCTGTTCACCTGACTCGCCCCGGCCCTACCATCCTCTTAGCTTGTGCCCACTTTCACGGTGATAATGTCCTACAGAGGAAGAAGGAGGTTAGTTAATAAGGCTGCTAAGAAGCTAATGTAAAAACAGGAGAAGCAACCACATGGCTTCCACTTCGAGGCAAGAAAAAGGAGAGGAGCCAGGGCCAAGTTAACACCTCAGGCAGCCGCTCTGGTGTTGGTGGGAACCACTTGTGCGCTTGTAGCCCCGCCCCTAGGCCTGGTCCTTGTAGGCACAGCAGGGTGCTAGCCAGGAATGAGGTGAGAAACACAAGCAGTGTGGCACTCCCTTCTCCTTGCAGCGGTGAAGGATTGTAGCTCCTGAAAAGAACAGAGGCCAGGAGAGAGGGCCAAGGGCTGAGCACTTGCTGGCTGCCAGCTTTTGACAAAAGATTGTATCCCTTGTGCTTGCTGTATGTCCTGGTTTGGTTTCTATTGCTGTAATAAACACCACGACCAAAAGCAACTTTCAGAGAAACGAATTTATTTCATCTCACGGGTTATAGAACTTCACCGAGGGGAAGTCAGCATAGGAACTCAAGGCAGGAACCTGGAGGTGGATATTGAAGCAGAGGCCGTGGAGAAGTGTGGATTACTGGCTCGCTCCTTGTGGATGGCTCATCCTTCTTCCTTATATCACCCAAGAGCATCTGCCCAGGGTGACACCACCCACAGTGAGCTGGACCCTCCCATATTAATCGTTAATCAAGAAAATTGCCCCCCCCCAAAAGAAAAAAGTTGGGCAGTGGTGGTGCACACCTTTAATCCCAGCACTTGGGAGGCAGAGGCAGGCAGATTTCTGGTCTACAGAGTGAGTTCCAGGACAGCCAGAGCTATATAGAGAAACCCTGTCTCGAAAAACAAACAAACAAACAAGATAGAAAGGAAAGGGATATGAAGCTCTACGACTTCAGAATGGCTTTTCTAACTGTATAGAAGTCCGTTAAGATGTATAGACTTTGGGTCTTGTTCATTCTGAGATGTGTGGGTTTTTTTGTTGTTGCTATTGTTGTTGCAAGGTTTTTTTTATAATAAAGTTTACAAAAAAATATTTTTTGGAAGCAGAGAGAGGTAGCTGGCGGTACTCAGCTATTCAGTATTCAGGTATTCTTCCTTTTGCCTTCTTATTGGACTTCAGCCAATAAGTTGGTGCCATTCACATTCAAGATGGGTCTTGTCTTAAATCTCTCTAGAAGTATTCTCATAGACATGCCTAGATGTGTCTCCTAGGCAATCAGTTGACAATGGATTGACCATCGCAAGTCCATCCCTGGTCAATTTTATACCTAAACATTATTTTTAATGTTATATAACTTATTTTGTATGTGGGTATGTGTGTCCATGCAGGTGCAAGCATGTATATGCACACGCATACACACCACGCCATGCACGTGGAGATCAGAGGTGTCTCCTGCCACCTTGTGTAGAGAAAAATGTCTTGTGTGTGTATGAATGTGACACCTGCCAGTTATAAAACTGATGGCCTATAGGGAATAGGAGGTGCAACGTCCTATAAGCAGAAAGGATTCTGGGATAGTGCCAGGTGAGGGAGAGTCACCCAGGAAGATGTGATAAGACAGACACATTGCACCTGAGCACGGGTAACCAACCGTGTGGCAGAATGTAGATTAGAATAAATGGGTTATTTTAGTTATGATCTAGTCAGGAAAAAGCCTAGCTGTACGGCCAAGGTATTTGTAAAGATATTTTTAAGTCTAGGTCTTATTTTTGGGAGCATGGGGCTGGGAGGAAGAACCAGCAGTAACTTCAACAACCTTGTGGGATCTAACGATCAAACTCAAGTCATTGAGCCAGCAAGTAAGGCCTCTGCCCACTGACCCACCTTTCAAACCCTAACACTCCATTTTAAAGTCATCCCGTCCCATCCCCCCAGGCTTTGTAGACAAATGACTATCATATCACACAAAGTCCACTCGTCCGCATTTCACAAGTCCCCAAAGTCTTGACAGTTCCAAATTATTCAAAAGTGTAAGTGCAGGGTCTCTTCCAAGAGTCACATAATCTCTTAACTGTGAGGATCTGTGAAAGAAAAACTACAAATTATATATTTCCAATATACAATGACATAAAATGAACATTCTCATTCCAAAA
>NW_022196896.1:111528569-111538569 GCF_008632895.1 Mastomys coucha
AAAAAAAAAAAAAAAAAAGGAAGAAAGAGAGAAAGAAAGAAAGAAAGAAACAGAAATGAGGGCATAGCAAAGAAAAATCAGGCTAAGCTTAAAGAAAACCCACTACAAAAAACAATAAGTTCTTCAACTCCATGTCTTGAATGTGGGATCCTTTATAACAGCATCTGGGCTCCTATAGACATAGGTAGCCCCATCTCTCCAGTTTTGCTGATTGAGGCACACACAGCCTCTCCACTTCCACTCTCTGCTTGCAGCTTTTCTTAGTGGATATCCCACAGTTCCTGACATCTCCAAAATAGGTTCCCCCTTGCAACTAAGGCTTCACCTTCACAGTGTTATGAAATAACCTCTCGGGGGGGGGGGGGGGGTCTCCTTGCAGGAAATATGGCCCTGCCACACACTGCCTGGCCTTGTGTATTTTTGTAACTTTGGTTTAAGCCTCCATTATTTAACCCTTGCATTTTCCAGGCCTGTAAAACCTGTACCACATGGATGACTATGCCAAGGTCTGATGCCACAGTGAAAGGTAGTCTACTACAGCTGCAGTGCTGTCTAGGCACCTTGGCAGTCAAGCCTGGTAGCCAATCACAGGGGGTTATCTCCCAGCATGGGATCCTCTTAGTTGCATCCCAAGTTGAGCCTCCCTCCTTTCAAATGAATTTACACTTTCACAAGTTAGAATCTTTTTTTAAAGCATTGGTTTATGTAGCTGGGTGTTTTGTCTAAATGTACATCTGCAGTCAGAAGAGGGCATTAAATCCCATGGGCTACAGTTAGGTTGTGAGTTGCGTGTGCATGCTAGGAATTGAACTCAAGACCTCTGAAAGAAAAGCCAGTGCTCTTAACTGCTGAGTTCTCTCTCCAGCCCATAGTTAGAAACATTGATAGATGGAGTCAAGGTATCTTTCCTCTTATCTTAGCGCCAAGACAAAGTTTCCTCTTAGTCCTGTTAAACATAGGGAATCTGGCCCTGCCACATACTGCCTGGCCTTGTGTATTTTTGTAACTATGGTGTAAGCCTCCATTATTTGGTGTAAGCCTCTCCCACAATCATAGCTACTTTCTCTGCACACTTCTCGTCTGCAGCTTCTAAACTCATTCACATTCCTAGCCTCGCCAAATGGTGCATTTTTCATATCTTGCTCCCCACTTGCTGCTCCTTCTCACTGTAAACCCCGCTAAGAGCAATGAGCAGTAACTATGGCACAGCCCGAATGCTATTTTGTCTTAAAATGCCTTCTGTCAAACAAACCAAGTCCATTACTTTTGAATTCAGCCTCACCCAAGTTCCCAGGGCACGCACAGAAGGCAGTCATAGTCTTTCACAGAATCACACCTGAAAAGCCCCTTCTCCAGCTCCTGGCAGAGTTCTCGTTCCCCTCTGGGACCTCTTGAGTCCAATCTTTACTGTCTTCCTTTATAGAGTTCTGGTCTTCGGCTCACCCAGGCTCACCCACCAGAATGGCCTGCCATGCCTGTTCAGAGCATTTTGGGCTTCTCTAGCACACAGTCCCAGATTCTTCCACATCCCTTCCAAAAATAAAAAAAAAACAACTTAAGGAAGAACATGTTTATACCGGATAATAGTTTGGGGTGTAGTCCTTCACAGCCTGGAAGATAGGACAGCAAGAGCAGCTCTGCGCTAGGCGTGGTGGCGCACGCCTTTAATCCCAGCACTTGGGAGGCAGGGGCAGGCGGATTTCTGAGTTCGAGGCCAGCCTCGTCCTCAGAGTGAGTTCCAGGACAGCCA
The DNA here is from genome assembly GCF_008632895.1 of Mastomys coucha. NCBI lineage: Eukaryota > Metazoa > Chordata > Mammalia > Rodentia > Muridae > Mastomys > Mastomys coucha. The sequence goes on from NW_022196896.1 coordinate 111,530,320, forward strand.
GGGCTATACAGAGAAACCCTGTCTCAAAAAACAAAACAAAACAAAAACAGAGCTGCTCTGCTGTAGTAGCAAGAGCCTGAAGCAGGTGCTCACATTGCTTTCAGGGAGGAGGCAAAAGAATGATTACTATAGGTGCTCAGCTCCATTTCTCCTTTCCCCTCTTTATTCAGTCTGGGACCCATCCCCTGTGAGGGTGTGTGTGTGTGTGTGTGTGTGTGTGTGTGTGTGTGTGTGTTACCCATGTTCAGGATTGGCCTTTATGCACTTAACCCTCTCTGGACACACCCTCACAGATATCCCCAGAGGTATGTCTCCTAGGGGATATGAAATGATATGAAATCTAGTTGACAATGAAAACTGACCAGAACCAGAACGTGCGGCTGCTGAGTCCTCCTAGACTCTCACCTCCTGGCCCTTAGGACTCTGTGCACGCTGGTACGCCACCACAGAGCTATATTACCAACCCCCTAGTCTCTTAATGAAGTGTTTGATTTTTGTTCTTTCTCCAGTACTACAATCGCGCTCTTCAGAGGGAGATCTGATGCCTCGAGCTTCAGCATTTTGGTGGTATGATGAGAGAATAGTCACCGTTCTAAAAACAGTCCCCAAAGATCTAGAAAAAGAGATCTTCTCTAATAGCCACTTACTGTACATCTCCACTTACCTACAAGACAAAAACAAAAAAGAAAAAAGAAAAAAAAGAAAAACATACTCTCGTGTATGTAACTATTACATTGTGATATTAACATTGAGGTGAAGTTTGATTACTATGCCTATGTCTACTCTATTTTAGATTTTATAGAGCGCTAATTCTTGTTCCCAGTAAGTTTATGTTTCCCCTACCTAGGCTAGCAACTGTTGCAGCTAGAAGAGACTTAAAGCCCACATCACTTTGGATCACTTTTGGGAGCCAAAGGAATGGAGGCTCAGCTACTATGGCATTATAATGTTGTCCTGGCTACATCACATGTGCTACCCTCCTGTATCTAGAGAAGTTCATTTCAGTAAATCCTGAGCCTTCTCCCTGGCCACTGTTCTTCAGGTGAGGGGGTGTGCAGTAGAGGAAGAGGATATAAAGTGTCATTGTCATGTGTTTCTAATCCCTTTCCTGGATGGTACAGTGCTGTGCAGTCTCCAGGTATCATGGTAGAGATAGGGGTCAGAATGGGGTAGGGTGGTCAAGTGTGAGGTAGTCACTTAACCTAACCCCTTTTATTGTCCTAGGTAGAGGATATGTGGGGGTTTCCATTGTTTTTACATTAATGTATCATGGTTCACATTTCCTAGCCCCTTGCTTCTGGGTTATGGTCAGAGCTGTGCACCCAGAAGAGCCCAGGGCTGCAAATTCATCTCATCTAAACATTATTTTTTTTCCCACAACACAGACCACCATCCGAAGCCGTCTGTTGTGTGTTTACTTGTTTATTGTCTCTGCCCCCGCCCAACCCTCACTAGTTGTCATCTCTATGGAGGTGAGCTTGCCCACTCACAGCTGCTCCCAAGCACTGGAGATGCCCAGTCTGCACAGGTAAAGCGACTGCATCACTAACCTGGTGATGGAACTCCATCCCTCATCCATCTCTAAACTGAGGACTTTTCCCACCCAGGTCCCAACCTCTGCTTTCAACATCCCAGCACCCTCCCAGGGGAATTCAAGAATCTGTCTGCAAAGACAAACGTCCCATTACTGAGAGCCAGACAAACCATATGGCATCTTCCTCCAAGTACTGGCAAGACAAAGAGACTTATGGAAGGGCAGCTTCTTGACCATCTTTGACTGCTTCATGCATGCAGTAGGTACCCAAGAAAGATTCATTTTAGGGATGCGCAAAACCCTCCCTGGTGCCGGAGCATAATTATAAAGGGGTGGGAACCAGATATTTAAAAGAGAGGATTCGGGTTATACGGTGAAGCCAGGACTGGGTATTAAAATGTCTTGGCAGCAACACCCTTTGGGCCAACGACTATGAGTTGGTGGATGGGGAAATAAAGAGACAAGATATAATAAGCCCCAGAGGCTATTTGAATTTAACTTCATGCTAAATAGCATATAAAAATCCTTTGCATCGGCTCCAGTGCACAGTAATAGCCACATGTGCCTCAGGGCAACTGCATTTGCACAGGGCAGGAAAAACAGTTCGCAGAATGTTCTTTTGGACAAAATTGTCCCAGTTCACGAGAATGGCAGGATATATGTTCCTGCTTCTGACCTGGGTTTTAGACAGTTAGACAAACAGTTATAGATGCAAATATACGTACACACCTACACAGATAGCCCGCATGCCAGCATCCCATGTCTGCCTCTAGATCCGTGGCTCTCAACCTTCCTACTGCTGCAAACCTTTTAATACAGGGCCTCAAGTTGTGACGCCCAACCAAAAAGTTAGTTTCATTGCTACTTCATAGCTATAGTTCTGCTACTAATGTAACTATGTGCATCATAATGTAACTATGTTTTCTGAAGGTCTTGGGTGACCCCCGTGAAAGGTTCATTTGAAAAGGGGTCACAAGAGACAGGTTGCTCTAGACTTCTGCTTTAGATTCTGGTCCATGGGGAACAAGAGCCCCCCATTACATTCGGGCAGTACCCAACTGCAACAAGTGTTTGTGGAAAAGAAGACCTTGAATCAGTCGGAGGAAGTATTGGAGGTTGAGGAGGACAACTGGTAGTGGAGGTCCCCTGTGTGATGGTTAATTCTAACTGTCAACAGAACACAACATAGAATCACCCGGGGAAGGGAGTCTCAAAGAGGGACTGTCTAGGTCAGGTTGCCCTACAAGCAGGTCTGGGGATGGCCAGGATTATCTTGTTTGCCTTAGTTGATGTGGGAAGACCCGGCCTGAAGGTGGGTGTGTTGTGGCCAGCTGTCTGGAGCTCCTGCCTCTGTGACTTTCCTACAGTGGTGGCCTACAACTAGGAACTGTGAGCTAAAATAAACCCTTCCTTCTCTTCCCTAAGTTTTTTGGGATTAAGGTATTTTTAATCACAGAGACAGAGATGAAGCTAGGATGCCATGCTTCCCTTCTCTCTCCCGTTCTCACCCACTCTTCTGCTCCAACTCGGCTCCAAAGCTTACAGCACTGGAAAAGCAGGCTCTGACCCCAAGCCCTGTTGGACTCCTCCGAAATAGCTCCAGAAGCTAGGAATGGTGGTATAGACTGTATGGAATCCTAAACTCGGACTAAAGGGTCTCCAGATTCTAGGCTAGAATGGTGAGATCGTGTCTCAGGAGAAAGGAAAAAAAAAATCTGAGACTGGAGAGAGATGGTTCACCGATGAAAAGCACTTACTGCTTTTGCAAAGGACCTGGATTGGGTTCCCAGCACCTCTGTAGTTGATCATAAGCCTGTAGTTGACCATAACCATCCACAACTCCAGTTCCAGGGGAATCAGACGCTGCTACTAGTGCAGATGCATGCAAGCAAAACATTCGTACACATAAAACAAACAAAACGTATAAATAAATAAAATAAATAAATAAATAAATAAATGTGCTCCAAGGTTCAAAACCATCTTACCCTGAGAGGGTACATTTGTCAGGTTAATGTCCATTCATCCTCAGCTTCCCCAAGAGCTTGTACTTTCTAGATGTTCGGAAAGTTATCTACTGGGTGTGTTACTGGGTGTCTAGAGGAATGAGTGAGTGAATGATATATTCAGTGCGGCGGGACAGGAGCGCGCAGGGCGCTGTTGGCGGCCAGGGGGTCCGGGCGGCTCGGCCCCCCGGGGGCGTGTCGGCAGAGGCGGCGGCGGAGCTCCCAGCTCGGCGCAGGAGGCGGCGGCCAGCATGGAGAGCGAGCTGGAGGCGCTGGCCCCGCGGCCCACGAGCCCGGTGGAGCCTCCCTTCCAGGCGCTGGTGGAGGCGGCGGGCGGCCGCGGGCAGGTGCTGCTGGTGGGCGAGCTGTGGGAGCGCGAGCAGAGCCGCGCGCTGCTGCGGGACTTCGCCCGGGCCGTGTTCCCTCCGGAGCCCGCGCCGGACAAGCCGGGCTGCGCAAAGGCCGAGAGCGCGGCCACCGCGGCGGCCCCCGAGCCGCAGGGGGCTCCGGGGACTAAGGCGGAGCGCTCCATCCGCTCGCCGCTCGTCTTCGTGCTCTGTCGCGCCGGATCGCTGACCTCCCGGGAGCAGCGGCGCCGCCTGCGGGAGATGCTGCGGGACGTGCGCGGCCGGAGGCAGGAGGGCGCCGCACTGGTCGGGGTCCTGGTAGCCGACGCGGGGGCGGAGGACGCGGGGCCGCCGGGACTGCAACTGCTGGAGACGCTGCTGCGCGCGGTGTTCGGCCGCCAGGTCGGGGGCCCGGTGCAGGCTGCAGCCTTCCGTCCCGGCTGCCCGGCCTCCAGCCTGGAGGTCCAGGAGGCGGCCTGCAGGGCCCTGCAAGCTGCGGGGCCGGGACGACCAGGTGAGGCTGCGTGGGGTCAGGCTGGGCTCTGGGGAAGGCGTTTGGGGAAGCCTCCAGTCCCTTTAGACTGGTTGAACCCCTTTAGGCCACTCAAATCTGTTGTGCACCGAGGTAAACTGAGGCCCGGTGTTGGGAGGTCCCCAGCACAAGGCCTCTCAGCCTAAGGTGGACATGCTCTGGACACGGAATTGAGTCTGTGGCCAGATCCCGACTGCCCAGGAGATCGGAGTTGGGCGGCGCGGGCTGGGGAGGCAAGGATCTGAGGGTACGGCTGGTGAGGAAGTGGGTACGAAGTAGGGATTGAACTGCTCTAAACAACAACAAAGATGTAGGAGTTGGAGACTGAGGATAGGAGAGGAAGATGTAAAAAGTTTGGGTGGTGTGCGTGGGGGATGGTGGAGAACTGAGGCTGGGGGCTGCGGGGGGACTGTAGCTTTAGGACAAGTTTGTCCTGGTAGGGTTGTCGCAGGAGATTTAGGAGAGAGGGAAGCTATACTGGAGGCTCGGTGTGGAAGGGAGGAGGGCAATCGAAGTTCCTGGCAAAGACACAGAATAGGTGCCAGGGACTTGTCGGTGTCCGAAAGGGTGTGAGGGACGGAGACCATGACGACCTCCCTTATTCCTGATCCTGGCTGCTTCCGCCAGCTGTGGGGCCACGTTTTCCTTCCACACTCTATCCTAAAGCGTAGAGAAGTGGGTGTGAGAGCTTCTCCTAGCCCGAGACTGCTCCATCACCAAAAGGGTCAGACGACCCAAGGCAGCTGTTTTGTAGGAACTCTGCAAGGTACTGGCTTTAAAAAGAGGGAGCTTTGTCAGACCCTGAGAGATCTTTCCATTGCTCAACGCACTTCCCTTTGACCTTTGACCATAGTAAGCTTTTGAGCTAAAGAGTGGCTGTGTGAGGTGTTCTGGGGCATCTGCTACTGGGCATTAGCCAGCCACTGGGAGATGTCAGACCTTTCACACCAGGAGATATTATCTGATATTATAAATGTCACACTTGCACCTGCCCTCTTGGCCAAAAGTATTTCTCGCTGGCGGTTCCCTACCCTCCGGTCAACCTCCCTTTGTGGAAGTTGAACAACCTCCAGGATACTGAAAGATTAGGCAAATGAGTACCCCGTGTGCATCCCTGTTCTGATGATATCAGTCAGGCTTCCTTTCCTGGCCATGAGGGAGAGAAGCTAAGTCACACAAATTCTCCCCAGACTAATGAGCTAGTGCCTAGAAAGTTCTTTAAGCCTTCCTTCTCTTAGCCCTCCTACCCTGGCACCCAAGATGGATGACCAAATCCTTGGTTTGAAATAACCCCTACCACTCTGGAAAATGGGACCTTGGCAGATGCATCATCTTCTATTATATTAAACACTTGAGTACTTTTATAAAGCACTCTCTGAGAAAAATAAAAACTTTTAATAATGAATTTTACTAATTCAAGGTCATGAGTTAACTATAACTTCTTGTTGCAGCTTTGGCTGCAAGGAAACAAAAACAAACCCATGCCTTTAATCCCAGTACTCAGTACACAGAGGCCAGCCTGGTCTACATTGTGAGTTTGAGGCCAGCCAGGACTCCACAATGAGACCCTGTCTCAAAAACAAACAAACAAACAAACAAACCCAAAAACCAAAAAAAGCATTTAATTTATTGGTTTTCAAAAATAGTTTGAAGCAAGGCCTGATGATATGCATCTGTCATCCCAGTATTCAGGAGGTTAAGACATGAGGATGGAAAGTTCAAGGCCATCCTAGTGAGACCCTGCCTCAAAAGCAAATGAACAAAAGGATGAATAAAGAAATGAAGAGGTCAGGAAGGGAAGCAAGGAGGGTGTGTGAACTAAAATGGAATGATATCAGTGCCCTGTAAGTATTTTCTTTAGTGGTTTGCAGTCGTGGTTAATCTGATGTCATTCTGTTGCTATGGATTCTCCAGCATGTGCACAGAACAGAGAAATTTGCGAAGCTGAAGTGAGATAACCAGACAGATGAAATCAGGGCAGTAGAAAGTCGAGTCGTGGGTTACAGAGGGAAGTCTCTTGGCTTGGGAAGCAGGCACTAGCTGACCTCTGCCTTGCGGATTTGGTCTCTTTCCTTCTAGCAGAAGGTGCCTGGGAAAGACCAGGCCGCACTGGCCTACTGACTTGCTTTTCCTGGGGTCCTCGGAGGCAGAGGAAGAACCGAGGTGTCACCTCCTCTCGAGGCCCAGCTCAAGGTAAGCACCTTGGCTGCCTGGATCTTGAGTGACCTTAAGGACATGGGATGGACATCCTTGGAGCACTGTCTCCAAAATGAGGCTAGCATGAGCATTCAGGGTGCTTGCCCTGTCAAGCAGGGCTCAGGCTGGGTCAGGCAGAGTGCCTGCCCTAGTACTTCTCCAACCTGGTGAAAACGCAAAGAGAACTGTAGTACAGGAATTCCACATGCAGGGGGGTGGGGTTGGGGAGGGGCAGGCCACTGTCCTCTGGGGAGCCACTCAACGTTAAGGAGCTAGTGGCTTTTGAGCTGGGATACAGGGCTTCCCATAAGCAGACACAGGGGCTCAGAAAGAATCCTGAGTGAAGGTTTCCAAGCAGGCATCATTCTCAGAAAAGGAAGAGCCTTCAAGGGTGCCCAGGGCTGAGGTGCAGATGAAAAGGGAAGACCTCAGAGTGGTGAGCTGGGCCACGTGGGGGACAGAATGCCCTTCCAAGGTACAGGGTCTAAAGACACAAACAGTAAGGCGGCAGCCTGTGGAGACACAGAGCGATCAGAGGCAGATCTCAGCTAGAGGAGACCACAGCAGCCCCTGGACGAACGTTGGGTTTCTTGGACCGACAAAGGCAGTGAGTCTAGAAATAGTGGATTTCCAAGGTGGAGCCATCTTGCTGGTAAATGGAGATAAGGAAAGGGTAGGGGACAAATAAGGAGCAGAGGAGTAAAATAAGCTTTTATTGTATCCCTTATTTAAAACTGACCATTCACTGATCTAGGAGCCTTCTTTCATTGCCTAATAAACTGATACAAACAGTGGCTTAAAAGAACATACACTGGGCTGGTAGGATGGCTCAGTGGGTAAGGACTGAAGACCTGAATTTGATTCCCATAATCCCTATTGTTACAGATTAGGAAAAGACGAACACCCACAAGTCATTCTTTGGCCTACACAGAGAGAGAGAGACCCACACACCCACACACATTCATACACACATGCACTGGCACGCACACAAGTGCATCCAAATACATGCAAATACTACACAAGAAAAAAAAAACCAACAGTATGTATGGCCTATGCACATCCTCCTGGACATTTTAGTCATCTCTGAATTATTTATAATCTGGAACACAATGTAAACACCATGAGAGTACTTGTTATAGTGTATTTAAATTTTTGTAGCTATATTTATTTATTTATTGGTTGTTTGTTGTTGTTGTCGTTTTGCTTTTTCAAGACAGGGTTTCTCTGTATAGCCTTGGCTGTTCTGGAACTCACTCTGTAGACCAGGCTGGCCTCGAACTCAGAAATCTGCCTGTCTCTGCCTCCCAAGTGCTGGGATTAAAGGCGTGTGCCACCACTGCCCGGCTGATATATTCATTTTTTAATGGTTTCATTTTTATTTTTTGTGCATTGGTATTTTGCCTGCATGTGTGAGGATGTGGACTCCCTAGAACTGGAGTTGCAGACAGTAGAAAGCTGCCATCTGGATGCTAGGAATTGAACCCAAGTCCTCTGGAAGAGCAGCCAGTGCTATTAACTGCTGAACCATCTCTCCAGCCCTAAGAGTATTTGTTTTTATATTTATAAGTGTTTGCCTCCATGTATGTATTGCAGTATGTGTAACAGTGCCCACAGAGGCCAGAAGAGGGTATCAGATCT
>NW_022196896.1:111539965-111550858 GCF_008632895.1 Mastomys coucha
GCCTCAAACTCAGAAATCCACCTGCCTCTGCCTCCCAAGTGCTGGGATTAAAAGTGTGCGCCACCACCACCCGGCCCTAAACCCATTCTTAGTGCAAAGCCCCCACATATATAAAAACCAAAGATGGTTTGCCTTGTGCCTTCCCTGAATGCTGCCTGAGGATCAGTTGCAGCTCTTTCAGCTGCAAGCGAGGAAGCCAAGGCTCGACCACTCACTCTAAGCTGTAAGGAAACTCATTATCTCCCATGAAAATAGTGGAGTTGGCTTGAGAGTTGGTCAGCATCAACCCAGGAGCTCACAGACCCTCCTCAAGGACCTGGGGCTTTTCCTTCTCTCCGCTGGTCCGTCTTGAGCTGGTTTCATCCTTAGACTGGTAATGAGCTCACCCCTAAATATGTCTTTGCAAAAACATCAAACATCTAAAAGTGGGCTTGCTGGGTCAAAGGCATGTGCTATCATATATATATATACATATATATATGTATATATATATATATATATAATTTTAGATCTGCTTGGCTCTTTGAATCTCTGATGTGTACACACCATAGTGTGCACATGGAGATCCGAGGACAACTTAAGGGGGTTGGTTGTCTCCTTCCACCATGTGGGTCCTGGGAGCCAAACTCAGGGTGTCTGGCTTGGTAGGGGGAACCTTTACCTGCTAAGCCATCCAACTGGCCCTCTTTTGGCTTTAGAAGTAGATCTTGGGCCACCTTGCCCCCTTTAAATGCTTGGATATTGACTCATAGATGTGATCTTTTCATCCTCGAAAGTTCCAGAACACCTCCAGGTCTCGGAAGAAGAGCTTGCACTGACACCTGTATTTCCCAATGGAGACTGTGACGACCGTGGAAATGGATCCAGAGCCCAGGATGGAGTTGTCCATGTGCCACCTGACCCCCCAGAGGACACAAGATGAAGGCTGGACCCCTAGACTGTCCCTAACCTGCACAATGGGCTCTGGCCCTTCTCAGTGAGTCTCCACATCACAGTGTTACCTCAGCAGATGGTGACTGACCGACTCTGAAGACCCCCTTTGCTTGGGGGCTGCCGCTTCACTGTTGCCAGCCCGGCGACAGGGCCTGTGGGACCTGCTCCACACTCAGTGTGTTCCTTTACTCTGTGGTCATGGTGGGTTGATCTCGTCTCTCTCTGTGCCTTCTCTTCTCTGAGCCAAGGAGCCTCTGTAACGGCTTTGCAGACATGTCACTCAGTCTCTGGGCTTGTTTCCCAAATGGCCGAAGGGCTGCCAACCCAGTGGCTTTCCACCAGGAGCCACGCTGTACCTCCGGGCTACACTGGAAACTTGTGTGAAAGCAATTAGTGGGCATCTCACGAGTGTGTAGGGTGGACCAGCTTCTAATAATTAGTTTACTCAGAATGCTGACTGTGACACTTTTGAGAAACAGAAGGGACAATCCCTTCTGCCCTGGGAAGAGATCCCCTTAGGTTTCCTGGGATCTTGGCTCCCAGAACAAGCCAAAATAAAGACCTGACTGTTGCCGTGAGGAGGCCTGTCAGGCCAGAGCCAAGATGGCTTGTGTGTTACAGGGCCGGGACGAAAAGCGCCTTGCACGCTCTGAGAAAAAGGGGCCTCTGTCTTTTCTCATGTTGACACTGGTTACTGTGCCAAATTCTTTGTGGAAAAGTTTGCTGGGAGCTGCCTATAGCACCAAGAAGAGGGAAAGCCAGGGTGTTGGGGTGCTCAGCACCCTCCAACTTATACTAGACCTCGAGTCCTAGCCCAAGTATCCTGAAGGTTCTGGAATCTTCCCTCTGAGTCTGTGAGTCATGTAGGGTAGGTAAATATCTTCCACAGAGCCTGCCAGGGTCTCATGCAGAGGCAACTGGGGACTACTTCTGTTGCCCCTGCCTGCCCCTGGAGAAATCAGCCCTTGGGAGGACAAAGGCCCTTACTGGTTTTCCCTGATGTGGGGAAAGCGCTGTCAGAGGGAAGTGGATAAACGCCATGCACTCATCTGTGAGACGCATTCATCTGTGAGACACTCTGCAGATACCCAATTGCGTGCGCCGTGCTTGGCATAGCTCCCTGTGAGGAGCTGCACACCTCTGAGTCAGGATTTCAGCTCTTTCTATGATGATACCAAGGGAGAGGGCCCTCCCCGCTCTGTGCCTCAGTTTCTTCTTCGTGATCCACATCCTACTCCCAGCCCCTCTCAGTCTCAAGAAGAAACTGTGAAGTAGAAAGAGATAGTGTCATCCTGGCCTGAGGCAGGAGCAGACATCGTTTTTTAAAGATGCAAGGTTGTACCATAGGACGTGGCCCCAACTAGCATCTTTTATTCAAGAATGAACTCCAGGCCAGGATATAGTTCAGTTAGTAAAGGGCTAGCCTAGCCTGCTAGTTTGATCCCCTCATTGTATAAGCCAGATGAAGTACACATGCCTATAACCCCAGTACTTTGGAAGTAGAGGTAGGAGGATCAGAAGTTCAAATCCACCCTCAGCTCCAATGTGAAATGGAGGCTAGCCTGGGCTACATGAGACCCTGTCTCAAAAAAAAAAAAACAAAAACAAAAAAAAACCAACAACTTTAAATTATCAATTTGACTTGATTTTGTTTTTAAATGGGGAGAGTGGTATATTTCAAGCTGCTATATTTTAGTTACAATATTGACCTATGCAATCCAGTATAATCATTCATTTGGAGTTTTACTATTTGATCAAGGAAAGAGGCTAGAAATTTAGGTTGGGAATTTGTCTAAGACAGAAGTTACAAGGATTAAAAATCTTTTGTATCTGTCACCCATGTTGAAACTTAGAAAACTGAACATTTAAATTGGTATCATTTCCTGGGTGAGGGAGGACACGCCTTCCACTCCAGTCTCTGGCAATTCCTCTCCAGCCTTCACTTGGAGCTCCATCCCCTCTGTATTTTCCTCACAGGGACATTTGAGTTTGTAGTCTCTGGTCTAAAGTGTGATTTATACACCATTCCCACTGGTGGTTGTGGTTTTAATTGCTGACTTCAGGTCTTGTGGCTGGTTGGGAAGGTCTTTGTTCTGAGTCTGGCTTTCTGCTTTCCAGCTGCTAAAACAGGTGCAGCATCCCAGCTGCTAAAACAGGTGCAGCATCCCAGCTGCTAAAACAGGTGCAGCATTCCAGCTGCTAAAACAGGTGCAGCATCCCAGCTGCTAAAACAGCTGCAGCAAACAGTGGCCTGTGGTTCTCAGCAGACAGAAAGACCTGGGTTTCACCAAGGATGGTCATGTGGGGCCCTTTCAGGGGACTTTAGAAAGACATACATGGAAGTTGGAGTGGCCTGGGGGAAGGCTGGAAACCTAGAGACTGGAAAGCCAGGGTCCCCGGGAGCCCAGTGTGAGGAACTGCCCAGCCAGGCCCCAGTCTGGGTTCTGGGGTTCTAACCTGTAACAAGATGGGGGTTCCCCTGCTTTTGACTCAAATGCTGGTTCCTTACATCTAATAAACCAGTCAGTGCCTCGCTGTACCTAATAGAAGCAGAACGGGTCTTTCTTTTCATCTCTAACACCATCCTCACAGGACCCCGGTGAGGAGGGGGTCTGAACAAATGAAATGTTCCTAAAAGTCCTCAGGCCCGGATGGTTTCTCCACAGCCCTGTAACTGGGAGGCAACATGCATAACTGAGAAGCAGAAGCAGCTATTAAGTCAATTTGTTTATTTATCTGCTTTTACATTTTACTTATAGGACGTCTATAAATGCCATAGCACACACACATAAAGGTCAGGACACCTTATGGGACTCCATTTTTCTTTCCACCGTGTGGACCAAGGGAAACAAATTGAGGTCATCTGGTCTGGTAGCAAATACCTTTACCCACTGAGCCATTACAGTTCCAGAAGTAAATATTTAAAAGATTTTTTTTTTAAATTTAAAGATAGCATGTGATTTGATACACAATAGAAGGCGTGGACATGTATGCGTATGTGTGCATTTAACCAGAGTGAAGCCAGGCCTTCGTTGACGTTCAGGCAAACCTTTGTAGAATTTGTGTTACAGTTTCTCTCCTGTTCAAGTGTTTGCCTCCCAGGAGTTCCTGGCTGTGGGAAGAGCCTGTACAAACAAAAACAAATATGGAGGCCTTGGGCTGGCAATGTCAATGAGCCCCTCTTCTTCTGTTAGAAGCAAGGACCAAACTTCATGGAGAGAGTAATGACCACTGACCACTGATCACCAGAGATGTGAAGGCAGTCTGTGCTTTAAAGTGCCAGTGACAGCCAGGCACTGGTGTCACACACCTTTAATCCCAGCACTCGGGAGGGAGACAGAGGCAGGCAGATCTCTGAGTTCCAGACCGGCCTGGTCTCCGGAGAGAAATCCTCTCTCAGGGGCTGGGGGTGGGGTGGCGGGAGCAAGGACAAGGTAGAGAGGGCTTGCTTCATAGATAGGGACAGGTAGTCCGGACTTTGTCACTTCGTCCTGTTTGCACGGTAAACACTGTGAGTGGAGGAGGCTGGCTTTATTGAAGGCTGCACAAGCACTCTGACCTGTTTTTGTGAGCTGGTGGATCCAGCATTGGGACAGAGGTGGAATTTGGCCAGAGCAGCCTACCACTTGCATAACCTTGGTGTCGAGGTTAAGGGAGGGTGCCGTTGCTGGCCCACCAGAGACCGTACACACATCCTTATCAGCCTTCATCCTTGAGTCCAAGTCTTTGGCTAGCCTTACACTCAGGGCTGCTCACTGGCAGAAGAACATGGCTGCCTGTGAGACAATGCTGCGGCTCATAGAGTCACAGGAAGTACATGGGGGTGAGAGTGAGAAGGGAGAACAGGGCGTGGGGAGGCCATACCCTAGGAGGGGCTGTGTGGCTTTGGGAAAGCTAAGAGCCCCATCTAACCTTCCTTCTGGGCTTTCCAGCCATGACTCTTGCCCAAAAGTTCAGCTGGGCTTGGAGCACCCTGCCTAGTCCTTGTGACCAAGCCCTCATTTTGAGGTCTAGTTTCAGAAACTGGGTCTGTCTCTTAGCCCCCAGGCTCTTTCCCTTCCTTGACAATTAAGGAGGTCTTCAAGTCTCGGGTGGCTTTGTCATCATCCTTTCAGACTAACTTCAGTCTGGCCTACAGTCCCTGTGGACTGCCTACTCCATAGCTCCTAGCTGTGGGGACGGCCACTCTCAGCTCCTTGCCCCCTGACAGAGAGGGTATCTCCCCCTCGACCTACCTAGAGCCAGGCCAAACGGACAACTCCAGAGAGTAGGCAAGATTCTAAAGGGGTCATACAGGAGCCTGAGTGGCTAAAAGAAAATCTATGGCAAGGCCTATGTGAAACCCTCCATTTTCTAGTAGCCACCTTGGAAAAAAGGGACAAAGAAACAGGTAAGATTCATTTTAATCATATGCAGTTTTCTGTTTTTGTTCGTTGAGATGGAGTCTCACCACGTACCACTTTCTGGCCTAGAACTCACTATGTGAACAGGGGTGGCCTCGAATTCACGGAGATCCATCCAGCTGTCTCTGCCTCCCGATTGCTACAGTTAAGGGTTATGAGCCACCACACCTAGCTTAATATACTTTAAAAACACACTTACTGAATTTTATGTGTATGTGTGGGTGCCTGGGTGTATGTAAATACACCACGTGCAAGCAGGAGCCCATGGAGGTCAGAAGAGGCCTCGGACCCCATCCAGAGGAACTGGAGTTATTGATGGCTGTAAGCTGCCATATGGGTTCTGGGAATTGAACCCAGGTCCTCTGCAAGAGAATATGTGCTCTTAACTACTGAACTATCTTTCCAGCCTTCCTTCCCTCCTCCTACACACACACACACACACATATCTATGTATTTAGATGGTCTCCTGTATCCCAGGCTGTTCTTCATAGTAGTTGATGACCTTGAATGAACTTCTGATCCTCCTCTTTCCAGCTCCCTAGTGTCTTTCCTTATTGTTTTCCATCTCCTTCCGTTAGGACAGGGTCTCTCATTGAGCCTGGAACTCACCAGCTTTCACCTAGGCTGGTGGCCAGCAAGCCCGGATGATTCTCATATGTCCTTCCCCACTATGTGGGTGCTAGAGATCTGAACTCAGGTGGTCATGCTTGGACAGCAAGCTCTCTTACACACTGAACCATCTCCCTAGCCCTACACCTGATTTTAGGCAATGCTGAGGATCAAACCTAGGACTTGGTACATACTAGGCAAATAGACGGCCAACTTAACTACACCCACATTTCATATACACTTTACTAAGGCCAAAATTGTGTTTCAGTTGGAAATTACTAATAAAGCATTTTACATTTTTACAATTGAGGTCTTACTATTTAGCCCAAGCTAACCTTGAACTTGGCTATGTAGCTCAGGCTGACCTTGAATTCATGATGCTTCTGCCTCTGCCTTCCAAGTATTGGCATTACAAGTGTGAGCCCTCACGTTGTCTCCACTGTGTTTTCCATTCTGTTTTGTCAAATCACTGATTCCTGTGAGAAGTTTACAGCTCCATTCAGGGTCGTGGGGAAGGCTCAGCAGATAAAAGTGACCCTGCCAAGCCTTCGTGTCTGAGGTGGGTCTGTAGGACCTCTATGGTAGAAAGAGAGAACCTGGGGGCTGGAGAGATGGCTGAACAGTTAAGAGCACTTGCTGATCTCATAGAAGACCCCGGTTCAGTTCCCAGCGCCCACGTGATGGTTCACAACTACCCATAACTCCACTTCCAGAGACTCTGATGTCCTCTTCTGACCTCTTCCAGCAGCAAGCATGTATGTAGTACACATACATATGCGCATTCAGACAAAGCACTCTACGTATGAAATAAAAGAAATGTTTAACGTATGTATTTATTTTCAGAAAGATATAAGCGTCTCCTTCGAGTTACCCTCTGACTTCATGTGCACAATGTAGCATGGACAACATTTGATTTGTATTTAGAGTTCATTAAATCTGTCATAAGAGCTGGGCAGTGGTGGTGCACGCCTATAATCCCAGCATTTGGGAGGCGGAGGCAGGCAGATTTCTGAGTTCGAGGCCAGCCTGGTCTACAGAGTGAGTTCCAGGACAGCCAGGGCTACACAGAGAAACCCTGTCTCAGAAAAACAAAACAAAATCTGTCATAAGAATATCCACAACCTCAAATTGTTCCATATGTGAAGCTTTTCAGTAACTGAACTGAGTATTTGTTCAATTGGAAAGAAATTCAATGAACCAAAATTAATTTGACATAGCAGTCAATTGCATTAATTCCAAAATTTTCTACTTCAATATAAAAATGTAATGTCAACTGATTCAAGTTAAGTACAACTTACAGTTTAGTTCCTTCCTGGCATTAGCTCACTTTGAGTGGTCAACAGGATGTATAAGCAGCTCAGTGGAAAAGCTCCTGCCTAACATGCATGAAAAATGCATGCGTGTGAGGTAAACACCGATGAGTACCAGGAAAATACTAGTGACTGAAGGAGTTCAAGATGATTCTTATATTTTTGGTTGAAAGCCTAGCCTTTAATGGCTGAGCCATCTCTCCAGCTTCAAGGTGATTCTTAACCCTCACTTGCCGAAAGGTGGAAGGCCATCCCAGAATGGGGGTGCCGGGGAGTAGCTTCTAGGAAAAAACAAAACAGAACAGGAAGCACGTAGCTGTATCATTTTGACAATCCTCTGCCAGAACCCTGCGCCCCTCCAACCTCTCTCCCTCTGACTTCAATGATCTTTCGGTGCCACAGACTACCCACGCCAATTTCAGCCACGCAGAGGCGTTTGGCCTTTGATCAAGCAACCACATGGAGAGATTCACGCTGTCGGTGGGCGGGTCACGGTTCTCCTCCCAATAAAAACTGTATCTCTAAAAACAAGTGGCGCTGGTCGTCAATGAAGCAACCCTAGCAGAATGGCTGACTTGCTTTGAGATCAGTAGTGGCCACGGGTCACCACTATTCGGCAGTAGAGACTAGGAGCTCGGGGCTCAGGTGACGCCAGCCATTGAGACGCTCTACCGCAGAGCAGCCTTACTAGGTTGGCTAGGTCTGTGGTTCCCGCCTAACACGGCAGCACAGACTATTGGCTGGGAAATCTGGGCGGCGCTCTCACTCGAGTCCTCCACCAGCGGGAGAGACCTTGAAACCACTAGGGGGCGCTGTAAAACCAGCCATCCTCCTGCCTTCCCGCTGACCTGGCCTGCCACCCAGCCCCCAGCTCAGTGAGGCTACAAAGAACCTGGAGTGAGCTTTGAGATATTGTATGAGCCTCCTAAATTTTGTTCGTTCCTTAAGAACAGAGCACACCCTGCAGGAATCCTTTCTGTCATTCCACTATATGCTCAAAAGTAAACCTCCTGTCCCTGGAAAGGACAGGATAGCTGTATAAGGCTCAGACAACTTTGTGGCAATGACGAGCACTCCATCCAAACTGTAGACATAGTGCTTCGCCCATACAGAAATTGCAAACTAGTCGCCTTCAGTTTTTAAAGTGTGTGTGTGTTGGTAATCAAAGGTAGAGCCTCGCCCAGGCTAGGCAAGTGCACTACCACTGAGCTACGCGCTAAGCTTCAAAAAGATTTTTAATTAGTTGTCAACGTATCAAATTCCAGAACCGGGGCTATCATGGTCAGGTAGTTGTCAACGTTATCTACATTTACTGTGCAAGGGGGCCATGGAGTCTGTGCAAACACTGCAAAATCAAAGAACTAACTGTATAAAAAGCAAAGATAAGAGTTGCTCTAAGGTATGAGGGGGAAGGTTATAAGTCAGAGTGTAGCCAAAGGCCTCAGAGGAGTCCAGAGCAAGGAAAGTGGTACAGAACATGGCCATGGGGGATGGGGGTGGGGAGGGTCAGAACAAGAGAGGCAGGCAAGAGAGAGGGGACCAAGAAAGCACATGGCAGAAACGGCGGGCAGGGCTATATAAGAATGAGAAGCACATGAACCAGAGTTTGGGGTAGGGGGCAGGGTGGAAGGAACTGGTACACACGGGTACAGAGCCAGCCTGGAGGCCAGCGTTCACTTTGGTATGCTAATAGCCACCGAGCCTATTAGCCCTTTGTTTCTTTTGGACTTGACACTAACTAAAATTTAATAACACAAGGATGTTCTGATAGCACATGAAATTCTCATTTCTGGCTTTTCCTGGAGAGCGCATCGGCTTCACAATGTAAGCCTGCATTCATGTGCGGCATCCATATAAGCCCCATAACCATTGCCCACCTGAATGGGGCCATTCGGCCTTCATTTGTCTGGGGCTCCTCTACTCCTTTGACGCTGTCGTTGTCTATCACCAACCTAACATAGGATTCTCATTCTCCCTCCTTATCCTTGTGGTGCTGAGGATCTGACATAGGGCCTTGAGCATGCTGCGCAAGCACATCCTCATGGAGCACTCCCAGCACCTGAGCTCTGATTTGCTCTCAAGTATTGGGTAGGGGCTTATTGGGACCTCACACATCTTATACAAGGGCCCTACCACTGATCTGAATTGCCGACCTTGGAGCTAGTTTTTGTTTTTTTTTGTTTTGTTTTGTTTTAACAGAGCTTTTGTTAATTCAGAGGGTGGGAAGAGAAAGACCACAGACCCAAATAATCATGACCAAATTAACTAAAGCAAACAATTAATTAAAGCAAGCAGGGTTTGAGAGGTCAACATTGGATGCAAGGAAGACAGGCTTTCTATAGCACAGGGGTAGGGGATTTGGTGGGCCAAATTGGGGGGGGGGGACTACAGGAACAGAACATCATAACAAGTGAGTCCTGATGACCTCCTCAAACAAAGACGTGGTCGCAAAGGTGGGCATAGCAAGGTAGTCATAGCAACAGCTAGCCCTAACAAGGAACTCGTAGGTGGTCATGTAACCATTCGAGACAAAGGTAGGGGTGCAAGATGGTTCTAAACAACTTCTTGAAACAAAGACCCAATTGCCTGTTGAGGGCCATCTTGGAGGGACATGTGGTACAGATCCATTTGTAGTCAGGATTACAAGTGGGGCATAGCTTTGGCAAGCAGGTTTAACCATAAACAAGAATGAACCTAGCTTATCTTCACTATAAGATGGCTTTTAAGCCTAAGATGGAGACGGGCTGGTTCTTCACTTCACTCCTGTATTACTTTGTGGCATGCACTTGTGACTTCTCTAGGGGTCTTTATGTGGAGGTATTCTCTGTAGAAGTGTACCCCAGACACTCAATCTGCTTATCTTTTATGCACTCCTCTTTGGTCAGCACCTTTCCATTTGAGTCACCGGCTCCACTCCTTCAAAGGAATTTGGTTTTTTTTTTTTTTGCACATTGGCTTCAAAATACAAAATTAGTAAGAGTTCACACACACACTCAAGTATGTCACCAATCACATTGAAGTTGCTGGCAACTGCAAAACCCTGACTTCTCTTACTATGTTAGATTGTTTTGAGAAAGCCATAGAAATAGGCTTCAGTCCCTGCTCTCCAAACAGTAGCTTGGTGGTGAGAAGCTAATGGCCCAACAGTACTGCTGGCCAGGGATGAGACTAGATGTTAAAGTGAATATGAACTCCGACCCTGGGTTCAGTTCCTGGCATCTCCCCACAATATACAAGTCACTGTTTACCACTACTCTTCGTCAACAACTTCTCAGCATTGCCTAGTGAAGTAAACCTGCTGCATGAGAGGAAGTGACTGGAGAGATGGCTCAGTGGTTAGAGCAGTGGCTGCTCTCCAGAGGACTAAGGTTTGAGTCCCAGAACCCACATGGTGGCTTACAACCATCAGTGATGCCAGCTCCAAGGGACCTGATGCTCACTTTCGGTTCCCAAGGGCAGTAGGCATGCATGTGGTGCAGGAACACTGTACACACACACACACACAAACACACACACATACACACACACACAAACACAAACACACACATACACACATACACACCATCCATATACAAAGCTTTAGTTAAGAGAGAGTAAAAGCCGGGCGGTGGTGGCGCATGCCTTTGATCCCAGCACTT
>NW_022196896.1:111550868-111582865 GCF_008632895.1 Mastomys coucha
CAAAATTCTGACAATGTATCAGGAACTTTTTGCCAGGAGCTTTCTAGCACTTGCTAACAAGGAGACCAGAATACAGGGCATTGTTGGCTTCCTTTGACATATTTTTTCCTATATATTATCACATATTTCCGATCTGTTTTGTTTTTAATATTTCTGTTTTTCAATTTATGTATTTGTTTAATGTATGAATGCTCTATCTGCATGTACACCTGCATGCCAGAAGAGGGCATCACATCCCTTTAGAGATAGTCATAAGCCACCATGTGGTTGCTAGGAATCAAACTCAGGACTTCCAAAAGAGCAGCCAGTGTGCTCTTAACTGCTGAGCCGCCGGGCAGTGGTGGCACACGTCTTTAATCCCAGCACTTGGGAGGCAGAGGCAGGCAGATTTCTGAGTTCCAGGTCAGCCTGGTCTACAGAATGAGGTCCAGGACAGCCAGGGCTACACAGAGAAACCCTGTCTCAAAAAACCAAAAACAAAACAACAACCAATCAACCAACAACCAAAACCTGCTGAGCCATCCCACCAGCCCATTGTTTTGTTTTTTGAGGCAGAGTCTCTCTACGTAGCACCAGCTGTCCTGGAACTCACTATAGATCAGGCTGACCTTGAATTTATGGAGCTCCCCAGCCTCTGCCTTCTGAATGAGCAACCACACCCAGTCATACTTCTGCCTTGTGAAGCATGTAAACTGTACAGTATTAGCTGTTCCAGAAGTAAGGTTTTAAAGGTCTTATGGAGGCTATGGATGTGGCTCAGTAGGTAAAGTGCTTACCTAGTATGCAGGAGGCCCTGGTCCAATTGTCAGCACTGCAAAAACCAGATGTTGTGGCACACATCTGGAATTCCTGCATTCCCCAACCAGACCTTGATCAGAAGTTCAAGGTTCTCCTCAGTTACAAAGAAAGCTCGAAGACAACCTGGGCTATTATGTAAAATCCCCCCATTCTTATTATTTATAATAGACTAGTTTATTATCATAATAAAGTACTGTGAAGTTTTTGTATTTTGGAGGCAGGCTTCTTTCCTTCCCTCCTTTCTTTTTTTAAAGGTTAATTTTATTTATATGAGTACACTATAGCTGTCTTCAGGCATACCAGAAGAGGGCATTGGATCCCATTATAGATGGTTGTGAGCCACCATGTGGTTGCTGGGTATTGAACTCAGGACCTCTAGAAGAGCAGTAGGTGAGCCATCTCTCCAGCCCAGCTTTCTTTCTTTCTTTTTTAAAGATGTATTTATTACTTATTTGTGTGTATATGTGCACTTGAGTATAGGTACCTGTGGAGGCCAGAAGAGAGACCACATTCCCCCAGAGCTGGAGTAACAAGTAGTTGTGAGTTACTCGATGTGGGTGCTGGGAACTGGACTTGGGTCCTCTGGACGCTTAGCCACTAAGCAACTCTATGAACGGCCCTTTTAAAACACAGTCTTACTGTATGACTCCTACGTCACTAGAATTCACTATGGAGACGAGGCTGGCCTAGAACTCACAGAGGTCTGCCCACCCTTGCCTCCCAGGGGGTATATCACCATGTTTGACACCCGGAAAGTCTATTTGTGTGTGTGTGTGTGTTCATATTTGGCGGGAAGCCTTCGCTGGATGAGGCTATACAAAATACACAGGCATGGAGGCAAGCTTGTGCCAAACATATATATGCATATGCACATATATACACATATGTGCAAGCAGGCCGGAGGTTGACATTGGGTGTCTTCCTCAATTGCTCTCCCACCCTTCCCTACCCACAACTCTGGCAGTCCTGGAGCCCACTTGTAGACCAGGCTGGCCTTAAATCCACAGAGATCTTCCTGCCTTTGCCTCTGCTTCCTGAGTGCTATGATTAAACAGAGTCTCTTTCTAGATCTGGAGCCCACCAACTGGCTACACAGGCTGGCCAGCGAGCCCCAGATAGCCACCACCTGTCTTCACCTCCTCCAGCTTGGGTTTACACTGGCCGCTGGAAATACAATCTCAACCTCAGGTCTTCACACTTCTATGGGAACCACTTAAGCGACCAAGCCGTCTCACCTCAGGTCTTCACACTTCTATGGCAACCACTTAAGCGACCAAGCCGTCTCTCCAGCAGTATCCCAACACCACCTTCCCCTGAGAGATTAAAATTAAGTTTTCAAGCTATACTGTGGGAACTTAGCCGTTGGTTATACTCAGCGGGAGGCCAGTTCCCAAGAACCCAGAAACAAGGGAACCAAGACGACCTGGTCCCAGAACCCAGAAACAACCCGGCCCAAAACAATTGCCAGGTGGCTAGCCCGTCCCTGGACCCTAGCACGAGCCAGCACCAATCATAAACCACTCTGTACCTTCCCCTTACCCCAGTCTTCCCTTTTGCCCCAACAACTGCACAGAAATAAAAAGCTGCCTAAGACCGCGCTCGGGGCCAGACTCCTCTAAAAAGCCTCTTGCAGATTGCATCGAGTCCCTCCTGGAATCTCACACCCCCACTTTATTTTTTTAAGATTTTTTTTTTTTTTTTTACTTATTTTATGTACATGATACACACTCTAGCTGTACAGATAGTTGTGAGCCTTCATCTGGTTGTTGGAATTGACTTTTAGAACCTCCGCTCGCTCCGGCCAACCCTGCTAGCTCCCGTAGACCCTGACGCAAAGATTTATTATTATAAATAAGTACACTGTATCTGTCTTCAGATGCACCAGAAGAGGGCATCAGATCTCTTTACAGGTGGTTGTGAGCCACCACGTGGTTGCTGGGATTTGAACTCAGGACCTTCGGAAGAGCAGTCAGGGCTCCTACCTGTTGAGCCATCTCACCAGCCCAACCTTCCCCCACTTTGATAGCAGATCTATTATAGCCCAGGCTGGCCTCGAATTCAAGATCCTTCTGCCTCAGTCGCTTTTCTAAGAAAACACTTCCCTGTATTCTCTGTAGTCTTGGGTTGATGGGCATTATTGCAGTGAGACCGCCACATCATTAGGTGGCGCCGCGAGCACTGCTCATACCTCCCCTAACACACTTAGCAATGGCGGGTGATGAGTGGGCCTCTCTTTGCAAGGGTGTCTAATTTGAAGCCTGATGGCAAGTGCAAATGAATGTTCATTCGCAGCCGGCCAGATCTCTGACCTCACGGAGAGTTATTAAAAAACAAAAAAACAAAAAAACAACGGCATGCTTTTTACCTTGCTGCGTGATCCCGAGAGGCGGAAGCTGCACGGAAGACACAGGCGTGGAGGTGGATCTGCGCCAAGCCTCAGGCGGAGATGCGGGCAGCCCTAGGGCGGGCGGGGTCCTCGGCTAGAAGCGAGCCGGCGGCCTGTGGAGGGGTCTGACTGAGCAGCGCACCCGGGAACCTGGAGGTGCGGTAGAGCCAGCGGGCCCTGAGCTGACAGATCCAGGGCTTGGCCGGGACTGTGGACGAGCGGATCGGCGAGGGCAGGGCGCAGCCATGATCACTTCAGCCGGTGAGTGCGGCCGGGAGCAGGCGCCCCAGGGAGGATCCGCCGCCGCGCCGGCGTTTAGCTGAGTCAGGGCGGGTGACTGGGCACCTCCGGGTCGAGCGCCGGCCTGCGAGGCCCCTCTGCCCCAGGCCCACCGCGGGGATCAAGGGCTGGGAAACTGGCCAGGCCACTGCAGGCCCCTTGAGTTCGTAGGGTAGGACCAGGTAGCAACCTGGGCGTCCCTCTCCAGCCACACCCCCGTGCCAGGACCGGACCGGGCTCCTAGGCGGTCGCTGGACCTTTATTCTCTGTCCGCTTCTTGGTCGAGAGACCCCCCCCACACCCCAACCCTTCCCCGCAGGTGTTTCGGTTTGGGATGGGCTCCGGTGTCATCGTAAGCATCTTAGAGCAGCTCCTGGGTTGGCAGCCTAAGTGCTACACTAAGTGCTTCTGGCTCCTCCATGAGTTATCTTCTCTTGGAAGTCCGAAAATTAGGTTTGAGGTGGCTGGGTTTCTGGGGCTACCGCATTCACTTAAAGAACCTCGTTCCGCGAAGCCAGCATTGACTTGACAGCCACCTAACTGTGTGTGTTTAGATCCTCAAGGACTGCCACGCCGGTTTCGTACACCTGTGTACTTTTATACGTAGACCCTTGTAATGGCTATTGAAATGGGAAGGTGTGGAGATGAACTTCTAAATGGAGATTTTCAAGCCCACCACTACAGGCTTGATTTGCATATAGCTGTTCTCAGCTTCGATGCTTACATCCCCTTGCTTCGTTGTTGTTTCTTATTCTGTACTTGCTCTACAAGTATTTGATTGTGAACAAACAGGTTCCCAGGAGGCAGTGCTCTGTATGGTGGGAAGCTTAAATGAAGATTGATCTTTATGAAGACTGCCTAAGGGAATTGGTAGAGATGCTAGGGAATCGAACAGTTCTCCCCGCCCCCTTCTCTTTTGTTGTTTTGTCTTTTTTCAGACAGGGTCTCACTGTGAAGCTCTGGCTGTCCTCAAACTCACAGAGATCCTCTACCTCTGCTTCTCATATACTGGGATTAAAAATGTGCACCACTCCACCCCTTAAGTGGTTATTTTCAAACACATGCAGAAGTGTTTGTACTTGAAGTTAGACTTTGGCCCGATAGACACAGATGGTTCCAGTGAATTTTAGTTCCCATCAAAAGAAGCATTTTCTTTTCTTATTTTTCCAGTTAGCTCTGGTGGTAAATACTAGATTTTTTTTTTTTTTTTTTTTTTTGCCACTTGTAAGTATAGTCTTAGGTCCTGCCATTACCACTGGTCTTCAGAGTGTAAGCATCCCTGATCATAGTTGTGTGGGGAATAGAGTACTGTTAGAGTGGGCCCAGAAATAGCCACCTCATTTGGAATGTAGTCCAGGCCACCTTTGTCTCTTAGATTAGCCTCGACCTTTTTTTTTTTTTTTAAAGATTTATTTATTTTATGTGTATAAATACACTGTAGCTGTACCGATGGCCGTGAGCCATCATGTGGTTGCTGGGAATTGAACTCAGAACAGCCCCGCTTGCTCCAGCCCTGCTTCCTCCGGAGTAATTCACTGTAGCTGTCTTCAGACGCACCAGAAGAGGGCATCAGATCTCATTACCGGTGATTGTGAGCCACCATGTGGTTGCTGGGATTTGAACTCAGGACCTTCAGAAGAGCAGTCAGTGCTCTTACCAGCTGTGCCATCTCTCCAGCCCAAGACATTTTTTTTTTTGCCTTCCCACCAATAATTTTTCTAAGCTCATTCCTCCGGCTCCAAATTTGCTTTGGGGACTTTGTGTCATGTTTCTCACTCCCATTACATCCTAAGCACGCTAGACTTTTTGTTCAGTCTCTCTCCTACTTAAGAGTTCTGGTACAAACTGTTCCCACTCCAGCCTTTTCTCTCAGGAGGTGTTGTAGCCCTTAGGTGTTCACCCTTAGCTTTAACCCTCTATTAGAAACACTCGGACTCTCCACTGGCAGCTGCCTCTCTCTCCATCACAGTTCTGTAGTGACCATGTTAACTTGGCTTAAGCTGTTACACTGAACTCCAGAGTAGAATTTTGGGCAGGAGACCCGTTTCCATAATTCTAAGGACGTTGCCGAGTGTGTGGCAGATGTTAAAAGTGTGCCTTGAATGAAGACATCAGTCCCCTGAGATTTTAGAGCAGACTGAAGGAGGACTTGGTAGGAATAGATGGAAATTTTACCTTCTTTGTGGCGTCAGAATTAAGGACTTTGAGGTGCTGCCCTGAAACACTGGGATGATAACAATACACATTTACAGCTTTCAGTTTATGTTTATGGAACACAATTAGCTTCTGCTCCGAGCTTTTTGACATTTTGTTTCCTGTCAGCTCAAGTTAGCTAGCTTAGGACCAGGGCTTAGGATCTCTCCGTAGCACTACAAAGGCCAGAGTCCCGGGACTAGTAGTCATCCATTTACTCACTGGACGCTTGTGTTTGCTAAAAGCAATGGTGAATAGGAGGCCAATGTATACCATTTTTGTTTTGATTTGTTTTTTTGAGAGATTTGATTGTGAAAGGGAACGAGGACAAAGACATTACTACTTATTTACTGGAAGGAAGCATGAATTTGAGTGGAATGGATTTAACACAAGCAAATAGAGGAAGGAACACAGACAAGCTTTAAAAATTAGTTTTCTACCCTCTGTCCTCTTCTGACCTCCTGAATTGACCATTTTCAACTTTCAAGTAATATTTCCAGAATATACCTCTATATTGATAAATAATAGGAAAATATTGCTATTAATTGAGTCAACAATTTAAGACAGCATCTAGTAAGTTTCTGTTATGACATGAACTTTTATTTTTATTCAGATTTATTTATTTTATGTGTGAGTGCTTTACTTTTGTGTATGTATGTGTACTGCCTGTGTGGCCTGGTACCTGTGGATGTCAAAAGAGGGCATCGGATTCCCCAGAACTGGAGTTGTAGGTGGTGCTGTCAGCGGGTGCTGGGATCTGAGCCCTGGTCCTCTGTAAGAGCAAGTAGTGCTCTTAGCCGCTGAACATCGCTCCAGCTTCATAGAAGTTTTCAAAAGCACTTAGGTCAGGAGCGGCAGACATGGCTCAGTGCTTAAGAGGACTTGTTGCTTTTGCAGAGGACCTGGGTTTGATTCCCAGCACCCACATGGTGGCTCACAGTTATCTAGAACTCTAGTTCCTGGGGATCAGATGACCACTTCTGACTTCTGTGAGCACTGAGCACACACAGTACACATACATACATGCTGACAGAACGTTTGCATGTAGAATAAATAAAGTTTAAAAAAAAAAGGACTGAGGTCTTCACCTGTCCAAAGTTGGATTCTGTTTTGTCTTCAAGTAGGAAATATTCGTGTAGGCGTATATAGCATATTTGATTTAGCTGTGCTCATCATTGAAGGCTGATTGCTGTGCCAGGAAACCAAGTAAGACACCAGTCACAGTTGAAACCACACAAGAGAGTCCAAAGATCCATCTCCTCTGGTAAAAAAAAAAAAAAAAAAAAAAAAAAAAGAAAGGCATTCCAATGCAACATTGCCTGTGGTAGGTAACCAGGGTCTTCAGGATTAGTTCTGTGTTACTTAAGATCATTCCGCATGTCCACTGCTCTGGTCTACCATCCGGACCACACCTCCCCACCCACACACACTAGTTACTAAGTGTTTCAATAGTCAATTAAGGCATTTAGTGGTTAAAATGATTTCATTTTACATTTATCTTTCCTCCTCTTTGTTCTGGATGTGTCATAACAACCCACCGTACCAAGGTTTCCACTTTTAGAACAGTGAAGTGCCTTCATTTTACTGCTAAATCTTGTACCTTTTCCTTTGTGGCTTCCCCAAAACTGCTGGAACTGTTGGCCAAAACTGTATTTAGCAGGGGGAAGCAAGCAGTTACACCTTTGAACCAAAATGACAGGGACACACTTTAATAACCAGTTTCAGTGTTTCAGAATGATTTTATAACCAATACGGAAACATATTTAAGAAAATTTGATTTATTTACAGCACAAGGACAGATTTCCCATTTGTTATTTTCCTAGTAATCTTGGTGTTCTTCTGGAGAAGACAGCTTTCGTTTAGTCTCCTCACTGCTGACCCCCTGAGGCTAAGGTGAGGGCGGCCACTGTGCTTGCAGAGACTGCTTGTCATTTAGTAACATTTGTTATTTGTGGGCCAGCACCATGGCTGAGTGGGTAAGGACTCTTGCTTCCAAGCTTGATACCTGAATTCAGTTTCTGGAACCAAAATGGCAGGAGAGAACTGATTGATACAAGTTATAAAAGTTGTATGCACCATGATATGTGGTCACACACAATAAATAGATAAATATAAAAATAAATATTCACACTTTGTTATTTGTGATAGGCAGAGGGTACTTTAACATGGGCACACTGAAGTAATTGAAATGTTACTGTTTTTCTAAGTTAATACTACTTTAAGTTTTGAGTCAAGGTCAGCCTCAGACTTGAGACTCTTGCCTTCACCTCCACAATGCTAAGATTACCGCATGGACCACCACAGTCAGCAATTAGTGGTTTATTTTGTGTGAATACATTTTATTCTAAAGTTGTATAAAAATTTTCCCAGCTTGGTCTTACGTAAGTGAGTAGTTATCTGACTGTAGTAAACACAAGAACCACAGGGAAACTATATTCCTGTGTCTTAACCCCATATTGTCTGATAAAGAAGTTCTGGGGCAAGACCAAGAATTTACACTTGTAGTAAGTTCCTAAGTAATTGTAATACTGTTGGACCAGACACCATACTTTTAAAACAGTTGGGCTAGGCAAAAGACGATACATAGGAAGTTGGTGAGATTTTCAGTATTAACGTTAATATTAATATTTTGGAGTCTAAAAGCTCTAAAATATACACTTTTGTAGTTGTTTCTAAATAGTTTTATTTATGGGCCACTGAGATGGCTCAGTGGGTAAAGGCACTTTCCCCAAGCACAATGACTTGAATTTGATGCCCAGGACCCATGTGGTTAAAGGGCAAACCAACTCCATCATTTGTCCTCTGATATCCATGTATGCTATGGCACACACCTGTCCCCCACAGTAAAAAGCTGTTGTTGGGGAGTGGTGGTGTAAGAGAGAATACGAGAATGTTTATGTGGTATATGCACAAGTGTGTGTGCCCTGCACACATGCCAAGGCAGAGGCTAGAGGAGTACATTGGGTATCCTGTTCCCTTGTGCTGTCTCCTTTTCTGTTTCTCTATCTCTGTCTGCCTTGTTCCTCTGAGACAAGGTCTCTCACTGATCCTGGATCTAGGCTTCAGGCTGGCAAGCCCCAATGATCTTCCCTCCTATCTCTGCCCAACTCCACCAGAGCTGGGATAACTGGTACACGTGGCCATGTGGAGATTTGAACTCGGTCTTCATGCTTGCTAAGCAAGCACTCTTACCTGCTTGGCCATTTCCCTATCCCCACTAACGTCTACAGTTTTAAAGAAAAATAATTGTTTCCCTAATGAAATTATCACTAAAAAACTTTTTTCCTTGTCTCTTGTTTTTTGTATAGATGCAGTGTGTGTGTGTGTGTGTGTGTGTGTGTGTGTGTGTGTGTGTCTGTGTCTGTGTGCGCGAGCACGTGCGCGCCACTGAATGTAGAAGACAAAGGTTACTAATAATATTGTCTTCCTCTATCACTCTGCACGTTGCTTTTTGAGACAGGATTTCACTGAGTGGGCTAGACTAGCTGACCAGTAAGTTCTGGGTATCTTCCTGTGTGTTTGCTAGGATTATGTCTTGCTTTTAAGTGGGTGCTGGGGATTAAACTCAGGACGGGTTGGTAGCAGACGTCTTCTATCACTGTCCATCTTTTTTGAGACGGGGGCCTCTGCTTGTTTCTGCCTCTCCCTTAGAAGCACTGGGATGGTGCCCTTCTTTGTACATGGGTGCTGGGCTCCACCTCTGGTCCCCATGCCTGTGCCTCATGCACTTTACCAGCTGAGCCATCTCACCCGCCCCATTGTTGGGTTTGACTGAGTATCAGTATCTATCTGCATGTGTATGTTTCTTAATTGTGGCATGCCTTTTGTCTTACAGCTGGAATTATTTCTCTTCTGGATGAAGAAGAGCCACAGCTTAAGGTATGAATAGAAGAAAGTCATTTGGCTTACTGTGAATTCTGTGAACAGCTTTGGGTTTGTGATATCTTTACATTTCCCATCATTTAAAGTAGCCATTCTATAGTCTGTAGCCAGTCATTGAAATATAGCTAGAGAGGACAGTATTTTGATACTAGAAATTAATGTAGGGGTTAAAGATCATAAAAAGGCACAGGAGTAAGTAACCCTCACAGAACATTGCTTCTTGTGTTGTATATGTATTTTCTTTCTTTCTTTCTTTCTTTCTTTCTTTCTTTCTTTTTTTTTTTTTTTTTTTTTTTTTTTTTTTTTTTTTTTTTTTTTTGTTTGTTTGTTTGTTTCAAGACAGGGTTTCTCTCTATAGCCCTGGCTGTCCGGGAACTCACTCTGTAGACCAGGCTGGCCTCGAACTCAGAAATCCACCAGCCTCTGCCTCCTAAGTGCTGGGATTAAGCCACCACTGCCTGGTGCATACATATTTTTACTTGACAAAAATGTGGAATACTGGGCAGGCAAGATCTCTCAGTAGGAAAAGGCACTTGCTGCCTAGCTTGACAATCAGAGTTTGATCCCCATAACCTATGTAGCAGAAGAGAACTGACCTCCACTAGCGCCCTATGGCACATGGACACACACATACACACATGCACACATCCAAAGAAATTTAATAAAACAATTATTCTTAAAGTTGGAAACTATTAGAATGTTCTGCAAGTGACCCTAGATACCTGAACTGGTGTAATGTAAACTAGGAGTCTGGAGTCTTAGAGATGCAAAGAAGAAATGTTCACTCTAAGAAACAATAGTACATGCATAGTTTGCTATTCTGTGTTTGAATACAACAAAAAAGAAATGGATAACTCTAAGAAAAAGTACATTAGTTCCTAAATTATGTATTTGCCAGGCATGAAATTTTAAAATAAATATTACTGAGAATTTGGCCATAAACTTGTGGAGACCTGTTTTGTTTTGTTTTTTGAGACAGGGTCCTTCTACATAGCTTTGGCTGTCCTGGAACTATATGAGACCAGGCTGGCCTTGAACTCAGAGATTGGCCTGCCTCTGCCTCAGCAGTGCTGGCATTACAGGTGTGCACCCCCACACCTGGCTGATTGGTGGGCACTTATAGGAAACGTGATGTGAAGTCTTTTTAAAATCCAGTTCTGTTTTATTTTACAGGAATTTGCACTACACAAATTGAATGCAGTTGTGAATGACTTCTGGGCAGAAATTTCTGAGTCTGTAGACAAAATGTAAGAGAACACTTTATTTTGATAAATTTGGATAACTCATTTAGGAGTCTGCTGTTGATTTGTGGCTTGAGTGTTTAAATTGTGAGTTTTTAAGGAAGACCACAGCTTAAATGAGGCCTACCTTTCCTTATTTTTTTCAGAGAAGTTTTATATGAAGATGAAGGTTTCCGGAGTCGGCAGTTTGCAGCCCTGGTGGCATCAAAGGTGTTTTATCACCTGGGGGCTTTTGAGGAGTCTCTGAATTATGCTCTTGGAGCAGGTGACCTCTTCAATGTCAATGATAATTCTGAATATGTGGAGACTATTATAGGTAATTATCTTCCATGTGACAAGGTTTATGTCTTGCAGATACCTTTTTTGCTCTAGTGGATATAGCCTTTTTATTCACTTTAATATCGTGTTGCCAGATCTTAGTTTAATTGGAAGTTCCTGATCATCATCTAATAGTGTTACACAGGCTCCATCTTTATGCCAGCTCCTGACAGAGTGCAGCTTATCTCTGCAGTGACAACCATCTCCAGTCCAGTGAGCAGTTTGATGAAATGATGACGTCAGATTGCTAGTTTTTATAGTTGTCAGTCTTTGTTTTTACTATATCAAAGGCCAGTCCTGGACCCAGAATTCTCTTGCCTGTGGCTCCTGAGTGCTGAGATTACTATAGGCATCTGCCAGAGCTAACTGATAGAGTTGCTGCTAACATAGAAAGGGTTTGTTCTTCATACCATGCTAGCCATTCTTCATAGTCTTGATTTGTTCTACAACACACCTGTGAGGAGCTAGCCTTCTTGCACAGATGAGAAAACGAGGATTTTAAGATGAAAAGATACATGGTTATTAAATAAAACAGTAAGAAATTAAAACCTAGATTGACTCTAAAACTCTTACTGTTATTTTTTGTTTTGTCTATCAAGATGAATTTTGCTATTTATGTAGCCCAGGTCAGCCTAGAACATTATATTTCTTTATATCCCAGGCTATCAAACTTTTGATCTTCTTGCCTTCACCTCTCAGGTTCTGGGATTGTAGTGTGTGGCGCCATGTCTGGCTCACTTGTTGATTTTAGAAATATTGGTGTGGTAGTCTGTCACTGTAACAAAGACTTGAGATTATCCACTTAAAATGAAATGTTTTTTTGAGACAGGGTTTCTCTGTGTATCCCTGGCTGTCTTAGAAGTGCAGATATATAATTTTGATCGAAATAATTAGTAATGTGTGTTGATGCGTAGTCCTTTGTTGTTACTGTTATAAAAATGACTTAATTGGAAGTTCTAGCATTTTAATGTGTAACTACTACTCTGTACTTATTGTAGTGTTCAGGATCATATATGTAAACATTGTCCTTTTTCTGGTAGTTTAGAACAATTTACAAAATAATTATTTTATTTTCTCCATAGCAAAATGCATTGATCATTATACCAAACAGTGTGTGGAAAATGCAGATTTGCCTGAAGGAGAAAAAAAGCCAATTGACCAGAGATTGGAAGGCATTGTGAATAAAATGTTCCAGCGATGTCTCGATGATCACAAGTATAAGCAAGCTATTGGCATTGCTCTGGAGACCAGGAGACTAGATGTCTTTGAGAAGACTATACTGGAATCTGTAAGTACATAACGTCATTTCAGAGGTTGGGATTGATGGGGAAATCAGCAGAACAGAGTAGTCAAATGCAAACTCTTGGTTTTGTTTTGTTTGGTTTTGGGTTTTGGGTTTTTGAGACAGGGTGTCTCTGCGTGGCCTTGGTTGTCCTCACTCTGTAGCCCAGGCTGCCCTGGAGAGAGCCGCCTGCCTCTGCCTCCTGAGCGCTGGGATTAAAGGCGTGCACCACTGTTGCTCAGACTTTTTAGAATACTTTTATTTGATTCTTTGACACTCATACATGGATGCAGTGTGTATAGATCATTTCCATTCCCACCTTCCTGTCACACTCTTAGACATCCCCATCATGTCGCTTTCCCACCTCGGGACCTCCTTTTTTTTTCATTGCACTTTACTTATTTGTGTGTAGAGGGAGCACATATATGCTACAGAACATGCATAGGAATCAGAAGACAATGGAGTTGGTTCTTTCCTTCCTCCATATGAGTCTTGAGGATGAACTTTGGTCAGTCTTGCTATCGAGTGTTTTCACCTACTGAGTCACCCTATCAGTCTGTCTTTCTTTATAACTTACAGAGTCTAATTAGTGCTTCCTGAATGTACATGGGTCTAGTGTCCTCCCACTGAGCATAGCAGCCCACCAGTGGTCATACCCCCAAAGAAAAATGACTTCCCTTCCTCAACATCCATCAATTGCTAATAGCTCTTCAGCTAGAGCTAAAGTCTGTTGAACCTTTCCTCATCCATGTTGGAATGGTGTCTGGTTTGGGCCTGTGCAAATCTTTATGCAGGTGACCAGAGCTGCTATGAACTCATGAATACAGTAGTCGTGTCATGTCCAGGTGATAGCATTTGCAGTCTCCCATTCTCCCAACCCTTCAACTCTAATCTACATGCGTTCCATTTCTCAGTGCTCCCTAAGTGGTTGGTATAAATGTCTGTTAGAGCTGAACTCACAGCAGTCATTTATTCTCAGCACCGTGGCTGGTTATAAGTCTGTAAGAAGTTTCTTTGACCAAGGTTGATAGCCCCACTAACCTATGGGCATAAACATAAGCATTTAGAAGGTATTGAACACTATGTCCTTTTAATAAAATGAGTATCAAACAAAGGCTCGAGTCACTCAGAGCCACTTTATGCTTTCTGACCTTTGGGTGAATGTGGGCAGCAAGTCAGAGGGGCTGTAGCGGCAAGGTGGCGGGGGGTGGGGGGGGAGGGCTGAAGCATGCAGCACTTGGCAGGTTTTTATAACAGGATGACTTACAGGAGCTGTGTTCGCTTACTGATATCCTGACTGACCACTAAGTAGTATTAAATTATTTTCACTCCTTGTTTGTTTTGTGTTTTGGTTTGTTTTAGTTTTGGTTTAGTTTTAGTTTTGTTGTTTTTCTGAAATAGAGTCACATGCAGGCCAGTGTGGCCTCCAGTTTGAATTCCTGACTTCTTCTTCACCCAAACTATGGGATCATGGATGAGTACCACCATGCCTGCTTTTTCTTCACATAGTTTTCCCATGAAGATATAGAAATATGTAGTTACTCTTATGATTCCTTCAGGCCACGTGTGTGGCACATGTCTTTAATCCACACACTTGGAATGTGAAGACAGGAGGATTGACTTCGAGACGCTCTGAGAAAGCGGAAGGCTGGAAAGGAGCCTCAGAGCAGGATGCTCTCCTGCATGTCGCCTTATGTCACAAAACTAACCTCTAAATGGGGTTACAGTTTTTTTTTAGTTTTTCTTTTGTTTTGTTTGTTTTATTTTTAAGTTTAAATCATAGCTAGGTGGTGGTTCACATGCCTTTAATCCTAGCACTTAGGAAGCAGATGCACGCAGATCTCTGGGTTCAGGGCAGCCTGAACTACATAGAGAATCCCTGTCTCGAAAAACCTAAAGAAAAAAAAGGAAATTAAAACAATTTGGTTTCTCAATATACATAATGCTTTAGTAACTAAATAATGATGCCTTTAAATTGTGTCTTTCAGAATGATGTCCCAGGAATGCTAGCTTATAGCCTCAAACTCTGCATGTCTTTAATGCAGAATAAGCAGTTTCGGAATAAAGTATTGAGAGTCCTGGTTAAAATCTACATGAACTTGGAAAAACCTGATTTCATCAATGTTTGTCAGGTACTTACTCTGCTTTCCTCACTGTGACACCACTCGTGTCACATCCTGTGCATCACAGTTCTTTCTGCTGAGCTGCTGTGATGGCTTTGTATAGGTAAGCTCAGCTGATCTTTGCACATACTGTGAGGATAAGATACATGGAGTGTATTCCTTTTACTAATAAATGGGATCTCGCAACACTTAAAAATTATTGTGTATGTTCTTAATTCAGTTTGATATAATCTGTGGGCTCATTACTTAAAACACAACTAAACATTGGCTATGTTTTATCTTTTTCAATTTTGGTACCACTTAAAATTTTCAAGTAGCATAGAAGATGTATGAAAGAAAGACTGATTTTTCCCCCTTCTGTAGTCCTTTCCCTAAGATAATGGTAGATGTTTTCCCCAGTTTTTTGCACATTTTGATCTACTACACTCTTTTCAGTGTCTGTAGCTTTCACTGACTGGAGATATGCATGATTTACTTTAATGCAATTAATATACTATATAT
Source organism: Mastomys coucha (assembly GCF_008632895.1). Taxonomy (NCBI): domain Eukaryota; kingdom Metazoa; phylum Chordata; class Mammalia; order Rodentia; family Muridae; genus Mastomys; species Mastomys coucha. The sequence goes on from NW_022196896.1 coordinate 111,565,872, forward strand.
GCTTTTATATACTGCTTAGGAACAGCATTTTTCATATTCATTGTAATAAGTATAAAGATATATAGATATATCTTTTTTAAAAAGGCAAGTGGATCTTACGGTTCAGGCCAGCCGAGTTCCAGGACAGCCAGAGCTGCAAAGAGAAGCCCTGTCTTGAAAAATCAAATAAATAAATTATGGATGTGACTAAAAGAAGTGATGATTGCTGAGTGTGCTAGTGCCCATCTTTAGTCTCAGTACTCAGGAGGTTAAGCCAAGAAGATATTTGTTTGAGTTTGAGGCCAGCCTGGTCTACATACCTAGCAAGTTCCAGGCCAGTTAGCTAATCAGGGATACACAGAGATCTTGTCTCAATAAAAAGAAGTGAAAATTGATTCAGCAGCTAATATTGAATACTGCTAGCCACCAGACACAGGATTAGGACTGTGAATGTGATATTTTAGGAAAAATTTACTTAGTATTGGGTTCTGAATGAAATGCGAGGCTAGATACAGTTTTTATTGGGGACTGTTTGTCGTTCTCTAAGTACCTTGCATATGACGTTTTCAGTTACTATGTGCTTGTTCTTTATCCATTTCAGTGCTTAATTTTCTTAGATGATCCTCAGGCCGTGAGTGATATTTTAGAAAAGCTGGTAAAGGAAGACAACCTGCTGATGGCCTATCAGATTTGTTTTGATTTGTACGAAAGTGCTAGCCAGCAGTTTTTGTCATCTGTAATCCAGAATCTTCGAACTGTTGGTACCCCTATTGCTTCTGTGCCTGGATCTACCAATACGGGTACTGTGCCAGGATCAGAGAAAGACAGGTATATTTCCTTCTTCTGCGTGAGAGCTAACTCTGTACTCATCTGGGGACTCAGTGGGCTACTCAGAGAGCAGCTTTTAAGAAGAAATCAGTTAAATCAGCTTCTACAGATAAGGTCTTGTGCTATTGCCCTGTCTTGTACTATGATAGGCAAAGCAAAGTGGATCCTCCTAGAAAGAAACAGACAGGATTGGATGGTAAGGAAGGTATGTCAGATAACGTGTGGCTGCTAACAATTATAATAAAATATGTGGGATGGGTGGTCCAAGGTATTTGTCTCAGATTCATCTGAGCTAAATATTTAGAAAGAATATTCTAAATATTCTGGGCTTTGCACTTCTGGAAAAATCAATATCTTAGACCCACACAATATGCAGTTTTCCCTTCATATCTATATATTTAGACCAGCAGTGTAATATGTTTGTATCTTGTCTGTTCAAGCATGTTTTTTCTTCCAAAATTGTCTGGTTAGCAATAAGAGTCATTGTTTTGAAACCTATTAAGATCTTTCTTCTCTTTCAGCTGTAATGCCTTCCTCATAAACTTTAAACAAAATTCTAGATCTAGAAAGTATCCTTCAAGGCTCCATAGCCAAATCCACAAGCACATTGACCAGTTAGACTGACTAAGTGAGGAGGGTCAGTCCCTAGACAGAACAGTCTAAGCATTACTTACATAATGTGCTAATATGGTCTGTGTCAGTTTGACGTAGTCATCTGAGAAGAGGAGATCTTGGTTGAGAAATTCCCTCCACCAGACTGCCTGTAAGCAGGTCTATAGGGCAATTACTTGATGAATGACAAGTAGGGGGAGGGCAGCCTACTGTAGGCATTGCCACTTTGTGCAAGTGTTGTATAAAAGAGCAGTGTGTGCAAACCACAGGACCAGACAGTGAGCGGTGTTCCCCGCAGACAGTGAGCGGTGTTCCCCGCAGACAGTGAGCGGTGTTCCCTGCAGCCTCGGCTTTAGTTCTACCTCCAGATTCCTGCCTGGAGTTCCTTTTCTGACTGTCCTCATGGTGGGCTGAGAGTGGGACATGTAAGCCAAATAACACCCCTCCCACCTTTGTAGTGGTGATCATCACAGCATGGGAAGCAGATTCCCTGGAGACTGGTACGGAGTAAGGACGGTGTTGCTGTGAAGTATCTGACCATGTTGTTTTGTGGGGACTATGAAGTATTTGTAAGTTTGGGGGGAAGGGGCCATTGAGTGCTTAGAGTTTAATGGGCTGTTCTGTGGGAGGCTGAAAGATCTTTTCTCCTCCCTCTGCTTTCTTGTTGACCTGTTTGTCTTTCCTTATATGAGTACTACCTTTTTTATTACTAAGACTTGTGTCTTCAAATCAAATAATATGAGATGTTTTTATCCCATTGCTGGGATCCTTGTAAATTCTGTACACTCTACCACTGAGATACATCTCAAACCCCCAGATCCACACTTTGATTCTTCTTTTATTGTGGCTGTTGTAGATCTGTGGCATTTCTGTGAGCCTGTGGGGATTTTGACTGGGATTGTGTTGAATCTCTTCACTGAAATCTCACAATACCGAACCTGTAACTCTGACAGTATTCAGCCCATAATCTATGAACATGGTACTTTTCTTTATTTACTTTTTAGCTTTAGAAAAATTTAAAAATAGATCCTTCTATAAAACTTTGTACATAGGAATCATACATACATCTGCCAGTAGAGATCATTTCCCGTCTTCCTTTCTCCTTGTCCCCTTTTATCTCCCCTGGCTGTGATTCCCATTGTATTTTAGAATAGAATGAAAATGAATATCCTTTGTTCCTGATATGAGGGGAGTAGCATTTAGTTTCCTGCCCCCCCCCCCCACTTACCCTTGTTTATTTATAGAAGTTTCTCTGTTGATTTTTTGTTTCTTTGTTCTTGGATTCTTTTTAAAGTCATTCTATGTTTCTCTGCTGTCATTTCATTGTGACTTAATCTTTTCTATGGGCTTTTTTTTTCTCATCTGTAATTTTCTACTAGTTGCATTTTAATTTCTGAGTTTCTCTAATTCAGGAGCTTTCCCCAGGCTGGCCAGAGTGCTGGGGGGATACGCGCATTGGCTACTGTGTAGTTCTCTGTAGTGCTAAGGGTTGAACCCAGTGCTCCATGCGTGCTGTATCAAATAATCTATGTTCTTACCCAGTCTGATTCTCTCTTTCTCTCTTTTTTTTTAAGATTTACTTTTTTAATTTATGAGTACAGTGTAGCTGTCTTCAGACACACCAGAAAGGGCATCAGATCCCATTACAGATGGTTGTGAGCCTCCATGTGGGAACTGAACTCAGGACCTCTGGAAGAGCTGTCCACTGACAGCTTAACTGCTGAGCCATTTCTCCATCCCTGATTCTATTTTTTTATTTTAAATCATTTTTTTTCTTCTTCTCCCCTACCCCCCACCCCCTTTTGGAAAGAGTCTTACTGTGTAATCCTGGCTAGCCTGCAATTCATTGTGTAGACCAGGCTGGCCTCAAACTCAGAGCTCCACCTGTCTCTTCCTCCTTAATGCTAGGATTAAAGGCGTGCGCCACCATGCTAATGTCCACTACTTAAAATAAAATTTCTCATATAATTTTGTATATTATTATATCATAATTTTCTATGATTTATTTTACTAGAATTGGCTTCCCCAAACTTTTACAAAGGTGGCTTGTTTAAGCTTATTTTTTTTATTTTCAGTGTTCCCTGAAACTTTCTTTCTCTTGTGTTGTGTTCATGAGGTAGCAAACAAAGCAAGAGTATGATTTTCTCTCCATCACTGTCTTCTGACCGAGCAGGAAGTATCAGTTGTTTGGCTTTAGAGTTGCGGGGATGCCAGGATTTACTGAGCACTGTTTTCATAGCTGCTGGTGGTCGGTCCATCTCCACCTGATTTAGGAATGCACAAGAATTTTTTGTCCCCTGTTCTAGTTGTATTTATTATTCAAGAATTTTGCTAGCTAGATTTGGGTTTTTTGTTTGTTTTTGTTTTTTTTAAAGAGTTTATTTGGGGAAAATTTAGTAACTGCTTCCTCCATCTTAGAGATGCTAAAGTCTTATTTCTTATTGAATAATACCCACAAAGTAAGTTTATTTTCTTGTAGAATAATTTGGACATAGTTCAGATCTACGCTATAACTAAATTGCCTGTAGCTTCTATTTAGAAGAGATGTGTTGAAGTGCTGATGGTTGGCTTTCCTCGTTTCAGTGACCCCATGGAGACAGAGGAGAAGACAGCCAGTGCAGCGGCCGGGAAGACACCGGATGCCGTGAGTGTACAGAGAGCGTGCTCAACTCTCACAGGGCTTTTTATTCCTAATCTTCCTCTTCCTCCTCCTCCTCTTCTACTTCATTATTTTGGGGTAGGGTGGGGAGACGGGGAACTGTCACTATGCAGCACTGGCTGGAATTCAGTACAATAGATCTGACTTGAATTCTGCCTGACAAGTGTTGGGATTAAAGGTGTGTACCACCATGACCAGCACGTTTTACATACATGATATATATACTTGAATTTTTAAAAGTTTTGGGTTTTTTTGTTTTGTGATGCCAGAGTTACTTTATAAAAATGGATTTTCTATGAAAATTCATTCAGAGGACCCAGATTTAATTCTAGCACCTACATTGTGGTTCACAGCTACCAGTAACTCCAGTTCCAGGGGAGCCTATTCCTCCTTTTGGCCTCTGTGGGTACCAGGCATGGAAATAGTGCGCAGCCAATCCATAAAGGCAAACACCCACATAGATAAAAATAAAGAAATGTTTAAAAGTAAATCTGAGCTACCACGGGTCCTGAGAAGTAGCTGGGCAGTTAACTGTGCTGCTTTCAGGAGCCTTAGTCGGGTTCCTGTCACCTGTGGTAGGAGGCCCATCCGCCTGTCACCCTCATCTTTGGGAAACTTGATGCTTTCTTCTGACCCCTGCACACACATGCCATACATTCACACAGACGTAGATAAATTTAAAAAATCATAAAATAAATTTTGGTTCAGAAAGCTACCTTGGAATAAATTGTTCCCTTCTCTTGCACTTGTAGTCTATCTTAGTGAAACGTAATGAAGGAAATTGTGTGTTTTCCAAACAATGATAGTTGAATTTTTTTAGATCTTGTCATTGAAATATGAGGAAAACACAGTGTGTATGTATGAGAGTGTGTGTTATATGTTGTGTGTTGTGTGTATGCAAGACTGTGTGCATGTGAGTGTGTGTGAATGTATGTGTGCATTTGAGTGTGATTGTTTTCATTGGTTTAAGATTGATGAAATAAAAGTGTAGTGAACTCTATTAATGTTAATATTTTTTATTCCTTTTTGTTTTGGCAGAGTCCAGAGCCCAAGGACCAGACACTGAAAATGATTAAAATTTTAAGTGGTGAAATGGCTATTGAATTACACCTGCAGTTCCTAATACGAAATAATAACACAGACCTCATGATTCTGAAAAACACAAAGGTAGAAAGTTTTCTATAATGGAGCATTCTTTTATATTTCTTGAGGCTTTGTTTTATGCCTATAATCAAGAGGATGATAAAGTTTTTGTAAAAATAATGAGTGTGGCCCAACTCCACGTACGAACATCTACTCAGCATGTGTGAGTGTGTCTCTGCATTGACTGTCTGGCATGAGAAGGGTCGTACTTATTGAGGAAGGGAATCAGCAAGGACTGAGTTCCTGTTGTCCTGGTCTCTTGTTCAGAAGTGTGGCAAATTTTTTGTTTCATTTTAAATACATTTTTGTCTTCACAGTTAAACATGATAGCACAGTCAATATATTAACATAGTTTATATGACTGTATTTCATCCTTGAGCAGACTCGGACTTCATTGTTACGTTTATTGAGATGTTGATCCTAATAAATTTTAATTTTTGAACAGGTGTGATTGCATAGTTAGTTCTAAAAGGCTAGAGCAGTAGCTCAGCTGGTCAAGTGCTTGCTTGTTTTGCAAACACAAAGACATGAATTCAGTCCCCAGAATCCACAAACAAATTGGTGGGTGTGATGGTGCATGTTTGTAATACTGATGTCGGGGAGTCAGGCGAATCCCTGGGGCTCACCAGCTAACCAGCGTAGCCTATTTGTTGAACTCCAGGCCAATGAGAGACCCTGTCTCAAAAAGCAAGGTGGTCAGCTCCTGGGGACTGACACCTGAGGTGGCACATGCTCCCACGTGAACCCTCACATACAACATAGTACTTTCAAGGCAAAGCTCATTATTATTGCTAGCCCACTGATCTCTTTGTAGTGTACTAAATAAACTTTTTCTTAGGAGTAAAATGTTTTCACCTAAAAAGATAAATAGCATTTAAAAAACCTTTCTTCTTTCTTACTCAGTATGGCTCCCCAGAGACATTTGCTCTTTTTTTTATAGCCATATGCTGTCCAGTGACTAAAACGTGTTTGATTTATGCACATGTGTAGTGCCTTCCGAAACCTTAAGTCCATGATTGCAAATAGGAAAAGATAGAGAGACTCAGTTAGGGCTCCAGAGGCGATTCAGGAGTAGAGAGCCTGCCTGGGATGTAAAAGGCCTTGGGTCATATCCCCAGTCCTGGAGATGCCTTCCTCCCTACAGTGATGTGCACATAGTTTGGTGACTGGCAGAGGTGCGGGTGGGAAGATTGTAGCATTGCTGCTTAAGTTCTTTCAGCACCTTGGAGACCTCAGGCAAGATGCTGAAGAGAAGTAGGAATGTCTGAGTACTTAACTGAGTAGTTAGACCCTTTAAATGCAGGGGAGTAGGAGATCTGCATTCACACTTCAGGTCTGTGACTGATCCGGGCTGTGACACTCCTAGACTCTACAGACCGGAGCTGATGTCAGAAGTGTCAGGAGCTCAAGCAAGTTCAGGCCTGTTTGGGTGACATAAAACCCTGTCCCATAAAACAAACAAATATCTGAGAGTGACCTTAAGTTAATAGTGCATATAAAACTCTTTGTCTTATTTATTCTCAAAAACCCACCTGAGAATAGTGACATTGGTACAGGAAAGAAAGAAAAAGAAGAGAAAAATAGAAAGGGCAAGGACAAGGAAATGGCTCTGTATCCACCAGTGAGACACCACCCCCTCCACCATCAAATGAAATTAGTCCTCCACATGGTGTGGAAGAAGGGGAAGATGATGATTGGGGAGGATACAACTGAGGAAGCTCAAAGGCGCAGAATGGATGAAATCAGTGACCATGCCAAAGGTCTGACACTTAGCGATGATTTGGAAAGAACTGTAGAAGAGCGTGTTAACATCCTGTTTGATTTTGTTAAGAAAAAGAAAGAAGAGGGCATTATTGATTCATCTGATAAAGAAATTATGGCTGAGGCAGAAAGGCTAGATGTAAAAGCCATGGGTCCTCTTGTTTTGACAGAAGTTCTCTTTGATGAGAAGATAAGAGAGCAAATCAAATACAGACACCATTTTCTAAGATTTTTGTCATAACAACAAAAAGGCTCAGAGGTACCTTCTTCATGGTTTGGAATGCGTGGTAGCAATGCATCAAGCTCAGCTGATCTCCAGGATTCCACATATCTTGAAGGAGATGTATGATGCAGACCTTTTAGAAGAGGAGGTCAGAAAAGGCCTCTAAGAAATATGTCTCAAAAGAACTAGCCAAAGAGATTCGTGTCAAAGCAGAGCCATTTATTAAATGGTTGAAGGAAGCAGAGGAAGAATCTTCTGGTGGTGAGGAAGAAGACGAAGCTGAAAATATTGAGGTGGTATATTCAAAGACTGCCAGTGTACCAAAAGTTGACACTGTGAAGTCTGACGACAAGGATGATGACATTGATATTGACGCCATTTAAAAGGATGGGTGCAACTTAGCTTAACAGTGTAATGCTGCAGTTCTTTTCCATTATCAGCCAGAAGTACAACATGTATGTGCAAGAACTAAAGTGGCTTAACATCATGCTACACTTGATACTAAAAAGCTATTACTGGGAGTGGTCTATAATTAAGCCCAATGAGACATCTAGGGAGTCCATACAGTTGTAGTTTGCTTATTTATAGCATGTTTCTTTCGGAAAAACTAGTGGTGGACACATTAGGATCACATTTATACAGTTATAAAAAAATAAAGATTTGATTTTGGTCATTCAAAAAAAAACTCTGTCTTATTTTTACATACTAGCTATTTCATGTTTACATAAAGCGGTGTCCCAAGATTCATATTTTAAATCTCATTTCAATTGTTTTCTGATTTTGCTGCAGAATAGAGCTTCTGAATGTGTATGAGCGTGTGTGTGAATGCTTTGCCAGTGATAAGGAAGTCTCTTTGTTTTTGTAGGATGCAGTACGAAATTCTGTATGCCATACAGCAACTGTAATAGCAAACTCATTCATGCACTGTGGCACTACCAGTGACCAGTTTCTTAGGTAAGTATGCTTGGAGAATTCTACTTGGGTGCAATTTTTTAAAAATATGTATATTCCTGTATGTCTGGGGATAGGGCATGTATAGTTGCGTTTGGAGGGCAGAAGAGGTGTCAGGTTCTTTGGAGCTGAGTTTCCAGGAGGTTGTGAGCCACTGACCTGGGTGCTGGAAACCAGACTTGGGTTCTTTGTAAGAACAGTACCTACTCTTAACCACTGAGCTCTCTTCATTCCGCACCACCCCCTATGGCTTTTTAACCAAGATTACAGTGATAGTATTTCTTATTGTACTTTTAGCTAGTCTTGAATTTTAAGTATGTTTTGCTTATTAGATATATATGTTTGTTTTACATTTACTTAAACTAAAGGTAATTACGTTTATTAGTTCCCTAGGTAACTTAAGGAAAAGTTTATTAGTTCCCTAGGTAACTTAAGGAAAAAGATACATGGTTTTCCTTTTGTTCAAATTTACATATCATGCATTTGAAGAGTCTGAAGAGCCAGGTGGTGGTTGTGTACATCTTTAATGCCTGCACTCAGGAAGCAGAGGCAGGAGGAGATCTGAGCTCAGGGCCAGCTTGATTTACAGATCAAATTCCAGGACAGCCAGGGCTACACAAAAAAACCCTGTCTAAAAAGACCAAAAAAAAAAAAAAAAGAATTGTTTTTTTTCAGAATATGAACACATACCTATAATTCCAGTGCTTGGGAGGCTAAGGCAGAAGGAGCGCTGTTGAAGACCAATCTGGGCTACAGTGCTAGATGCTTTCTCCAAAAAGGGAACAGCTTACTTAGAGGAACGTTTGAATTCCTAATGCTCAGGTTGCTTTTCTTTTTTACAGAGATAACTTGGAATGGTTGGCCAGAGCCACTAACTGGGCCAAATTTACCGCAACTGCCAGCTTGGGTGTAATCCATAAGGTAATATATTTTATTCATTGTGACTGGCTGTTGGAGAGGAATCCATTTGGGGGTGGCTAAGAAGCATAAGTTTACTGTAGCTAATCACCAGGTATATGTTGTCAGATGAGTCAGTCCTGGGACAGGGAAGGGTGGAGTGAAGAAGGCGCTGTAAGTATCTGTTTCTTAGTGAAAGGTAGGCCTCCTCTTCCTGTCAGGACTAAGCAGTTTTGTAACAGTTGGATAAAAATGGCGTGTAGTTGAAGTTAATTTGGGGAAACATTTGTAAAACAGAGTAAAAAAAATAGCTCTAGTTACAATTTTTTCTAAGCAGGCTGCATCTGGGTCTCTTAAGGTCTCGTGTTTGAGTGGTGGATTGGTGGATGAGAGCATGTACTGGTACCAGCCTTCAAGTGGGCACCACAGAGAAGCTGCTGCATCTGCTTTCCTCAGTGTTTTCCTTACCTCTCTGCGACTCACATTCACAGGGCCATGAGAAGGAAGCACTACAGTTAATGGCAACATACCTTCCTAAGGACACTTCTCCAGGATCAGCCTATCAGGAAGGTGGAGGTCTCTATGCATTGGGTCTCATTCATGCCAATCATGGCGGTGACATAATTGACTATCTCCTTAATCAGCTCAAGAATGCCAGCAATGATGTAAGTATTAGGATGGAAACCAAATTCCCATTGTTTGAGCATCTAGGACAGTGGTTGATAACCTGTGAGTCTTGACCCAACCCTTTCACAGGAGCTGTATCTCCGATATCCTGTATATCAGATGTTTACATTATGAGTCACAACCACTGTGAGGTAGCTGTGAAAATAATTTTATAGTTGGGGGTCACCACAACATGCAACCACATATTAGTGGGTCGCAGGATTAGGGAGATTGAGAATTACTGGGAATTATGATCAAGGGAATTATATATTTGCTCAGTATTTCAGTAGCAGATTTCTTAGAATTTGGGAAACCAGAAATAGTACTTTCAATAGTAATTTGGGGGTTTGTGTTGATGCTGCTTTTATTTGATTTTTGGTTTTCTTGAAATAGGGTCTTGCTCTTTAGCTCAAGCTGCCTTCCATCTCAGACATTCTCCACCTCAGCCTCCTTCCTGAGTACTGGGATTAGAGCAGTGAGTCATTACACATGCTGTTTTTCCTCTCTTCAAATTGTACTTCTTAGTCCTTTAAGACCAGCTGAAACAAGCAAGAGTGTCTTGTTTTAGTGTCTCAAACACAGTGATCTCATCTGTGTGATTATGATGGCGCATGCCTTTAGCTCCAGCGCGTACAAGGCAGAGGCTGGAGGATCTCTGAGTTCCAGGCCAGAGTTCTGGACTATAGAATGAATGCCAGGACTGCTCAGAGAAATCCTGTCATTCATGAATGAATGAATGAGTAAATAAAACAAAACGTGCAGTGGTCTTATTTAAATATCATGGAATGTTATTACTGTCTTGACCTTACTTTTCACCTGGTTAACCATATCATTTTAAAGGAAATACATAGAGCAGCATGAACCATTACCAGATGGTTTGTGGACACACACAAAGCAAGCAACAAAACACTAGTAACAGAAGCCTCTGACCGAAACAAGGAGTTCAACAAGAGTATCCTAGATAGTTAATGAAGATGTTAATGAGCCAGCTTTTCACTCAGAGCTGGGCAGTTCTGAGTGATCTAATGGGGGTTATGACTTCCCAGTCCTGTTGTCAGGATGAACAAACTGGAAACGTTTCGTCCTTAGATTTCCCTAATTGAAGACTTTACAGTTCTAGAGGTGGGGCACCCTCCTGCCCTGACGCTTTAGTAGTGCCCACACTTCAGTTAGGGCAAGGTGGGAGCTTCTTAAGTGACACTTCCACCGAGGTCAGCCAGTGGGGAAAGAACTCCCAGAAGAATCTGGAGTGCCTCCCGCCATCAGTAAGAGTGAAGTGTACACTCCAAATGGACAACTTCCAAGCCTCCTTTTCTACAGGAAGACCAGCCTTGTGCTCTTACCCCATTCTCTCCTACTTCACAACCATGGTAGTTCGCTACTTTCTCCTTTTCATTCTGGCTTCTTCGACTGTACTGCCTCTTCCTCCTCCTTAGCCTACAGACATCTGCAGATTGCACCTACCTGGCTGGCCTCCTAATTCTTTATTGGTATTTGCCTCTTAGTATTGTTCAGTCTTCCTCATGTAAAGTAGTGGAGGTACACTCTGACCATCGCTTTTCTTTCTCATACTTTTCAAGTCACTGTTTATGCCAACAAACATCATAAATGAAATTGCCAAGATTACCACAGGGCTCCTGATTATCTGATCTTTCTTACTGAGTCACCCTCTGAAGTAGAGATAGGGCCAAACAGTTGTGGATCATCCTCAGTACATAGTGAGTCTAAACCAGCCTAGGTGGGGGGGGGGGGGGGGGGGGGGTTGTAGGGTGGATGCATGTACACATGTGTTCTTTAGAATGAAAGTTTGGGTTTTAAGTTCTGTGTTCTGGATCATTGGAGCCAATGCTTTGTGCCCTAGATTGTTAGACATGGAGGCAGCCTGGGCCTTGGTTTGGCTGCAATGGGAACTGCACGTCAGGACGTGTATGATTTGCTGAAAACAAACCTGTATCAGGATGATGCTGTGACAGGTAAGCCCTTGTTTCTGAAAACAGTAAACTTTGTGATCAATATACTCGTCATGTTTTTATGTGTCTTTTTATAGTCTCCATTAAAAAACTCAAGATGAGAAAATTCTTACCTAGTTTTGCAATTGGCATTACACCATAGAAAAGCTAGCTAGTTCTTGTCCTTAAAATCAAACAGTTTTCTCTTGTTGAAGAGGGAGCAGAATTTGCTCCATTTAGCAGGTTTATCTTGTCTTTTTGTTTTGTTTTGTTTAATGTAGGCTTTCTAAAGGAGTGTATACAGAGTGCTCTGACAGAAGTAACTTCTGCAGATAGGAAGTTATTAAGCAGAACTGTATGTGTCCTGAGGATAGTCTATGACACTTGGTGATAGTGTTGTTGTTGTTGTTGTTGTTGTTATTATTATTATTTTAATTGCCATAATGTCTCTTGACTTTATTATAAGATTTGGTGGTGTATACTGTCAAGATTTAAAAGGAAAATTGCTGTAAATATATGGATGCACTTCCACATACACTGTCTCTCTTTTTAAAAATTGCTTGGCGAGAGATGGCTCAGCAGTTTAAAGCTCATGTTCTTATAGAGGACTTGAGTTCAATTCCCAGCATGTACATTAGACAGCTCAAACCTGCTTGTAATCCCAGCTCCAGGGTATCCAACCCCCTCTGATCTTCTTGGACATGCATATGTACAGACACACACACACATATACACATGTATACATATATATGTACATACATATATAATAAAATGCTTTTTTTAAAGGTGGCAAGGGCTGTAGTTCAGTAGTTAAAAACACTTGTTGATCTTACAGAAGACCAGGGTTTGGTTCCCAACACCCATGTAATGGCTTACAACTACTCATAACTCCAGTTCTGAGAAATTTACCATCCTCTTTTGGCTTCTGCATACACCAGGCACATATGTGATTGCACATACATACATGCAGGCAAAGTACTCACACATAAAATAAATCTAGAAAAATGTGAGTTCCCCTCAGAAGGTTATTTTGGTAACTGATGCAAATAGGTGCTACTTTCAATTGGCTATCTTTACTCTATACACATTGGTGTTGTTCACTATTTTACTCTTTACTCCAGGGGAGGCAGCTGGCCTGGCCTTAGGTTTGGTTATGTTAGGTTCTAAAAATGCCCAGGCAATTGAGGATATGGTTGGCTATGCACAAGAAACTCAACACGAGAAGATTCTGCGTGGTCTAGCAGTTGGCATTGCATTAGTGATGTACGGGAGGATGGAGGAGGCTGATGCTCTCATTGAGTCTCTCTGTCGTGACAAGGTAAGAGTCTACTTGTTTTCTCCCCTGCATCCTACAGGTTGTTTTCCAGTCTTTGAGACAAGTTTTCTCTGTAACAACCCTGGCTATCCTGGAACTTGCTTTGTGGACCAGGCTGGCCTCCACCTCACAGATCCACCTGTCTCTGCTTCCCAGTTGCTAGGATTAAAGGCATGCTTCAAGCATGAGCCCGGGTTTCCCTGTGTATCCCTAGCTTCTAGGAACTTGCTCTGTAGACTAGGCTAGTCTCAAACTCTCAGAGATCTGATTGCCTCTTATCCTGAGTTCTGGGAATAAAGGCATGCACTACCACTGCCTGGCTTAACACTCCTTTAATAAGGTATACTGTTTTTTTTTACTATTTTTTATCATAAAACATTGGCATTTTCTGTACTTACTTGGGTAAAGGTTTTCTGATAACTTTTTTTTATATAATGGTGTTACATGCAACAGGCGACCAGAGTCACTCTCTTCTTTGTAATGTGATCAATACATTATAGTTCATTGGCTGGATTACTAATTATTTCATTCAGCTGTCAGACTCCAAATTCCTTCCACTCATTGTTCTGTGTTCAAGAATTAGATAAGGAAAACATGAATTAGAATATAACCATGGCTCATACATTTAATTCCAGTATTTTGGAGACAAAGGCAGAGAGATCTCTGCAAGGCCTAGTTTACAGAGTGAGTTCTAGGACAGCTAGGGCTACACAGAGAAACCCTATCTTGAAAAACCAAAAATAAGAAAAAGAAAAGAATATGGAAATAGGACCTGTCTTCTTTTTTTTTTGTTTCCTAACTAGGAGTCTATTTCATGTACCTGGGTCTATTGATAGTAACTTGACTTGATGTTCCAGAAAGTATAAGGCAGGATAGAAATAATTACAGAGAATGTTAGGAATTTTTTTTTTTAAGATTTATTTATTTGTTTGTTTATTTATTTATTATAAGTACACTGTAGCTGTGTTTAGACACACCAGAAGAGGGTGTCAGATCTCATTACGGATGGTTGTGAGCCACCATGTGGTTGCTGGGAATTGAACTCAGGACCTTTGGAAGAGCAGTCAGTGCTCTTAACCGCTGAGACATCTCTCCAGCCCAAATGTTAGGAATTAATTAAGAACAATTCCTTCTTTATTGAGGGTTCATTTTCCCCATTCACTTTGAGCATTATCAGTAACAAATGACTTATTTTAAGGTTCATGATTTCTCCATTAAAGGAGCCTGTCTGGCTGTTACTCAATAAGTTATTATTTTGGTTTGTTGCTATTTGAGGGTTGGGGGATGTGAGATGTTTGTTTTCAGAGTGGGCTCTACTGTATTTCCCAGGCTATTCTGTAACAACTGGACTCAGACCTCCCGCTGAGCCTCCAGGTAGTTGGGACCACAGGCTTGCTTCACAGTGCCCAGCAGCAGTCACTTTTGAGGAATAATAGGAATGATTCTTTCTTAGGACCCAATTCTTAGAAGATCTGGAATGTATACTGTAGCCATGGCTTACTGTGGCTCTGGTAACAACAAAGCTATTCGACGCCTGCTACATGTTGCTGTAAGTACTCTAATCTTTTTCAGAGAGGAGGAGGAAGTTTGCATGTGGACAGTAGAGATGTCTTAGTTAAGGTTTTATTGCTGTGAAGGGACATCATGACCACAGCAACTCTTATAAAGGACAACATTTAGTTGAGGCTGGCTTACACTTTAGTCCATTGTCGTTATGATGGGAAGCTTGGCGGCATATAGGCCAGCATGGTGCTAGAGACAGAGCTCAGAGTTAGAGTTCTACATCTTAATATGCAGGCAGCAAGGAGAGACTGTACCACGCTGGCATAGCTTGAGCATCAGAGAACCCTAAGCCCACTTCCCACAGTGGCACACTTCCTCTACCAAGGCTACACCTTCTAAGAATGCCACCTGCTATGAGCCAGGCTTCAAACACATGAGTCTGTGAGGACGTACCTATTCAAACCATCGCACAGATGTGTAGGTTAGATCCATTGTATATCTGACCATCATCAGTGGTTTCAAGTTCAGATTCTCGTTCATTGGACACAATAGTCCATAAGTCAGCAGTTGTGCATAGTCTTCAAAACCAATTGAGAGTGATTTCTGAAACTCTACCCCAAGGGGCATTCTCGTTTGTAAGAGACAAGATCAGGTAAGAATATTTGATCATCCTAAGATAGGCAAATCAAGAAACAACTTTTTCTAGCCAGTGAAAATAACTTTAGTACCACTAATGGGAACATGGTCTATTTTGAGAGATCTTCTGCACAGAAAATCCAATGCCCACACTCTCCAGCAGGCTTTTTCACAGTCTTCTTGATTTCATAGTTTATTGAGAATAATGTTGCCAGTTCAAATAGTTATCATTCCACATAGAACTTAGTGAATTCCTATCATCTAGACAATGGGAAAAGGAAAAATGACATCACTTCCAGTGCAGAAAGGTTTGAAATTGCTTACCTCTTCTTTCAAGAGACACTCTTGTCTCACATTATTAATTAGAGTGTTTGTGTGGTCATTGTCTTAATTAGGATTTTATTGCTATGAAGAGACATCATGACTACAGCAGCTCTTATAAAGGAAAGCATTCAATTGGGCTGGCTCACAGTTCAGAGGTTTAGTCCATTATGATCATGGCAGGGAGCATGGCAGCATGCAGGCAGACATAGTGCCGGAGAGGAGCTGAGAGTCCTCTTCTGCAGGCAGCATCAAGAAAGAGTGACACTGTGCCTGGCTTGGCCTTCTCAAACCTCAAAACCCAACCCCAGTGACATACTTTCTCTGACAAGGCCACACTTCCCAACAGTGTCACTCCCTATGAGCCTTTGGGGGACATTTTCACTCAGTCCCCCATAGTCAACATAGTATGAGTTATATGGAAAACATTTGTATTTTTCTTCATCTTAGAGCATATTGTATGGAAACAACATTGAAGAAATGCTTGATATTCCTTAAAACTCATGAAAGCTACAACTGAATTATTCTTACGTAGCTCTGGACTTGAACTTCGCCATGCTACATAGGCATCTGAGAAGCTTCAAAGTGGAATTCTAAGATTTTTTTTTTCCTAAGTTAAGGAAAGGAGGGTTTTGTTATAATTGTTTTTATTTTTATTTTTTGAGGCAGGGTCTCACTATGTAACTCTGGCTAGTCATGGACTTCATATGTAGATATTATCTCCCTCAAGCTTGGAGAGATGCACCTCCCTTTGCTTTCTTAGTGCTGGGAGTAAAGGTGTGCAAGGAAAGACTTTGAAAAACCTACATGTGGCATTATTTCTTAAGTTTATTTACTGCATATACCTAAGGTACATAATATATTTTGATATACATAGTAAGGAGAAAGATTTAATGAAGAAATACTATTAAGGCCTAACTTATATTTAAGTGATGGGAAGTTTATATCAGCTTATTAATGGAATGTGTGTTCTAATCACCTTGCACTTCCCCCTAGGTAAGTGATGTCAACGACGATGTCAGGAGAGCAGCAGTGGAGTCACTTGGCTTCATTTTGTTCAGGTAATAATTTCCAACTGCAGATTCTGCTTGTCTTCCGATTCTTAAGTAGAAACTAAAATACTTGAGCACGTCCAACTTCAGGAGGAGGACAATGGGGTTAGTGCTGTGTCTGAACAGTGTTATGGGTTGAGAAGTACGTGTTTCTGTTCAGTTTTTCTTACTATCTGCTTGTTTTAATTTTTTGCCCCTGTATTTCCTGTGGCTCATACATGTGCTCAGTCCCCAGGTTCAGCAGCAGATGTCACCTGTGAGCCATTTTTTGTTAATAAACTCTTTTCATACCGTGATCTTCAAATGGTGCAAGTGTGTCAGATGAGTTCTGTGCTGCCCACATGGGTAGCCAAGCTGGTCCTGTGCTTGAGTGGTTCTCCTGCCTCAGCTTCCTAAGAGCTGAGGTTGCGTCTGTATACCCTGCATGTGGCAAGTGGTCTTCAGAGGGAAACAACCTTTGAGTTGTTTTCCAGAATATGGTCTTTATTTTTTTTTTTTT
>NW_022196896.1:111585111-111594126 GCF_008632895.1 Mastomys coucha
TCTGAATCTTGTGTTTCCGGTGTGATGGTGTGTCCAGGACTTGCTATGGTGGGAGAATTGGGTTCTGAGTTGGCAAGTGACCTTGGTTTGTATTGTTTATTTTCTTACGCTTGCCCCTTCCCCCCTCCCGGCATCTGGTTAACTCTAGTGCTACCTGCCCTTGCTAAATCTGACTGGAGCCTGTCCTTCCTGTGATCCTGGTTGTGTCAGAACTCCTCAGAATCAAGCTGACTCTGTGATCCTGTGATTCTGGGATCCTGGTATCCTGGGCTTGTTAAATCACCTGGGAGTGTGGCTTTCTCTGTGAGTTGTGGGACTGGCTCCAGAGCTTGTACCAAAGGTCTGCTCAGAACACTAACCCAGACAGACCGGAAGGAACCGGAGTCTCTGCGCTGGCAGAGTTCCTGTGTGCCTGGTCCTGCTGGACCCAGTTACTCCCAGTGTTGGGACAGATGTTTGTTCCTGCTCACCTCTGATCCTGGGTGTGTCAGAGTGCCTGGGAGTGAAGCTTCCTCAGAGTGTTGGGGGACTGGCTGCAGAGCTTGCGCCCCAGGTCTGCTCTGGACCCCAGCCCAGACAGACCAGAAGGAACCCGAGTCACTGGGCTGCTGAAGTTCCTGTGTGCCTGGTCCCTCTGGTCCCAGTTACTCCCAGTGTTGGTACATATGTTGGTTCCTGCTTACCTCTGATCCTGGGTGTGTCAGAGCACGTGGGAGTGGGGCTTCCTCTGGGTGTTGTGGGACTGGCTGCAGAGCTTGACCCCAAGGTCTCTCCAGAATATGTTCTTGAAGAGTAAAGGCTAAGAAGTATTGAGAGACTATCTCCCCTAAAACTTCTTTATAGATGAAGAAAGCTAATGGTGGTCAGTTACTTTAAGTGACTAGAGTTAAACAAGTTCTTCAAGTTTTACTTTAACACATTTTCTCCATTTATTATTTTTAATGGTGAAAGGAACTTAGAAATCAATAAGTATTCTTCTTAAATGTTTTGTAACATTTATTTGTATATGTATATATGTGTGTGTGTGTGTGTGTGTGTCTGTGTGTGTGTGTGAGTCTGTGTGTCTGTGTGTCTGTGTGTCTGTGGACATGTATGTACCACAGCGTACATGTGGAGGTGAGAGAAAAACTTGTGGGAGTCAATTCTCCTTGCACCATCCATGTAGGTTCCTAGAGATCAAGTCATCAAGCTTGGCATTAAAGGGCCTTTTCCTACTGAGCCATGTTATTGGCCCATATTATGTATATATTTTTAAGCTAAAGTTATCAAATTTCACACTAGTTAGCAAAGTTCCCATTGATGTGGAGCTAAATGATGAGTCTTAGATTCCAGACAGTCTGATGATAGAGAAATCTAGCTTTCTCTGCCATGTGCTTCTGTCAGAGCTCTGTTTTCCTGAAGAGTCACTAACAGAATATTTATATTCTCAAACTTCCTTGTTGCCTTTACCACTTGAGAAGTATGTGTCCTATTATCTAAGTTCTTATGTGTTTTCCCATAGGACATTTGCTTTCAAGTATGTGATCTATTTTTTTTTCTTCAATTTTTATGTGTATGAGTCTTTTACTTACACATGTATGCAGGGCCCACAGAGACTAGAAATGGGCATCAGTCCCCTGGACCTGTACCTCTGGCAGTTGTGAGCTACTGTGTGCTTGCTGGAAGTGGGGCCTGAGTCTTCTGCAAAGCAGCGAGTGCTCTCCTAGAACCTCCATTCTGTCACTTCCAGTTTTCCCAGTAGAATCACGGTTTGGTTTTTGAGACAGGTTCTTGCTCCAAGTTGGCTTATAACTCATTGTGATTTTGTAACCCAAGATGGCTTTAAACTCATAATCATGCTGCCTCAGCCTCCCAAGCACTAGGATTACAGGCATGTACTATCACTACTCTTTAGATGACTCTGCAGTCATTTAGCTTATACCATGTCTAAAGAATTTATTTCTTCTTGATTTTTAAAAAACACTTTAGGTACTGCTTATTGGACATAAATACCATAAACATTTATTCATTTTTTTCTTAAATGAAATTATCTTTGTATAAAATTCTCACCTGGATTAAGCCAGATCATGTGATTGTATTATTTTTATTTTTATTCTTTCTCCAGATCTGTAGGCCATTAATTTCTTTACAATGGTTATGATCAGTAATAAAATAGGACTTGGGATGTAACTCCATGGTAGAGCAATTCTGCCATCTTCAAGACCCTGAGTTTGATCCTCAGCACTATCAGAAGACAAAACCACAAACAAAACACAGGTTTAAAAGAGTTGAGAGGCATCTTGGCAGTGCATGCCTGCATTCCCAGCCTCAGGAAGACCATGCGTTTGAGGCCAACCGTAGCTACATCTTTTGATGTCCCCTTTTTTCCTTTTAATGTGCATGGTGTTTTGTCTGCATGTATATCTACATACCACTTTTTTATCACCATCAGATCCCTTGGAACTGGAGCTAGGGTTGTGAGCCACCATGTGAGTGCTGGCAATCAAACCTGTAAGATTGTCTAGTGCCCTTAATCACTGAATAATCTGTCTGGCCCCATCAAATTATAGGTTTCTTTAAAGTATTCATAAAATAGAAATTACAGTTAAATACTAGTGATAAATATTTGAAACTGTGTTGTCTCTTTTTATAAATAGTTGATATTAATGTTACATTTCAATCAATAGACTATTCTAGAAATGCTAGAATGATCTCATTAGCCATAGACAAGGTCGGGGATTCTGTTTAACTAATAGTGAAGCTAGTTTATGAGTTCTGTAATTATTTTTGTAGGTGTACATGTATTTGAGCAGTAATAGAAATCTGAGAACAGTATCAAGCATGTTGGGTAGCACTTTGGTAGTATTACTGCTAACTATGTTAGAGCTTATGAAACAACTATGTGTTTCCTGGTACATAAAGTACAGTATAGAGCTTTGAACATTACCAGTGTGGTGTCTGACAAGTCTCCTTAGGGACGGGGAGGGGCTCAGTTATAGGACATCCTTCTTGGCATTCATGAGGCATAAGAAAGGGAGAAAAATATGTTTGCCATGACAAGAATATAATCTTAACATACAACAGACTCATCAGATAACAACATCAAACCAAAGAAGAGTCATTTTTTCTTTGTCTGGCTTTTGTTTCTTTTATTCTGTTTTGGGGGTGGGATAGTATAATTAATTTTATTTTTTTTAACTAAACTAACACATCCTTATGCTATTGAAAGCATTGAGACCACTAGGGGGAAATGCCTAATGCTTTAATGATAAATGGATTAAATGAGATATACTTTGGCTGGCAGGTGATACAGAGCCAATGCATATATGTAATATGTCAGGGTCTGTGCATTACATCCACGTTTTAGGAAAAGATACTGCCACTAGAAGAATATATGTCTGGTTCACTTATTCCAAGATTTTCCATGGCTCATACATTTTGTAAGATAATCATCCTAGCCGGGCAATGGTGGAGCAAGCCTTTAATCCCAGCACTTGGGAGGCAGAGGCAGGCGGATTTCTGAGTTCAAGGCCATCCTGGTCTACAGGGTGAATTCCAGGGTAGCCAGGGCTATACAGAGAAACCTTGTCTTGAAAAACCAAAAAAAAAAAAAAAAGATAATCATTCTAAACTTAGTTGCCTAGAAAGGCATAGGGGCAGAGCAGGAAAACAAAATATAAATTCATGTCAGTCTGAAATGGCAAAGCAAAGGTATGGGCTTGTCTTTATTACCACTTCCCCCAGCCTAAATTTGTTTACCATTTGTGTGAACGGCATCAACAGTCAATAGAACTGACTACCATTTACTGATCCCTGTTAAGAATGGCACAAAATGTAGGTGCAAAGATTGAGGTGAGGTTAAACTGAATATCATTTCTAAATTTAGGCAGCTGTCTGGTACAGGTTGACTCATTTCTACCTGTATCAGTGCAAAATGAAATAAGAAACAATAAAAATGAAAATTTTTGTTCCAGAGGTTCAACCACATCGTTGGGTAAATACAGGCAGAGGTAACCTGGAATTATGAGATCTCATACTGTTCAGGTCTCTGGATTGAGATTTCATAGTTCCCGTTTCAGCATTGTTGATTCATGCCCTTTTGACACATAACTCGATTCAAGTACCCAAGGTCAATTTCATTTGCTTTCTCCTCCACCTCTTCCAGCGGACCTGCCTCTGCTCATCAAATGCTTGTTAACATTGCCTGAATCTAACTGCTGTCCTCCCCATCCCTTCTGTCAACATAGCTTCCTGGCTGAGGAAAATCATGACTACATTTAGTTATATCACCAATAAAGTCATTCTTACTTATAGACAAATATCCATGGTTTTTTATTGTTTGATTCGGTTTTAGGGTTTTACACGTGTATTTGTGGGGAGAGAAGGATTCAGTATGTGGCAGGTTTTTCTGAGTTTTGCATTGTGGGGTGTTTCACTAAATCGGGAGCTCACTGGATCAGCAAGATGAGCTGACCAACAAGCTCAGGGATCCACCTGTCTCTGCCTCCCCAGCAGTAGATCGCAGGCAGGCAACACTACATCCAGCTCTGTGTGTGGGTGCATGGTGAGCACTGAACCGTCATCCCCTAAGTCTGTGATCCTGGTTGTAGTCTTTGCTTTTGTCTCTTGGTCCTGTCATTGTTCTTTGTGTCTTGTGCTTTTAAAAATGTAGGGAGTTAATGTTTTTTTTGTTTCATTTTATTTCTTTCTTAGCACAACTTTACACACAATTAGAAACTTAATTTTTTTTTGGCATTCATCGTTTATAATGAGTGAAATTTATCAACTCATTTAATTGTATTCCATTTGAAAACCAGAGTAGGGACACTTTTGTTTGTAGCCATACAGAACTACTTTACCTTTGAGTTTGTTTAGATAAGGAAGCTGGGCAGCGTTAGTGCTTCACTCTCACTTTCAGGAGAGCAATTTTCACTCTGCCTTTTCCTTGGTGTGAGTGTGTCCTGCTCATCACCTCTCTCAGTCAGATGAGGGCCGCCCAGTCCGCTATACATAGCTGACTAGCTCTTCTGCTTTGTTGCCATCATTTTCAGTGAGAAGGGTATGGAGGAGAATAATTGATGAGGACTGAATGGTTGAACTTCGGAGCCTCATTGGGCTCTGGTACATGGCAGGGTTGATTCCATTTCGAATTCCATGTTTTGTGAAAAATTTAGAGGTTTCTGCCTCTGAATTCCCAAAACAGAGTGTACTGGAACACTTTCTAAGAGCTTTTACTGACTTTGTGGCCTGGTAATTGCAGGTGATGTACCTGCCAAATGCTTCCCGAAACGTCTTATTGAAGAGTGTATAGACCAGAGGATTCACCCCCGAGGAGACATAGCCTACCCACACAAATATCTCCAGGAGCATTTTGAGAGTAGTCTGGTTGCAGGAATCACACAGAGCTAAAGTTATGTTTGTAATAAAAAAGGGGCACCACATGAGTAGAAAGAGGGAAAACACAATTCCGAGGACCTTTGAGGCTTTCTGTTCGTTAGAAATGGTTTGGGCTGATTTTTTTCCAACTGAGGACATTCTTCGCATAAGTGTCTCATCGCTCGAGTTAGGTAGGCTTTTATCCTTGTGAGAGCCATCCAGCATTGCCACCTTTTCTGGTGATGAAAAGGATGAGTCTTCCCTTAGGAAAACTGTGGACACAGTCCACCGTGTTAGGCGTTGAGGTGGCTTATTTTTGACCAAGTAAGCTTTCTTCCGTAAAGTGTGGATGGTGAGAAAGTAGGTGACTATCATGACCGAGAGAGGCGCAAAGAAAGCAGCTAGCGACCCAAAAAGCATGAAACTGCCAAAGCGGGCCTTTGTCAGCTCGCAGGTGATGTTGTGTGCATTAATCACATCGGTCTCTATCCCTTTAATAGGGACTGGGATGGCGATGCCTAAGGAAGACCAAGTAAGATAAATTGAGTCATTTCATGACCTATTGTTCTTAGATCAGTTGTTTTGAGAGTTTAATAATAGTAACATTATGCTAAAGAATGCTTTGTAATTCCTGAGACCTTCAGTTCCTTCAGATCTGTTCAGAACTTATCAGCAGATCCTTTGACAAATGGAATCTACCTGAGCAAGCCTGCTATTTTCCATATTGGAAAAGAATTCAGAAGATGAGGTTAATATCCAGAGTAGTTAATTTACAGGGAATTTGGAGGTCTGGTATCTTAATTTTCGAGCAGTATTTATCTTATTATCTTTGAGGTTGTACAGGCTCACCTAAGAATTTTATCTTTTGGTATTTGTGAGTGTCTTGCAATCCTAACTTTTTAGGAAAAACAAAATGTTCTTTCTTAGAAAGTTGCTGCCTGAGCCGGGAGTGCTGATACACACCTTTCTTTTACTCTCCTACAGCACGTTAAGTCCGTGTAGCCTGCCACCTGCAGTACCACATACAGCACATAGCTCTGAGCCATCTGTCAGCGCTTTTTCTTTTTTTCCCATGTAATTTTTTTTCCTTTTTGTGTTTTTGGTCTTTTCAAGATAGGGTTTTTCTATGTAGCTCTGGCTAGCCTGGAACTCACTCTGTAGACCAGGCTGTCCTCAGACTCAGAGATTCGCCTCCCTCTGCCTCCAAAGTGCTGGGATTAAAGATATGTGCCGCTGTCACCCGGCTTTTCTCCATATATTCCTAGAAGCTTGCGTATTATAGATACTTAGTAAAATTTTGATGTTTATGAAGTCATGTTATCCAGCCTTCATTTAGATAAGTTCTGACTGACAAACTGTCACCATAATCCTGCTCTTTATAGAAAGTCTGCTGATCCCTGACCTACCTTGTCATTTCTGCTGTTCTTTCCCATTTTGATCATCTACTGTTTGACATAAAAGTCTTTGTGTTCTGAATAAATGTTTCTTTGACTCTTCCTTCTTCCTCCCAAGCTTTTCAAAATTTTTGGGCTCTAGAGCCAATGTTTCAACAATGCAGGGATAATTTCAGTATCTTTTCTTGCTTCATTGAGCACATTGTGACACTGATTAGAGAGAAGTAGGCAATGGGTGTTTTCTCCTCTTTTAGCACTTCAGGTCTCATCATTATTTTCCTCTTCAAAATATGTTCTTTCTACTGGGAAGCAGTAAATCCCTGGTCATGTTATGTGTTACAAATCTGCTAGCCTCTTTTTCTGGTACTAACTCAGGAGAGCTTTGAATGAATGCTACACTCTCTCAAGGTACCCTAGTAGCAGCTGTCTTTGAGTGTTAATGATGACAATAGACTAGAGAATTAACTCGCAACCAGATGAAACTCCAGTGCCCTCATCTACCCTCCTCGGACATGAGGCATACACAAGATGCACATACATATGTGCAGGCAAAACACCATACACAGAATAAATGCTAATCCTTAAAAAACAAAACGATAAGCTCAGAAACAATGGATTAAAGGAAATTGATTTTTTTTCCAGAAATCATTTCTAAACATTGGCTTAACATCTTTTTGGGAGTTAAGACACTAAAGTTGATGTTTAACTGCCTTTAATCTGTACATGTGGGAACTCCGACTTGCTGGGTGGATTTATGGTCTTTGGCACCTGCATACAAAATTTGGCAAGGTTGACTTTTTCCTCCTCTTTTGTTTATGCTGATAGATATGATTTACACTGTATTTCATTTTTTTACTGATTTGCTTTGAAGGATAGATTCCTCACGCTAGTTAGACTTTAATTATTTGTTGGCAAATATCAATACTTCCTGATTATCAAAATCAAAGTGGGATAGTAGTTCAGTAAACATTGGTTTATTCTGAAGACATGGACTTACTGCTTACTTAGATTTTACTGATGGCGTGACTCAGAAGCTGCACAGTGAATGTGATGTACAAGTACCTGGATATCAGTGGATTGACTTGACCTCTGAGTTTTCCTAGGTACCAGACCTGGCATTCTGGAAATATGGAAATAGAGGCAAGACACGCCACCCATACCTTTGGCATTCCCCACATACCTATTGAAATTAACCATACCACTGTAATCTTGATGAATGCAGTAGCCCGGGAGTTGCACTGATTGGCTTGAATTGGCTTTTTGATGGCTATATAGCGGTCCAGGGAAATGGCACAGAGATGCATGATGGAGGCAGTTGAAAAGAGAACATCGAGGAATAACCAGGCAGGACACAGGGCGAGCGGGAGGGGCCATGTAGCCTCTGAAAGAAAACACATTTGCTCAGAGAATGGCAACTTTCAGTTTAATCTTTTTTCCCCTTAATCTAGTACATATTTTTAAACCTCTTAAAATGACCCTAGAAATGTCTTTGATGTTGCAAATGAATCAATTCAAATGTAGTTAAATCTTTGAGTATGTTTATGGAGGAGGGTGTTTATCAGAATTGAAATATTAATTGAAAAAATGCTATAGAGCATTGTTTGCTCTGATAGTAGTAGTGGATGGGGAGTAGTCACCTGGGGCTAGGTTCTGTCTGATGCTACATACAGGCATTGCATGAAAATGCAGTGAACCACATCCCTACATGATCGTATGGAAATAAGTTTAAACATTTTATTCTATGGGGAGACTTTGCAGAAAAGACTATTTTAAACCGGGCGTGGTAGTGCATGCCTTTAACCCCAGTACTTGGGAGGCAGAAGTAGGTGAATTTCTGATTTTGAGGCCAGCCTTGTCTACAGAGTGAGTTCCAGGACAGCTAAGGCTACACAGAAAAAAAACCTGTCTCGAAAAAAAGACTATTTCAGACTTTAAAAATATCCCTGGGTTTACTAGTATGCGATAGACACTCAGAATGTCTCATAGAAAGGAACATTTAGGAACTGGAGAGGCTTGATTGGTAAAGTGCTTCCATGCAAGCATGGGTATCTGAGTTCAGACCCCCAAACCCACACAAAAAGCCAGCTGTGACAGTCTGCACTATAATCTCAGTACTGGAGTAAACCTCCAGTGGTAGGGAGACAGAAACAAGAGTCCCTGGGATCTGTTCACCACCCAGCCTAGTCAAATCACTGAGCTCTAGGCTCAGTAAGGAGACCCTTTCTCCAAAAGTAAGATGGAGAGTGAGGAAGACACCTGACATCAA
>NW_022196896.1:111594136-111602334 GCF_008632895.1 Mastomys coucha
ACACACGGAAGTCATGAGAAACCCGTAGATAGAGAAAACCTAAGTAATTGAAGTTTCTTAGCTGGAGCATCCAGTTTTCTGTCAGCAATGGAAAGTGACCTTAGTCAGAACATTAAAGGCAAATAGTGGAAGAATGAAAAGAAACACTGATAGGAGAGTCCACAGTGGAAACTAAAAGGAAGCCAAACCTGCATCCTTGGCTCTGAGTAGGGCAATAGGAAAATATAGGATGAAGTAGTGCCTAGAAGCCCAGCTACTGTGGAGGCTGACATGGAAGGGTCACTTAACCCCAGACCCAAGTCTAACCTGGGCAACATAGCAGGACCCTGCATTAAAAACAAAACAACACTCAAGAGCATGTATGTGTGTTGCTAGAGAGAGAAGCCAGGGCCTGAAGTATGCAAGGCAGGTTTCCTACTACTGAAATTACTGTTGTTGTTGTTGTAGAGGAGGAGGAGGAGGAGTTTCTTGGGTAGTTTTGTTTGAGATAGCACCATAGCCTCAAGCTGGCCTAAAATATGTGAGCCTTCTGCCTTCTGCCTGTGGTGTTTTATCCTCAAATGTACATAGTCTCTGTAGAACTTTTAAAACAAAATACTTTCCTACTAATTTAAACTTTCCTGTTTAGCTGGTCTTAATTATGTATTCTACATTTGAAGATTAAGGTCTGGAAAATTCTAGCCATAAATCTTGTAGCCATGAACAGGAAACCACAGAGAAAACATAAAAAGCACATGTCTTTGGAATTTGACTCTTGGACCCATGATATGCCTCATCATAGGCTAAAAAGGAAAGCTTTCCAGTACTGATTTCATTAGGCTGATGAAGCCTTGTGAGACTTATTTTCCAACAGGTTAATATATTTGTGACACTAACTTTGGAGTAGAAGTGGGAATTAAAATTAGTGAAAATCATATTTTAATCAGAAATATATAACAGTGATATAGAATTTTAAGAAAAGTATATGAGATGAGAGAGATGAATCTTTAAAATTCTACCTTATGAAATACTAATGGATAGACTTTTATGAAAGCAATATAATGGCACTAAATTACTAGAAGTCTTTTATCAAAAGCAAGAAAGGGAACTGGAGAGATATTTCAGTGGTTAAGAGCCTGGCTGCTCTTCTGGAGGACCTGAGTTCAATTCCCAACACCTATTCGGCAGTTCACAACTGTCAGTAGCCATTGTTCTGGGGATCTGACCCCTTTTTCTAGCCTCCACAAGCACCAGGCACCCACAGTGCATGTAAGCAAAATACATATACATAAAATAAGATTAAAAAAATTAAAATCTATGGCTGGAGAGATGACTCTGGTTAAGAGCACTGTATGCTTTTCCAGAGGTCTTGAGTTCAGTTCCCAGCAACCACATGGAGGCTCACAACCATCTGTAATGGGATCTCATGCCCTCTTTGGTATGTCTGAAGAGAGTGACACTGTACTCATATACATAAAATAAATAAATAAATCTAAAAAAATAATAATAAAATCTAAACTGCAGTGGAGAGCAGGAGGGAGGGGACCACAGGCATGGTGGCAGCTGTGATCCACACAGTAAGTGAAAGGCAGCCTTGATCACACACCAGCACCTGGTCTGCAAACAGAAGTTGGCAACTTAGAAAAGCACAAGAAGGACGAGAGTGTCATCTGTAGTGCTGGCCATGGAGCACACGGGAAGCATCAGGCTTGATTTATGATTACAGTTATTTGTTGGAATGCATTATGTTCTACTTATTTTCAGCAGAACTTGGATTACATATTAATTAAATATATAGTAATCAAGTAATCTTTAAGCAAAGATTTAAGCTTAAAAGGAGAAAATATAAAAGAAGTTAATTGGGTACATAAACTAGTTAATAACTGCTTTTCTTGGACTCTCACATAAAATTTTTCTGAAAAAAACAGTTCCACCTACCCTGTACCATACTACCTACCAGCACCACTGTGACCTGACCCAGAGCCCCGACTAAGCAGGCTGCACTCCACACCTGACCCAGAGCCCCGACTAAGCAGGCTGCACTCCACACCTGACCCAGAGCCCCGACTAAGCAGGCTGCACTCTAGCCTGCACTCCACACGGTTAACTTTATTCCTTTACTGTCTCCGAACTAAAACTAGAGAAAGTGATATTGGAATAATTGGCATTTTTATGGGAACCCAAATAATTGTAGGTTAAATGTCATGGGGTAGTATTTCAGGAGCAAAACAAGCCTTAGTTTGTAGACAGTTTATTCAACTTTAATAGAACAGTACTTTGTTCAGTGTGAAACTGCATACTGTAAAGCCCATGGATGTGAGGGGAGTCACTTGACTGCCTCTGTTTGCCTCCCAAGCAAGGTTCAGCAACTTAGTAAGCATTGCCTGTTTCTAGTACCTTCCTCAGAAAATCAATCAGTATTCACCTCAAGGATATCTTTAATTGAAAAGATACTGGGTTCTGCCTCATTACCCCAAAAATTCTATAGGCTTTCTTGTTTGTCTCATATGCTAAACATGATACCTGGCGTTGGTAGGATTAACATTTGTGTTTGAGAAGCAGAGTAGAGTCATGAAGGCCGAGCATATGAATGCCAGACTCTGTCCTCTAGAGTCACGTATTGCTGCTACTTAGTCTATCATCTCAGACAGTCCAGTTACCTGTTGTAGATCCTGTCTGTCATAGGTTTGAAATACAGTAAAATAATCTGTGTGAAATATTTGAAACAGTATGGCACAGAGAAAGCACTCAGAAAATGACAGTTGTCATTGTTGTTACTATTTTCAACAGTAGCTGGTCAAACCAGCAGTGAAGACATATGTTCAGAAACAAGCCAGATCACCAGAGTAGAACCAATGTCTCTGTCCAAGTACACAAGAGTGCAGTGCAGCTACTTAACCCTTAGCCTATGCTGGGGAGCCAGAGAATGCACCTAACTGCTATATTGAAATTAACTTAATGTGTATTGGAATTGGGCTGTGCCCGTGTTTTTGCTTGAAGGAAGAATATGTTATTACTTAATTTCTTTTTATTAATTATAGAAATCTCTCTTTTTTTTTTTTTTTTTAACCAGAAGCCTCTTGCTTTAGTAAGATAGATACACTGTGTCAGACATATACTTGCCCTTTAGGCAGGTTTTTAGTTCATGAAAAAATAATTAGCAGCAGTCTATAAATCTGAGTCATAAAATATCTCCCTATTTTAAGAACTTTAAAGGTTGTTTGGAAAGGCTTTCTTTGTTTTTTGTTTGTTTGTTTGGTTGGTTTGGTTTGTTATGTTTGGTTTTTGGTTTTTTTGTTTTTTTTCGAGATAGGGTTTCTCTGTGTAGCCCTGACTGTCCTGGAACACACTCTGTAGACCAGGCTGGCCTCGAACTCAGAAATCCACCTGCCTCTGCCTCCCAAGTGCTGGGACTAAAGGCGTGTGCCACCACCGCCTGGCTGGAAAAGCTTTCAAAAACACTACACCTACAGGGTTCACAAAGGTACACAGTCTAGGAAATTAACTGTTGTGAGAGAGCCCTAAATAGCCTTTTTAAAAAAATTCTACTGCTTTTTTTGTATTTCAAAAAGTAGTAACATGGTTCAGAGCTTAGATTCTTAGAACGCTTCTGGGTAAGTTGGTTGATGTTTATTTTTTGTTTGTTGGGGTTTTGGTGTCTGCGTGTGTGTCTGTGTGTGTGTGTGTGTGTATGTGTGTGTGTGTGTGTCCCCTTTCATCTGACAATATGACATCTTCTGGCTAATATGATAATGTTTTAGGTGTTTTCAGCTATTTAGAGCATAGGAAATTTTTTTCTTGGCTCTTTAAATTTCCACTTTCCAAAAAAAAAAAAGGCTCATTGCCTGTTCTCCTGTTTTAGAACTGGACAGTCTTTCCAAGTCCCATCCATTGTGGTTTGCCTACTTTGGGGAACTGCATCACAACCATCTGTAATGGGATCCAATGCCCTCTTCTGGTGTGTCTGAAGACAGCTACAGTGTACTCATATAAATTTAAAAAGAAAATCGTTACAATGGAGCCCAGTGGTTACAGTAGTGCACACCTTTAATCCCTGCACTCAGGAGGAAGAGGCAAGCCTGGTCTATAAAGTGAGATTCAGGACAGCCGGGTTGACACAGAGAAACCTTGTCTTGAAAAACCAAAGCAAAAACAAATGCACGACCAAGTGTTCCTGGGTTAGTTCTGGGTTGCTTCTCCCAACCCCCAATCTCCTTTGTACAGCATAATTACTGGTAGAAAAAGTTTTGTTATTTGTTTTTAAGTATTTGCAGAATGAAGTGCTGTTAAAATGGGTTATAATTTAAGACATAGGTGTGCAGGTGGTATAAATATTTTATGTCAAAATGTTTGCTTTTCTGCTTTTTATTGTTAAGAGTATCTTAAACAACAATTTTTCTATATAAGCAATTTTCCTCAGTTCGTGGGATGCTTACTGTCTGGAACCTTTGGCGTGTTTGCCAGCTAACTTGAACACTATAAAACTTTGCTCTGTTCAGATTCCTTAACTTAAGCCAGTGATTTACATACCTAGCTCAGAATTTTGCATTAAGCAGATGTTTGGTGTATATGGACTAAGCTTTCAAGTTAAAATTCACTTCTGCAAAATTCATTCAGTTCTTCAATATTTTTAATCGTGTGTTAGCAAAACAAGGATAAAGCATTTAGCAGTTTCTGTATGCTGGCAAGGCATCAGAGTGTGGTTTTACGCTTTAAGCTATGATTAGGGCCGTGGAGTTGAGAATTGGAATCTTACTCCTGTGAGTCTTTCTATATCACCC
This sequence comes from Mastomys coucha, assembly GCF_008632895.1. NCBI lineage: Eukaryota > Metazoa > Chordata > Mammalia > Rodentia > Muridae > Mastomys > Mastomys coucha. Next base: position 111,598,897 of record NW_022196896.1, read on the forward strand.
TACATCATCCTTACTTTGTGTAAGGATGTTTACTTACTTGAGCTTCAGGTTATCTTTAGAGCATCATTTCTTGTTCTTTATAGTTAACATGTACCATTAGGCTGGCTATTCAGAAGGTTACAGAATTACCAAAGGAAAGGGAAGGAAGACAAAAACAGTACCACCGACTAGACAATCCACTGAGGCAGTGCAAGCTTCTGTGTGGTTGTCTTGGTTTGCTCTAAAGCTCGGTGAGTGTTGCTTTGCAGTTTTAACTCCTCACCATCTTACTACATATGAAGACACAGTGCTTCATTTCACATATCTCTGTTTTGTTTCTTACAAAAATAATTGGAATAGCAGTTTTTCTTTACTTTTAAATTTAATAAGCTAATATGTTCTGGATTAGTGCACTTTACTTCTATCACTTGCATGTTTATTCTCCACATAGATGCAGTTCTTGGAAGCCTGATCATCTATAATTTTAAGTTATTTATTAGTGGCATGCCAGTTTATACCAGCCATTGACTGATGTAATGTTCTTATAATGCTGACTTTGAAGCAGGAGCCTTCACAGTTTCTCAACAGACTCGGCGTGTTTCTTCACATAGCTGGAGATGATGTAACACAGCAGAAACTCTGTGCCTACTTTAATATTGTTGTCTTTTATTATAACAAAGTTCTGGAAGTCAAACTATATTTTTATTATCATAGTAACTCAGGGTCTGTTCTACTTATTTTATTAACTTACAAGTTTGTTGGGAAGACAGATGGTCGGATACCATAAAAAATTTAAACAAATGGAGCTTCTTGATACTTTGAGGAAGACCATTTCCTTTTGTAACTAAACATCTTCTCTTAGCATGACTTATGTGTAGACACCATGTCAAAGCTCAGTACTCAGGTTAGAAACAGCTAGGAGAGAAGTTTTTTTGTACAGTGCCTAACTCTTAATTGTCTGATTCAGTGATTCTATTATTAAAGTCCCACAGTTCTCCTAGTTATAGAGCACTTTGTTAAAAGGACAGTATGAATAATTTTTGAAAAATATACTCTTTTACTTACTATAATTTTTAGGGTAACAAATGCAAAATCTGCAAATATTGCCAACTTAATGATTTTATTTAATCATTTATTTAATGAAGATGTCTGAGGAAGGGTAAACATGCTCCTAAGAAATTATTTTTATGTCCTTTCACATTTATTACAAGCTATGAAAAATGAAGGAATGTTCCCTTCTGGGTTTTTAATGCAGGTCCATCTTTTATTTCAAATAAAATAAAGGTCAGTGAGTGTCCATTTCTTAAGTAGTTGTGCTCAGTGGCAGGAACAAGGGGAAATACTTACCAAACATGATTGTCAAGAGGGCAATCGGCATCACAAACAATCCAACCAGCAAATCTGCCACCGCCAAGGACATTAGAAAGTAGTTAGTAGCATACTGCAGCCTTTTCTCCAGTGAAACAGCCAGAATAACAAGGATGTTCCCGGCAATGGTGGGTATTATCACCGCGAGCATCAGGAGAGCTGCCCAGTGCACTGGGTTCCCCTGGTCCTCAGCAGTCAGCTTCATTTCCTCTGCTACCGAGTCTGTCTTTAATCCAGAACGGTTAGTCAACATCAAGTGATCACATGTTTTCTGTAAAATGTGCTCAGAAATTGTGCTTTGTTCAGACACTTGATAAGATGAAGCCATTCGCTTTTCCGTGACTCAGTCCAGTTCCAGGCAGTGGTCAGCATGGCCAGTAGCTAACAGGTCACCTGCTTTGGCAAAGCATTGCACCCACCAGGCACTCACAGCCAAGGGGGACTTCTTCTCAAAAGACTCGGGTTCTCCAAAATGGGGCCGTGTGCACATCTGTCCTTGTTTGCAGGTAAGCCATCCACATTTAAGTTTTTCTAGAGGCTTAGATTTCAGCAGACTCAATGAAAGACACCAATAGATGTGGAAGAAAAAAGGTTAGCTTATCATGTCTCTTTTTTTCTCATAATTTTAAGAGATGAATTTGAACTTAAATATCAGAGTTTCCCCCTAGATACAGAGAGGTTGTTATTTCCAGAAAGCAGTAAAAAATGCTAGAGCTAAGTACCCCCTCCAATTTTGATAGGATGATATGCATTGTGACAGTGCAGCCAGTGCCTACAGCGTTAATAATAGAGGCACAGCACACTATGTGGTGTCTGACCGGTGGATACCTTTTCCCTTAACTTTAGAAAGCATCCCACAATAGTGAATCAAAGCTCTACATAGTTGCAAGTAAAGGTTTCAGTAAGTACTGGCCCACCAAGTAAGAGGCAAGCAAGCCCACCTAAGGTCTAAGGAAAGAATTCACCAGCTAAGGACCTGAATCTGCACTTGAACCATCTGTCTGACTAGTGTCGATTTAAAAGCTTCTTTGTAACTCATTTTATAATTTCTTAAATTGGAGAGAAAGTAGTACAAAGTATCACTATCCAAATACTTGCTTTTAGTAGTAACCACTTCTTTCTACAAGATTTTAACTGTAATCAAAACAGCCTTGAACCAGTTCTTTTTAAGTTCTTTTTACTTTCCCAGTTCCCTTGAGAAGCACTTTAAGAGGGAGATTATGGTATTTGTTCATTACACTGACAAATCCCATATTAAATTTGCCTTCATATTTATAATTTGTAAACCACTGAATAGATACAAAGGACTGTGGAAGCAGAGCTCCTGAAGATTAAAATGGGAACAACAAAAACTCGTTAGTTCCATATGAATTTGCTGAATACTTACCGCTTGTCTGCTTGTGGCTTTCCTAAGCATGCCGTCCTTGTGTCTGTTCAGTTGGACTCCCTCTCCTGACAGATCCTCCTCCCATTGACTTGCTCTGAGCCTCAGAGGCTGGTACTTGTAAGCAGTGAAACAAATGTGTTGTGCAATGTCTGCCTGCTAGAGAGGTTATTTCCTCTTTGATACTATCATTATTAGAATATAGCTACATTCATTGTAATTCATAAAACCGTTCGTTAATTGTGTTCCAACCAGTTCATAGCCCTTATTCGAGTTTGTTCTTATGTGTTGTCTTTGATGTTTAGGGGTAAACTCTTATTTTAGCATAAGATGATTTCATTTGGAATGAGGCCTAGGCTGTTTTTTCCCTTTTGAGAAAAGAAGATAAAGTCTAGAGATTTTGGAATGTGTATTTTATGGAGATTCTCCCCCATTGGTCGTATGCAGTTTGCACACTTGTAGTTTCTACCCATGAGACAATATTCTCATCCAGCTTTATGCCTTTGCTGTGGAGTGCAATTAATTTACTCACATCACAGCCTTATATAGAAAAGCGCAGGAAGGTCCGCATGCTGCTTGATACATAGACTTGGCAGAAACTTTGTCACTGTTCATTTTTAAACACCATCTGAATTTGGGAGCTGGTTTATTGGCAACTTCTTTTCCCAAAGATTTTTCTTTTCTTTTCTTTCTTTTTTTTTTTTTTT
>NW_022196896.1:111602344-111608667 GCF_008632895.1 Mastomys coucha
GCCTCGAACTCAGAAATCCACCTGCCTCTGCCTCCCAAGTGCTGAGATTAAAGGTGTGTGCCACCATCGTGCAGCTTTCCCATAGATTTTTAACACTGCTGAAACACTGACAAACCCACAAAGAAAAGTATATAATGTGTAGTAAAAATGTATTTCTGCCCTATTTCTGAAAAATAATGTATAAGTCTTACCAGTTATACTCTTGAGGTTTTCTCTAAACTGTAAAACTGGCTTAACATTAACGCTCTATCTAGCAGGGCAGTAATGTCGCACACCTGTTGACCCAGTGCTTGGGAGGCAGAGGCAGACAGATCTGTCTGAGTTCAAGGCCACTCTGGTCTACAGAGCCAGTCCTAACACTGAGAAACAAAACAAAACAAACAAAAAAAAGCCTCTAGTATGCTCAGTGTTCCCTTTTTAAAGGGTCTTCACAGGTCTCTCAGAGTTTAATTGCTTCTTTCTCAGATTTTAATTGCTTCTTTCTTTATGTAACTGATGGGATTTGTGTGTTTCTTACTAAACATCTTCTTACATATGCATAAGGCATTTCTAGCATGTTTCACATCCTCTTGCCCTTCCTGTCCTCCTCCTCGTCCCTGCCAGCCCTCTTCTACTTTCATGGTTGAATCTTTGCATCTGTGTCCCAGCAGGGTGTTTCATTAGGTTATTTACAGACCATGGACACAGTAGCAGTGACGGTAACACTGATGAAAATGGCTTTCCCTTCTCCATCAACCATTAGCTCAGGGTAATCCTCAAGATCTACTTATTTTCTTTCTTCTTTTTCTCCCTTCTTTCTTTTGGGTCATCATTCCTGTTTCATTTCTCATAGTACCTTTTGTTGATTGCATTTCCTAAAATTCATCTTAACTTTTTGTTACCATTTTATTTGGTTTTTGCATGCATGATGTGGAGAGGGATGTGCATGGCTCAGCACACTGTGTGGTCAGAAGACAGTTTACATGTGTGTCCCAAGGATCAAACTCAGAAGTCAGGCTTGGCAACAGGTTTCTATACCTGCTGAGTCATCTCACTGGCCCCTATTTCTTATACCTGATTATTTGTTGTAGAAGTTTCATAATATTCAGATTCAATTTCTCTCTCCCTGTTTATTTGTCTATTTCCAACATTGAGAGCTAAGGCTGGTGGTTTGCATAAGGTCTGATTGATTTCAAGATGTTGACTGATAATCATGTTGAGATCTCTTGATTCTTTGTAAATTGCAAAAATGGTTATGCAAATTTTTAAAAAGATTTATTTATTTATTTATTTTATGTATGTGAATGCACTGTAGCTGTCTTCAGACACATCAGAAGAGAGCATTGGACCCCATTACAGATTGTTGTGAGCCACCATGTGGCTGCTGGGAATTGAACTCAGGACCTTTAGAAGAACAATCAGTGCTCTTAATCGCTGAGCCATCTCTCTAGTCCCATGGTTATACAATTTTATCGTGACTTCATTTACTATTACTTTAAATCATAACATTCACATATGTGTTATACTGTGTAGAAGTGTTGCTTTCGGTGTGTTTTTGCATTGCAGTCTATGGTTAGATGCTCGTTGGTCCATCTAGAGCTATCTGCTGAAACACTGACAAACCCACAAAGAGCTTATGGCTTTATTGTGCTCCTCAAAAGGGATTAAATGCCTAAGCTAGTTTATTATATACTGTCTCTCCTTGTCCAAACACTTGTGTTTTCTAACGAATGGGTCAGAACTGGAATGTTATTAAACTAAAACTGACAGGATTTTTTTTTTCTTTTTAAGGCTTTTGCATTTCCAGCCCTCACTACCAATTTCTGCTTAACTGCAGTCAGCTGTAAGCCCTGTAACAGCTTCCTAGAGTTTGTGTTCCAAACAAAATTGTTTTTTCTAAGTCTCAGAAAATAATGCCATTTGAGAAACAAAACATATCAAATTGTTCTCTTTCGGATGTTTTCTGCTAAAGGTGATGGAAGGGTCAGCAAGGTTAAGGTGCAGTCTACACGCACATGAAAACGGAGCGGAAGCGAGGATCTGTACAATGACTATATTCTAATAGGAAGGAAGGAAACTGAAGGTTTGGGGACTTGGCTCAGGAATAGAATCAGGATAGCTTACTTATTCTTACTGCTTTCAAGTACCAACTCTAAAGCAGGTGAAGGGTTTTTTTTTCTTTTTTCTTTTTTGGTTTTTGGAGACAGGGTTTCTCTGTGTAGCCCTGGCTGTCCTGGAACTCAGACCAGGCTGGCCTAGATCTCAGAAATCCACCTGCCTCTGCCCCCCAAGTGCTGGGATTAAAGGCATGCGCCACCACCGCCCGGCACAGGTGAAGTTTTAAGATACAGTTTAGGTAAATTCTTTTCTGAGTCAGTTTTCCCTGCAGTAGCCCACCCTTGCTGCTACTGAGTAACAAGTAAAGTTCTGTGGGCCACTAGTTCTAAAGGTGAAATCTTACATATAGGTAGCTACTGAGCAAGTCCAGCTTGTTTAATAACTGTTTTGCAAAAGCCTTTGACTGCTACATTGTCTTTTAAAATAGAGATCCAACTACAGCAAGTTAGCATGCAACTTCCTGATTCTGACCCAAAGCCAATTGCTGGGTTTTCATCTAGACTTCATTGGTGTCTGCATACTGACACATCAGCTCTCTCTAGCAGGCACAAAAGGGAACAGAGAGCATTTTGTGGGTAAAATAATTAAGGTCCAGTACTATTCAGAGCTTGTCTTCCTGATGATAAATAACTACCCTAGAATGGAACTCAGATCTTTCTGACTCTAAGCCTATATTCCTTCTGTCTCAGTGAACTAAACACAAATAAATAAAGGTAAGTTGACAGAAACTAGTGAGAGGTGATCAGGGTCTGAAACAAGGCCATGAAAGCAGAAATAAGAGTTAAGGGTTCCCTTTGATTTACTGGCAGATGAGTTGTGGAATCTGAAGGAATGGAGAGAATAGAATTATGTAGATGAATGGTCACCTTGAGAGAAATGGTGGAAGAGAGGGAGCCCTCATTCAGTTTGTCAACTCGGGTGTCAGTGATGTCTTTGGTTAGAGACATCCAGCTGGCCTTTAGATTGTATTCCAGAGGGAGCTTGGATTGTCGGGGGCTCCAGGACCTTTCAGGAGCTGGTATTCCTGTGCATTGTGCTGAGCCTCTGATTTGGCACATACCTCGTGATGATTATAAACTTGTAACTCTACCACAGAAATATCATGAGATTTATACCTTCAAATGTTCTTTTGTTATGACCCTGCCAAGAACGTTCTGCCTGTGTACATGTATTACTAGTTTTTCTTGAAGGGGAAAGATTACATATTCTGAAAGCCTCTTGATCTATTAATATGTTATAATATAGTAGTTGTAGAAAATACTCAGTAAAGACATAGAAGCCAGAATGTTGAAACAAGGAAGTTCACATGTACAATTTATGATTAGATGATGTCAGTGACTTGTATGAGTGCCCTTGCTGAGTTCTTGCTCTGTGGAAGGTTTGTACAAATAGTAACATTGGCAAGATGACTGTCGGCTGTAAACAAAGAACTTTTCATTAAAATAAAATAATGTGAATTTTGTTACTTATTTTGGTGTGTAGTCCTCATCTCCAGTTCTTCATGTAGCTCCGGCTAGCCTGAAACTGGAAATGTAGACCATGCTGGCCTCAGACTCACAGGTATCCTCTGCATCCAGAGTGCTGGAATTCGAGGAGTTGTCTTTTGTGCTGTCCTAGAAATATCTAAAAGGCTGTAAATGCCTTGTCTTCTGTAACAAAATACATAGTGCCCGGAAAGTAGGAAAGTGCATCCAGAGGAATGTGCCCCATATGACTGATGAGTCTCCACTTCGAGGGCGCTAGGAAATGACCAGCATGCAGTGAACTTGCTTGAGAAGTCCCTGTTCTCTGTGTGTTTTCTAAATGTAGAAAATAGATTTCTACTATCAATAGAACTCTGGGGGAGATTGCCACTCGTGTCTCCCGGTGGCTTTGACTTTCCTGTGTAGTACAGGCTGTGCTCAAGTGATGACCTTCCTGTATCTGTTTCACTAGTGTTGGGGGTTATAGGTCGGTGTTAATGCATCTCTTGGTGGGAGACTTTTAGTTCTACAACTTATTTGTTAAGTATTATGTTGTTTCCTATCTCTCAGAAACAGCAAATAAAAACTTGTTTAAAATTCCTTCTTTCTGGTTTATAACATGTTACCCATAACACTCCCTTATTTTTCTTTATTTCCTTGTCCTCAGGACGCCCGAGCAGTGTCCAAGTGTGGTTTCTTTGTTGTCAGAGAGTTATAACCCTCACGTGCGCTATGGAGCTGCGATGGCCCTGGGAATCTGCTGTGCTGGTACAGGAAACAAGGTACAGCCAACCAGTGGGGTCACTTCGCTCCTGACACTAGGCTTTTCCGTTGCAGAAAAGTGTGTGAAACAACTGAAAATACAGGTGCAGTGTGATTCCTAAGACCCAGCTTGATGTTCAGGACTTCACAGCGCTCCCCCACTTTCCAGTGCTGCAGTGTCTAAAGATTCCTGCGAACAAACTGATATACACGGCTAACCGTTGTGAACTGCTCTGTCATTACATGGTTATTCTCACTATTTAATTTGACTAAAGACATGGAGATCACTGCCTAAAGCCACCCAAAATCAACTCATTTTTCCTTTATTATTTTTAGTTATATGTATGTGTTTGTGCCTGTTTGTGGATATGTTTGCCTGTGGAAGCCATAGGTGTCAGATCTGTCAGAAGCTGTAGTTACAGATGGTTGTGTCCATACCCTTAACCATTGAGCTCCCTAGCCCTAAAAATGTTACAGCAATGGGTGTGTGTTTTCTCTCCTTCCATTAGCAGATTGTGGGAATCAAAATCAGGTCATCAGGCAACAAAGCTTTTACCCACTGGACCCTGATGTAACATAGAGTCTTGATTGACAGCGTTGATACAGCCTTGAATAGCACACATGCACACATCTTGGGTCCCCTTGGATGGACCTCTCTTTTAACTTAACGAATGCATATGTCTTTATGCTAGAAGAGAACATTGCTCCCCTGCTAGAGTCTTATATTTTATTATACAGAAAGGGATTGAACAACTTTTAAAAGTTTGGGTTTTGGGGGGTTTTTGGGGGGGTTTTTTTTTGGGGGGGGGTGTTTCAAGACAGGCTTTCTCTGTATAGCCCTGGCTGTCCTGGAACTCACTGTGTAGACCAGGCTGGCCTCGAACTCAGAAATTCGCCTGCCTCTGCCTCCCAAGTGCTGGGCTTAAAGGCGTGTACCACCACCACCACCACCGGCAAGATTTTTTATTTTATATGTTTTGCCTACATGTAAGTCTGTGTACCACCCATATGCAGGACTTACAGGGCCAGAAAGGGGCATTGGGTTTTTTGGAGCTGGAGTTAGAGTTCAATTGTTAGCTGTGTGGTGGTGCTAGAATTGAATCCCATCTAGTGTACTTAACCACCAACCATCCCTCCGGCCCCAAACTTCCTTATCTCATTGATTAGTTCTAGAAACTTAAACTTTAATTTGCTTGACATTTCCTCTAATAAATATTTGATACAACACCCACCCCCCCTGCCCAGCACATCCAACATACATCATTGATACTCACGTTGCAAACACAGACATATCATTTAATGAAGGAAAAAAAAAGGCTCTGAATTTCCTTTGGGCCAGCAAGATAGCTCAACAGGTCAAGGTACTTGCTACCAAGCCTGGCAGCCTGAGTTCAACCTCTCTGACCCTCATGGTAGAAACAGGACTAGTCCCCACAGGTCGCGCTCCCTGTGCGCACTGTGGCTGTCATGCCCACACAAGCTCTGGTGCATACATCCACACATACCCATACATTAATAAATTAGTCTTTTTAAAGAATTTTCAGAGCTACTTCATTCTCTCCTGGTATTTTATCCCAGACTGGCCTGGCCTGCTTTCCCAGTCTCTCCTTCTCTGCCCGCCTCTCTAGGCAGAGTCCTGCCGTGTTGCTCCGGCTGCCCTTGAACTCAGAATCTTCCCACCTCAGCTTCTCAGCTTCATATGTAAACATCTGTGAAGCCAGCTGTGGTAGCATTCGGGAGGTAGAGGCAGGTAGATCTTCATGAATTCGAACCCAAGTTCCAGGCCAGCAAGGGCTACAGAGGGAGACCCTGTCTCAAAAAAAGAGGAGGAAGAGGAAGAAGCAACATGTATCAGAGGTCGAAAAGATGGCTGCATAGTTTAAGAATACATACTAACTACTCTTGGAGTGAACCATAATTTGGTTCCCAGCACCCACACCAAGTAGCTCAGAGTCACCTTTTTTTTCCTGTTGTTTTTTTTTTTTTTTTTTTTTTTTTTTT
>NW_022196896.1:111608701-111631731 GCF_008632895.1 Mastomys coucha
TTTTGAGATAGGTTTGTTTTCTGTGTAACAGGCCCAGCTGTCCTGAAACTTGTTCTGTTACTAGGCTGATCTCAAACTCACAGAGACTCTCCTGCCTCTGCCTCCAAGTGCTGGGATTAAAGGCGTGTGCCACCTCCCACCCAGCAATGCAACCATCTTTTAACTCAAGCTCCAGGAGATCCCACTCCTTCCTCTGGCCGTCAAGTGTACCTGAATTCATGTGCACATACCCACCCCCACCTCTGCACACACACATATATATATATAATTAATCTTTTGAAAATATGGTATCTTTTTTGTTAGAGAGATCAAGTATATATGAGTTTCCTTTGTTATAGGAGGGATGGAATGCATGATGTCACAGCGTATATGTCAAGGTTAGAGGATAGCTTGTAGGAGTCAGCTTCTCTATGTGGGTCCTGGGAATCAAGCTCAGGCTGTCAGACTTAGGAACACGCTCCTTACCTGCTCAACTATCTCACCAGCTGCCTCTTTTTTTAGTTTGCATTAGTTTGTAAACAAAGGAAGGATAGGATTAGACGCTTTACTAAGTATTTTTCCTCAGGCTTTTAATTTACATTTATGTCAGCTCTCATAAGTTAAATACAAATTGGATCTTTCCCTTTCCATATTATTCTAAACTTAATATGATATCTAGGGGCAGATGTTCTTTGAAGCAAAGCATCTGACAAGTTAATACAATGAAAGGTTTTTATTATTCATACTAAATAAGTCTGCTTTATTTTTGAGTAATTTGTATAAACCAGGTATCTGTACATAGCTGAAAGATAGTATTTAAGAACTATAGCTGGGCAGTGGTGGCCCATGCCTTTAATCCCAGCATTCAGTAGACATAGGCCAGCTGATCTACAGAGCGAGTTCCAGGACAGCCAAGACTACACAGAGAAACTCTGTCTTGAAAAAAATAAAATAAATAAAAATAAAAATAAAAAAAGTAAACATTGCCCTCATCTAAAATACACCTTTGACAGTGAGTGATCTGAAGATGAAGCCATCTCAACTTCAGTTAAAGTTTTGTTTGTTATGCTTTCAGGAAGCAATTAATTTACTAGAGCCAATGACCAACGACCCTGTGAACTACGTGAGGCAAGGGGCTCTGATAGCTTCAGCTCTCATCATGATCCAGCAGACTGAAATCACGTGTCCAAAGGTGAGCAGAGAAGCTGGAGAACTGGGTTTGGCTTTTTCTGTAATAATTTACCTTAGTGACTTAAAAAAAAAAAAAGCACATTTGAGGGTATCAGACTAGGATTGTTATAATTGTAGCATTTTCCTTGATGTATGTTTTATAAATTTAAGGCCACTTTGTTAACTTAAGTACATACTTAAGAAATTATAACTCAAGCTGGGTGGTGGTGGCGCACCTTTAATCCCAGCATTTGGGAGGCAGAGGCAGGTGGGTTTCTGAGTTCAAGGCCAGCCTGATCTACAGAGTGAGTTCCAGGACAGCCAGGGCTACATAGAGAAACCCTGTCTCAAAAAACCAAAAGAAAGAAAGAAAGAAAGAAAGAAAGAAAGAAAGAAAGAAAGAAAGAAAGAAAGAAAGAAGGAAGGAAGGAAGGAAGGAAGGAAGGAAGGAAGGAAGGAAGGAAGGAAGGAAGGAAGGAAGGAAAGACGTAATAACTCAAAAGCCAGGTATAGTGGCATATGTCTTTAATCCCAGCACTCAGAAGACAGAGGCGGGGGGTCCTGAGCTCAAGGGCAACCTGGTCTACAGATCAAGCTCTAGGACAGCCAGGACTATACAGAGAAGCCCTGCGTCTTTGTTTGTTTGTTTGTTTTGTTTTTAAGGAATTATAATTTACAAGGTAAAATATAAAATTAGCTCTTTTGTTTGTTTTGATGCAACAGAACTGATTTGCTACTCCATTAGAGACTGAAAATTCAGTCTGACTTTTCTGCCTTCTGATCAATGAAATATCCTACAGTCGCTTTATATGTACCTCATCTACATTCTTACCCTCCTAGGCAATCCTGGACAGGTGTCAGTGGCTCAGAAAGTCCTGTTAATGACTAATTCCTGTCTGTCAGATTCCATACACAGTGACCTCTGATCATGAGCCCTATAAGTGGACCCTCTGAATCCTCTTTCTAGATCTATATACTAAGGGAGAAAGATGGCCCAGCTTTCCCCTAGGAGTCACCTTCATATGTCTTCATAGACTGCACCTCCTCTGGACTAACTATAACAGAGTTTGAGGCACTTATTTAAAACTTCCTCATGACGGTGTCTTACACCTCATACTAGTCTTTACTGTGCAATGCAAGTGGGCACGGCCAGACATCTTACGTTGAGCACAAAGTATGTGTGTTTTATGTGTATGTTCTGAGATTATTGTGCTTAATGTGTTCAGCAGAAGTGTGAACCACTGGTGGTATACAAGTGGTGTCGACCTGTGATCTCAGCTTCTCAGGGGGCTCAAGTTCCAGCACTGCCTTGGCAACAGGAGGTTTCAAGGCAGGCATGGACAAGTTAGTAAAGACCCATCTCAATATTAAAATAAATAAGGCTAGGTGGTGTGGTTCATTGGTTGTATGCCTTGGTTTAATCTCCAGGACTGAAAAAAGGAAGAAAAATACTAAGCTTGTGCCCATACCGTTGTACTTAGATTTTTAGAGTGTTTAGCAGCTTTGAATTAGGTATGTTTATATCCGAGAAGCATTTAAAAACAAAATATTACTAGCAGAAAAAAAAAAGTTCATGCCAACAAATGCATATAGTCCCAGCAACTAAGAGACTAAGGTTAGAGAGTCACAAGTTCAAGGCCAGCCTGAAACACACAGTGAGACTTTGTCTTTAAAAAAAAAATAGAAGGAAAGGGAAGGACAAGGCCATTGGCCTCTCTTCTGCCTCAGCAACAGACACAGAGCACCTTTATTTTAAGCAGAGAGACTCAGGAAAGAGGAGTGCAGCCCCTCACTATGCATTGGTTCCCCGCCTCAGCATTGCCTGACAAACCTCACCCTCTGAGCACTCACTGTCATTGTCTCATCGCCCAGAGCTGCTCCTCAACATCATTTTCAGGGTTTCTAAAAGTTTTATTATTGCACGTACAGTCTGACTTCTCATCCTGTTTTTCCCAAGAATTGCTTAATATACTGTGTCTTCTAGAACATAAACATCTTTGCAAACACAGACCACATTTCTTCGTGCTTTTAAATATAGCAGCTAAAAAGCTTTTATTTCTGCTTTTGATGTTGCACCGAGCCTTTGGAAGATACCCAGCTGAGCAATGTCATTAAAGAATGAACCTCCTCAAATAGCCATATAAATATTTATTCACTTGGACCTCACATATGCCTTTTTCATTGCTTCCATTGTCAACTAGAAAAACATTTAGCCATCCTCATATCCTGGCTATAGAATTCCAGTGATTAAACCAGGGTTTGGGGTGATAGCTCATCAGGTAAAGTGTTTGCTGCGTGATAATGGAGGCCTGAGTTCTGACTCCAACACCCATGTGAAAGTGACACATGGCCACAAATGCGCTTGTAACTCCAGCACTGTAAGCAACAGACACAGGAGGGTCTCTGAGGATTAGAGCTGCCAGCCTAGGTCCAGGTTCAGTGAGGGACCCTGTCTGAAGGGAACAAGGCAGAGAGTGATATAGTAGGACTCTGGCACACTCCTCAGGCCTCCATGCATATGTGTGGGCATATATATGTGCCGTACACACACAATAAAGTACTTAGTTAAAATGAAATTGCAACTGCCCGCTTGTAATTCCAAGAGTTCAAGGCCAGCCTATATCAGAAAGTCTAAGGCTATCCTGGGTTACTTGAGACCCTATATAAACAAAGAAAGAAAGAAAAATTTTCAGAGTTGAGCATGGTGGCATCCGCCTTTAATCTTAGCACTTGAGAGGCAGAAGTAAGTACATCTCTGAGTTTGAGGCCAGCCTGGTCTACAGAGTGAGTTCCAGGACAGTCAGGGCTACACAGCGAAACCCTGTCTCAGAAAAAAAAAGAAAGAATGGCAGAATCCTGTTGTGTAGAATAGCCTAAACTATACTCTTTGTTTTTTGTTTTTGTTGTTGAGTTCAAGGCCAGCCTGGTCTACAGAGTCAGTTCCAGGATAGCCAGGGCTACACAGAGAAACCCTGTCTTGAAAAACAAAAAAGAAAGAAAGAAAAGAAATGTCACATTTAGAAAGACAAGGTACAACAAATTTTAAATAATTGTTTGTTTGTTTGTTTTTTAAATAATTGCAAGTTATGATCTTGAATGGACTCTTAATAGTATGAACAAATAAAGTACTTTTCCTATCTTCAGGTTGTATCAGAATAATGAACTAAGAATGTTGTATTAAGAATGTTGAAATATTACTGGCAAGATGGCTCTGTGGGGGAAGACATCTGCCATCAGGCTCATCATCTAAGTTCCCACATGGTGGGGTGGGGGGACAGTGACTCCTGCAAGTTGCCCTGTGACTTCCACATATACATTGTAGCATTCATGCACCTACATACATACATATAACATAAAACAAATACTATGTGATAAAAGTATATTTTAAAAATAAAAATTTTTAAATTGAAATGTACATATAACTGGTAGCTCTGCAATTAATATAAGTTGTCTGTGAAATGTAAATGCTTCCATGCCGACTACAAAAGCAGAACTATTTCGATAATGTCTTTTTTTTTTTTAAGATTTATTTATTTTATGTATGTAAGTACATTGTAATTGTCTTCAGATACCAGAGTAGGGTGTCAGATCCCATTACAGATAGTTGTGAGCCACCATGTGATTGCTGGGAATTGAACCTAGGACTTTTAAAAGAGCAGTCAGTGCTCTTAACCACTGAGCCATCTCTCCAGCCCCTGATAATGTCTATTTTTAAAGAGAACAAAATGAATCCTCAGAGTCCTACGTTTTCACGTCAGTACTTGAAATTAGTGGAAACAGCTCAAAAGCAAGCATCAGGACATTAAGAATTGTCTCCTGGGGCTGGAGAGGTGGCTCAGTGGTTAAGAGCACTGCTACTCTTCCGGAGAACCCAGGTTCAATTCCTAGCACTCACATGTCAGCTCACAACCACTCCAGTCCCGGGTAATCCAACGTCCTCTTCTGGCTTTCTTAAGCAGCAGGCATACACATGTTTCAGAGATTTATACATAAAAATAATTAAAAGAATTACAGCCCTTCCTCAAAGGAATGCAAAAGAAAATGACCTTGGATATTTTGTAAGATTCATAATGGAAATCAGAATGTTCGTGTAGTGTGATGCCCTAACACTTAGCCTGTACATGGTGCCCTTGGTTTACGTAACACCGGTATGGTTTTGCCTTGTCTCTATCAGTTTCTCACGTGTCCACACTCACAAACATCAGCCCCAGATCATAGACACATTTCTGTATTAGTGACACAATTTAGAAAGTCTTGAGTGTCACACTGAACCTTTTAATGGGTTCTTGGATCTGTTTTCTCTCAAAAACATAACTGTTCTCTTCGTGAATCATCTGTTTTTGTCTTGTTAAATGGATTTTGTAACTGTCAAGGGCTACTGATTTAATTGCTTTATGTCTAGTTCCTATACATCTTTGTTCAGTTGACTTTGCAACATACACTCCTATTTTTCTTTCCAAATGACTTGTTATTACGTCAAATTCCACATATTATAATATTACATTCCACATAATAATAATAATAATAATAATAATAATAATAATAACAACAATAATAAATCCTTCCTCCTGATAATTTTGTTCAAAGGAGTGGATTTTAGAAGCTCATACTTAGTAGAAATGTAGACCACAGAATAACCTAAATTTTAATTGCCTTTTAATATAAAATAAGTTAATAGTTTCTACAAGCTCTACCTCTTTTGAGGGGTGTATTAACACTCATTTGGTTTTCTTACTTTTTGAGACAAGCTGCTCCCATGTAGTTGAGCCTGCCTTCCACTCTCAAGAGATGGGGCTGTAAGTGTGCCTATTTGCCTGGCCATGACGCCATCACATCTGAACTGTAAAGTTAGAAAGCCATGATCTTCACACCGATCCCCACTCATGGTAATTGGCAGATGGCTGTATGTGTGTTAAGTCAGCCCTCACGTCTATGAAGCAGAGTCGACTAGAGGATCACAACTCGCCTTCTGAGTTTAGTCCACTGTCTGCTCTACTAACACGATGACTCTTTACAAGAATTATAAGAATGAACATTAAGAAAGTGTTAGAAAAGCTGGGTGGTGGTGGCGCACACCTTTCATCCCAGCACTTGGGAGGCAGAGGCAGGCAGATTTCTGAGTTAGAGGCCAGCCTGGTCTACAGAGTAAGCTCCAGGACAGCCAGGGCTACACAGAGAAACCCTGTCTTGAAAAAACAAAAAGAAAAAAAAAATCCATCTTTCAGTTTCTCATTGGATGCTTTTCTATTGTCTTAGATATGGCTATATATTTAAACTCTCTTTTGTGGGGCTGGAGAGATGGCTTAGCGGGTAAGAGCATTGATTGCTCTTGCAAAGGTTCTGAGTTCAAATCCCAGCAACCATATGGTGGCTCATAACCATCTGTAATGAGATCTGATGCCCTCTTCTGGAGTGTCTGAAGACAGCTACGGTGTAGTTACATATAATAAACAAATAAATCTTTAAAAAAAATTCTCCTTTGTAATGCATATACAGTGTTTTGTTTAATCTTTATTTTTAATAAGTTCATGGGGGGCTAGAGAGATGTCTCAGTGGGTAAGAGCACTGACTGCTCTCCCGAAGGTCCTGAGTTCAAATCCCAGCAACCACATGGTGGCTCACAACCATCTGTAACGAGATCTGATGCCCTCTTCTGGAATGTCTGAAGATAGCTACAGTGTACTTAACATATAATAAATAAATACATCTTAAATACATCTTAAAATAAGTTCATGGGATTTTTTTTTTTATCATTTCATAAAATTTTCATTCTTTTTAAGGAATGTAAGTATTCATCTAAAATAAGTTCAGAATCAAAGGAATTTGACTTGTTGAGCCAGAGTAAGAACATTAAACCTTAGGATATTTAAAATTAGTTATGAGCTTAGTGATGATTTAATTGTGCTGGATTTTATAGTTTTTAGATTTATTTATTTATTATATATAAGTACACTGTAGCTGTCTTCAGACACAACAGAAGAGGGCATCAGATCTTACTACAGATGGTTGTAAGCCACCATGTGGTTCCTGGGATTTGAACTCATGACCTTTGGAAGAACAGTCAGTGCTCTTACCCACTGAGCCATCTCTCCAGCCGATTTTATAGTTTTTAAATTGGTAAGGCTGGAAGGGTATTACTTAATAGTGATTGTGCGCACCATATTCCCCCACTGCAATTTGTTGTTGCCTGGTAATAAAGCTAAGAGCCATTTTTAAGGAGTATTATTTATTGGCAGTATATAAATGGCAGGGCTAATAGTTAGAGGGTAGTGAAGTTTTGCCCCTATGTGACATCTGCGCTTACTGAAGTATGCCATGCCCCATTTGTGACCACAACTACTTTAGGTTGTCTTTAGAACATAGATGAGGTAAATGCTGTAATCCTCAAAGAAAGGAGGAAGAAACTAAAGCTGAGAAAAGCTAATCGGTGGCCGTATGTAGTGATACACACCTGTGGTCCCCACTACTACGGAGGATTCCATGAAAGGATTGTTTTATGCTCAGAAGTTTGATACCTGGACCACCATACAAGAAGGCCCATCTTGAAGGCCAAAGACCACCATCAAGAAGGCCAAAAAGAAAAGGACCATAGGACAGGTAGACAGACTAGTAATTTACCAGAATATCTTCTTCTTTTTTTTTTAAGATTTATTTTTATTAATTTTATGTGTATGCATACACTGTAGCTGTACAGATGGCCGTGAGTTATCATGTGTGTGGCTGCTGTTGATCTCAGGATCTCTGCTGGCTCTGGTGTAATTTACTGCAGCTGTCTTCAGATGCACCAGAAGAGGGTGTTACATCTCATTACGGGTGGTTGTGAGCCACCATGTGGTTGCTGGGATCCGAACTCAGGATCTTTGGAAGAGCAGTCAGTGCTCTTACCCACTGAGCCATCTCGCCAGCCCCCCAGAATATCTTCTAAGAGCAGAGATACTCATGCCCGGCTGTGTGATTATGTTACTCTGCCACAGTATTGCACAGTACCTTCAGAACCATACAGAGAAGAGATTCTGAAAAAAATGTGTGCTAAACTCATTATATTAGGAAACTCAAATCTGGTGTTTTCTGCTTTTGGCAGATTTGGGAAGCTCCATGATCATGTGCTTCTTGACCAAGCAGACTTCTTCCTGAGTGCCTACCATTGAAAGCACTGTCGGGAAAACAAGGAAGTGTAAGCCATGGAAGAAGCATAAGATAGGGCCATCTCCACCCAACAGTTAAAGAAACCACTATATTCATTACGAATGTTCTGGAAGCATTTTTATGTAAAAATATATATCATAATTTCAGGAAAACTCTAAAGCATACAAATTTACTGGTAATCTCACCCTAATCGAATCATAATTGATTCTGAGCAAGTCTTCAGAAACTGACGTGCAGTTTAATGTTTGTGAATACACTCACACAGGCTGGGTGCAGGGTAGTTTACTAAAGGCAGAACTGAAGGGCTGTGCCTGTTAGGACATCTGCTCGGTTGACAGAAAGCAGAATAGCTGTGATTCAAAGTGTAGCAAAAGCCACGGTGTTTGCTGGAACTGTTTGGACCTGCTGACTGGCTAGTGCAGAATGAAATCTTAGTCAGCGTTCCCTTGAATCTGAGTCACCCACTGTGGAGTGGGGACTGAAAACAGCTAGTGCTCCCACACCAGGAAGTCAGCCCTGATTTCAAGCACAGAACTGCTCTGCCTTCACATCTGCTCTGTCTTCTTCTCAGTGCTTTGAAAGTGAGAACTGGGTCTCAACACCATTAGTGCAGTTCATTGGGTGTTCCTTAATGTCATGACAAATGCACAGAGACTCTAATTATTCTTCTTGCTTCTTCAGGTGAATCAGTTCCGGCAGCTGTATTCCAAAGTCATCAATGACAAGCATGATGATGTCATGGCCAAATTTGGCGCCATTCTGGCCCAAGGCATACTGGATGCAGGTGAATGTTCTTAGGTCTTCCAGATGCATTATGTAAATCTAATGAAACAGCTAATCCAATACTCTGTGTGACATCATGGAAATTGAATCTGAAGCAAATTATTCCAGAGTAAAATTTGAGGATAGTGTGGTTTACAGAGATAGTTTTCCATTATTCAAGCACAAATGGATATGTCTGAGTGCTACTCCTTCCCTGCACTCAGACACACCCTGTCCCTCTTACCTCCCTGCTGAAGACTGGACAGGAATCACCCGTGGAGTGTGAGTGTAATTACATGGCTGAGTAACTACATAGCTGCTGAGTCTTTGGTGTTGTGTGTTTGTTTTTCGAGACAGTTTTTTTTCATGTAGCTCTGGCTGTCCCGGAACTAGCTTTCTAGACCAGGCTGGCCTCAAACTGACAGAGATCTGCCTGCCTCTGCCTCCTGAGTGCTGGGATTAAAGGTATACACCCCCACTGCCCGGCAGCATCACCCCTTTTTATGATTTATTCTGAAACATGTTCTATAAGTTTTCCCCATTGGTCCTTAACTCACTGTCCTATTGTTTCAACCTTTGCAAGAGGCTAAGACAAGTGTACACCACCATGCTCAGCTGATCCTGATCTTCCCATGTAACAGTCCTATAAGCTCAAGTTCTTTTCTCTTTGTTCCTCTTTCTTGTTTTGTAATATTTGCCTGATGGTGTTGGAAGAATTAGATATATTGGGGAGAAATTAGAGTGGTTCTATTTACTTAGTAATGTGCTCAGTGACTTTTAGCTGGAATTGTGGTTTTTTTTGGGGGGGTCACTATATAATCCAGGATAGCCTCAAATTCAAGCCAGTTCTCCTATCTCAGCCTCCAAGCACTGGGATCATAAGTAATCACACCACTATGTCTGGCTAAAATCCGACTCTTTAGTTGCTAACTTGGATCTTCACTCAAATTTGGTGGCTTTCAAGCTGAATTTCCCTCTACTCCCCAAAGGGATAGTCTAGAGACCGTGGCGAGAGGCAGAGCAGGCTGGGCTTTAAACCATTCACCCTCTCACAGTACAGACTTCTGATCAGAATCAGCTGATTTCACTGTTTATCATATTCTTCCTTGGAAAATGTGTTGAATTAAAAATTAAATTGTTAGAGTTTTCCTTTTGTGAACCTGAAGAGATGGCTCAGTGCTTAAGAGCACTTTTTGCTCTTGCAGAAGACCCAAGTATCGCTCCCCACATCAAGTGGGTCAAAACTGCGTGTAGTTTGAGTTTCAAGGGTTCAACGCTCTCTTCCTTTGTGGTATATATACATACATGTAGGCAAAATATTCAACATATGAAATAAATCACTGGGTACCTTGGTACACGTCTAATCCCAGTACTCTGGAGGCAGAAGCAGTCAGATCTCTGAGGGTTCAAGGTCAACCCGGTCTACATAGTGACCAGCCAGAGCTAATTAGTAAGACCCTAATTAAAAAAATAGTTAAATAAATAAACCACCAGCTACTTCCCTAGTGCAGTACCTAGAAATGCTTTTTGACATCTTAATGGGTTGCTCTGCTCATGGCTTTTTCTCTCTGCAGGTGGTCATAATGTCACAATCTCCTTACAGTCCAGGACTGGGCACACTCATATGCCTTCTGTGGTTGGCGTCCTTGTCTTCACCCAGTTCTGGTTCTGGTTCCCCCTTTCACACTTCCTATCATTGGCTTATACTCCTACCTGTGTCATTGGCCTTAACAAGGATTTAAAGGTATGTCTGTGAGTCCTGATATTCTTATCATAGACGACCATATTTCCCCTTCAACTTTGGTTAGTCCTTAGCCCTTACAGAATAGAGTATGTCTGTGGATGTTTTTTTACTAGCCCTGATTAGACACATCTTTTGAGAGGGAATGATGGGGTAGGGTGTTTAATACAAAAATATGAAGAGATTTTATAAGCCATTCTGTTTATTTGGAGGGGGTAGTTTGGTTTTCGTTTTGCAACAGGATTTTATATGTATGTAGTCCTGACTGGCGTAGAATTCACCATTGTAGACCAGTCTGGCCTTGAACTCACAGAAACCTGGATTAAAGGCATGTGCTACCATGCTTGGCTAGTATTTTTGGTTTGGGGGGCAGATTGGAGGATCATTCTGATGTCAGCAGAAATGTGGTCAAGAAAGATGAGGACACAGACTAACTAATTAGGGAGGGGTAAAGTTTGAGGCAGCACACACCTCAGTCATGTACTGCGGAGTTCTCTATAGCTGCCACACCAGCGGGGCTATGATCAGTGCGAAGAAAGAAGGCAATTCGGTTCAGCACACTTCAGTAGCCAGTGCTGGTTCAGAATGGAGAGTCTGACCCCAAGTTGTTTGCTTTAAGCCTATTTAAGCATAGCATAGTTTGGTGAAATTTTTCCTGGTGATAATTAACTTGATTCCATGTGTACAACAAAGCGTAAGACATTATAAACTCTTTGTAAAGTACACATTTTCCATAAATACATGTTCTATAGATTGAGGAAAACAAGCTCATGCATGATAAAGGTCTGGGAGAGGACTGGTTGTAATTCTCCAGCCACACAGATAGCACAGAGGTCGGTGACCAGGCGGGAAACAGATTATACACCTCTCTTTCTCCCTTTGAAGAAACAACTCTGTATTTAACATTCCTGTTTCCCCTAGTGTTTATCTGTGAGCACAAGGACCTCCATGCCTACTTAACAAAGAATTGTTAGTATAAGGAACAGTACCACAGGAAGATATCCTTTTAGTAGTAACAGAAACCAAGACCACCAGTGAGGGGTCAGGGAGTCTGACAGAACAAACAGGTCCCCGAGGTAGAAGCCTGGGCTGCTTGGAGCCCTGACATCCCAGTCTTTAGTCACACTGCTGATGGGTTGTACTTAGGGTTTCCTCAGGCCTGTGATGAGTCATCTTGTTCTCCTTTAGGCTTGAAGGCTTTTCAACCTTTAGATACCTCCTTTTCTCATCACTGTTAAGATATTTTGTTAAGTTTTCAGAATGGAAAATTTTTAAGCTCAAGTTTGTCATGAGTACTGTTATATTAATATTTTTATTATAGCTATACAACTAGTTATTTTTAATTATTTCAATATTAAAACTGCTCAGTTACAAATATTTAGCATCTTTATTTCTCAAAACAATATTTTGTTTTCTTAATACTTAACATCCTAATGTTAAATATTTTCCTAATATTTAACATCATTAAACCTCCTATGTAATTTCTAGAGGTTTACAGTCTGCCAAACAATTTTATAATGTTTCCGTTCTTTACAATGAACGTGAAATAGAGAAGGTAAGTTCCATCTTAGCAAATGTGGTGCTTATTAACAATGCAAATGAGGTAAGTAAAGAAAGATTCAGGCTAGACTGTAGGTTTGTTCTAAGTAATACGAAGGTAGTCTGCATTAGGTCCGTGTTAGAAAGCACAATTGTGTGTTATGAGAAGTGTATGCAGACTAATAAGTTGTTGGTGTGGTACAAGGAATGGTCATGGGAGTTCAGAAGGGATATATATAATTCTTTACAATGATGCCGGTGGTTTGTGAGGAAACAGAAAATTATGGCTGTTCAGTGGCAGAGCTTTAGGATCTTAGGGAACTAAGTATAAATTAACCACAATATTTTCATAGAGTGCTAACATGGAACAGTTCTATTGTTGAACATTCTTTATCTTGCATGGAAACTTTCCATCTCTCTTTGTGCCTGTATGCATGTTATGAACAGCATACATAAATCTTGATGTTATTTCCATGGAAAGAACAAAAGGGTATTTTATTTCTTCAGATGCCGAAAGTTCAATATAAATCAAATTGTAAGCCATCCACATTCGCATATCCTGCCCCTCTGGAAGTACCAAAAGAAAAAGAAAAGGAAAAGGTATATTCTTTGGGTCTTCTTGGAGAAGCTACTGACTGTCTAGGTGATACAGTTTTCAGATGTGGTTGGTTGGTTGGGTTGGTTGGTTGGTTGGTTGTGTGGGCTAGTGGGTTGGTTGGTTGGTTGGTTGGGGTGGGCTAGTGGGTTGGTTGGTTGGGTGGGTGGGTGGTTGGTTGGTTAGAGTAGGGTCTCACCTGTAGAGTCCTGGCTAACCTAGTATTAGATAGTATATCAGACTGACCTCAAACTCACAGCGTCCACCTAACTTTGCCTCCAGGTACAAAGATTAAGGATATGTACTGTCATGCTACACAGCTTTAATTATGTGAATGTGGAGCTATTTATGTGAGTGTGAGCTTTAGGGGCTAGAGACATTCTTGGTGCTGGAGCTGCAAGCAGTTGTGAGCTGCCTGGCATGGGTCCTGGGAACCAGACTCAGGTTCTATGGAAGAGTAGTATGTGCCCTTAACCATCGAGCCAGATGTTCAGTCCTATTCTGCCTTACTGATCTGTGTGTTTATGTCTTGTCTGTCTGTATTTATGTGTCCAGAAGAGGGTATGTGTTTAAAGCAATATTTGTTAACATTAGACTTAAATAGAAAATAAAGTGCCTTTTCTTGTCTTGGTATCCCAGCCCTATGGCCCAAGAGTTCCAGTGTGAGAGTTTGCTCTGCTCTGTCAGAACCACTTACATTAAAACTGCTGCTGTTTTCTGCATGCGGATCTCAGTGTATAACTTCTCCCCAAATAATATAGAGAGCCATATCTACATATATTTCTTCTATCTGATGTGCATTTAAGGATATTTTTATCTAATACACTACCAGTGAGGCTACAATAAAAATGTTTATATACATACCTGTGTTCTTACGCAAGTGTGTCTGTCACAGAATAGTGGCTGTGGAATTGGGTGGACAAAGGTAATTTGTGTTATTTATTTTTCAGATATATTTCCTAATTTGCCTTTTAAAAATGGATAAAATTAACTTCACCAACAGTTTTTTAGTACATTCACTAATACATAATAAATAGTAATGAATGCATTTACATAGCTGTACTGGCTATGGTGTTGTACTCAATAAAACAAGCAACTCTTTCATGACGTTTATTTGAGGAGAATCGTTCTTTATTTTAACTATTCGTTGGTTGTTTGTATTAAGTTTTATATATAAGTAGAGTTAATTTTACAACTAAATAAATTCAGGGTAGCAACTGATGAATATCTTTCACAGCATCTTTATTTTACTACATTTTCAGCGTTGTTTCACCTTTGATTTCAAGTGAGATCCATCAAGGAAGACCACACCTAGCTAACTTCACTCATTGTGTAAGACATCCAGCTGTGAGAACATCTCTATGACGGAGAATATTCCACTGCTTTTTCCATAAAACCAAAAAGAACATAGCACTCCAGTCTGTGTCTCAGAAGTAGACGATAGCAAATTCACAGCCACTGCAGGCCAGGAAAGATCGGTTGTTTTGGACACTGCCCCAGTAGCTGAGCGTGACAGTAGCAGCCAGTGATGTGCCTTGACATCCTGCTTGCTTTCCCTTTACTTCTCAGTGGGTTTGTTGTACACAGGTACTGACAGACGTCAGGGACATGCTATGGGACTGTTCTCTTGGGCTCCTTTCTTAGTATGTATGTAGGGAAGAGATTATAACAGTCTGATATCATTGTGACTGTCTCCAGGTTTCCACCGCTGTGTTGTCTATTACTGCCAAAGCTAAAAAAAAAGAAAAAGAAAAAGAAAAAAAGGAGGAGGAGAAGATGGAAGTGGTAGGTATACCTCAGTGGTCGTATGGGTTAATGTCTGTTGTCATCCAGATTCCTGTTGTACTTTGCACTTAACCTTTTCAATTAGTTATTCTGTTTCCAGCATATAGAATCATACCATTATATTTGAAAGAGACTCTAGAAAACCATGTCTGTATTAGTTTTTCTTGTTGCTCTGACAGAATATCTACTGGAAGCGTCCTTAGAGAGAAGAGAATTTGGGCTCATGGCTTTAAGGGATGCAGTCTATCATACCAAGAAAGTCCTGGTGTCTGAACTGCATCTTTGACAGTAGGGGCTTGCATAGTGGCTTGCTCATACCTTCATCAGGAAGCAGAGAGCTCAGTCTGGCCACACAGCTACTCTACATCCCTCGGGCCATCCCTTCAACCAGTTAGGCCCCGTCCAGATGTTCACATACATGAGCTTACAGAGGGTATTTCACATTTAGACCATAACAATGTCCATTTGTGAGAAGGTAGGGTACAGAACAGGAATGAGTTCATAGAGAAAGTTATAGCTAAAATAGGCTTTGAAAACATTTCTGAGTAGACAGTGACTTGAAGAAGGGCTTTCGGGAAGATGGATGATGGTCCAACCATTTAAATAGATTGTTCTGATCTCTGCTGGTAGAAACCCCTTTTCGTCCTTTAAAATGATTCGTGCTGTTCTCATCCCTAAGTAGAGTTGGGTCTCAATTTAGTTGTACTTTTTACTGTATCTGCCACCACCCTTTGAACCTGACAGTGTTCTTTTTTTTTTTCCTTGGTTTTTCGAGACAGGGTTTCTCTGTGTAGCCCTGGCTATCCTGGAACTCACTCTGTAGACCAGGCTGGCCTCGAACTCAGAAATCTGCCTGTCTCTGCCTCCCAAGTGCTGGGATTAAAGGCGTGCGCCACCACTGCCCGGCCCCGACAGTGTTCTATAAACTTAGCAGACAGATGTAAGTAATATGGAACAGAAGTGATCCGTCATTGATTGCATTTCTCCCGTCCTAGGATGAAGCAGAGAAGAAGGAAGAGAAAGAGAAGAAGAAAGAACCCGAACCAAACTCCCAGCTGTTGGATAATCCAGCACGAGTTATGCCCGCCCAGCTGAAGGTCTTGAGTATGACAGAGACCTGCAGATACCAGCCCTTCAAGCCAGTAAGTTCCCATCTTAGCCACGCTTGTTGCTGTGGTATTAATCTGCGAGACTAGCTAAGACTGACAGAAGAGGACAAAGCCCCAAAATATTTTAGAGCAAAGTCACTAGAACTTTAGTGGGGAGTGGGGAGCATTACGAAAAACAAGAGCAATCTCCTTGGCTCCTCACAGATTGCTGGAGAGCTTCTCCTCTCATTCTTGAGAACTGTTTCCCTCCTCCTGTCACGGAGATGGGCACATAACTCCACACTGGACTGAATGTCTCTCTCTCTCCTCCATATGTAAAGTAGGAATTATCTCCTTAACTGACAGGCACAGATCCAAGAAGCTAACATACAAGCACTGGGAACAAGCCCTGGCCCTGCCAATACAGTCATCATCATAATTACACTATTATCCTAAACACACTGTTTTAGAATTAAAAAGGAATCTTTGTGGTATTCAATTAATCTCAAGACAGAATCTTTCTCATTAGAAACAAGTATATTAGTTACCTTTTCCATGACTGTGGCAGAACACCTGACAGAACCAGCTAGGGGTGGGGAGCCTTATTCTTACTCATATTTGAGAGGATATAGTCCCTCATGGTAAGATAGTCATGGTGGAGTATGTAGCAGCAAGGGTGAGTGGGAGGGGTTACGGTTGGGGGGGAACCTCACATCTCAGGAAGATTAATACCAGGAAGAGAAGAGGAGTCTAGAAACAGGCCCAGACTATGACCCCCAAGGCTTGCCCTTATGTCTGCCAACTGTGCCCTACATTCCAAAGGATCCACGCTCTCCCAAAACATGGGCAACAAGTGTTTGAGCACATGGGCCTGTGCGGGATATTCTCATTCAAACCATGATAAAATACTTACCAGGAAGTTTAATCTTTAAAGTCTTTTGTTGTTATATTTTTTATGGTATTTTGGTTTTTCTTGTTTTGTTTTGTTTTGTTTTCTTAGTCCACTCTGGCCTAGAACTTATTTTGCAGCCCAGACTGGCTTTAAACCAATGGGCAGTCCTCCTGACTAGGGCTCCTGAGTTGTTGAGATTATAGACTTGAACCTAAAAGCTACTCCTGATCCAGTTTTTTTGTTGTTGTTGTTTTCAAGACAGGGTTTCTCTGTGTAACCCTGGTTGTCCTGGAACTTACTCTATAGACCAGGCTGGCCTTGAACTCAGAAATCCACCTGCCTCTGCCTCCCAAGTGCTGGGATTAAAAGTATGCACCACCACTGCCCAGCTCAGTTTTTTTAAATCTAGAAAGCTAAACACTTCTCAGTCCATCCCTTGCAAGACATTCCAGATATTGAGTCTGTTGTTTGAAATATCATAGATGAGATTTCTGGATCTTCATATGGGAGTAAGTTTATTTTTCAACCAACTAAATGATAAATTAAAAGCAATTCTTGTTTCAGTTGTGAGCCAAGGTGTTCCTAACTAGGTTATTAGCTTACATAGAAGCAAAGTCAAGAAATGGAAATTGCCATGTGTGGTGGTTTCAAACTGAGGGTGGGCATACTTGAGTTTATATCTCTGCTCTTTTGTTTAGTAGTACAGCTAAGTAATTCCCTTGCATTTCATTTTTTGTTTTGTTTTGTTTTTGTTTTTCAAGACAGGGTTTCTCTGTGTAGCCTTGGCTATCCTGGAACTCACTCTGTAGACCAGGCTGGCCTCGAACTCAGAAATCCACTGCTTCTGCCTCCCAAGTGCTGAGATTAAAGGCATGCGCCACCACCGCCCGGCTGCATTTCATTTTTTTTTTTTTTTAACCTATAAACTGAGTACAGTAATTCCCTCTACTCTAGAGATACTGTGACGGAGGACATTTCCAGGATAGTTCTGCCTGATTGTCTCGTCACAGGTGCAGGCTTTCTTCAGGGTGTTACAAGGTTAGCAGAGGTGACTGAACACCTTGCTACATTGTGAATGTATTTACTTTGATACATTAAAGGAGTGCATTTGATATTATGTGAATTCTTTCTCCACTTAATGAAAGACCACATCTGCATATGTACATTGAAGAAAGAAAGATACTGCCCATTTCCCACCTAGAACTCTAAAGTCGGTGTTCCTCAGGAAGGAGCACTGTGAAACTTGGTGGCTTATTCCTCTAACCCCAGCACTTGGGATACTGAGGCAGCTGGATCTCTGGGAGTTGAGTCTAAACTATAGGCCAACCAAGGATGCATGCCTGGCCTCAGTGCTCCCCTCAAGAAAAAGCAGCACTAGGATAATGTCCCCCACTCTGCTTCATCAAGAAGTCGCCATCTTAGATTTTTAATAGCCTTTGGACAGCAGAATCTATCTCCTTAGCAAATAAACTTCTTCACAGCATGGGAAGCGTTAATCAACCTAAACTGTGCCATAGCTATAAACAACAGCCCTGTAGATATGTGGATTTATGTTGCATATGTGAGTGAGATCATTTCATTTCTGATGAACATATAGTAAAAGTTAGAACGCATAGCTACAGGTTTCCCTGTCTTCTGAATGTGGACATTTTATTCTGTGTGGAAGTTCCTCTGCATTGCTCCACTAGAAGGTCCACCTGAACTTTCAGGCCGTGGAGGATGGAGCAGTGGCCATATTCTCTGTTCTTGGGCTGTTGTAGTCAAGGCAGAGTCATTCCATAGAATGCATTCTTTTCAAGAAAACTTGATGGGAGAGAGTTGTGGATTCTTTGGTGTGAATGCATGTATGAGAAGGGGGAACTGGTCTAGAAATGCTTGAAGGCACACTAGTTTTATAGCACGCCAGGGCAGAATTTTGATGAGTAAAATCAGATTAGGTTCATCTGCAGAGCTACTTACCCATGTGAGTCATGTCACTAATGATTTCCTTCCATCCCGGTAATATGCTTTGTAGAAGTATGCTTTTTCCAGATGTGCCTCGCCACTGTTGTCTGATTTAATTATAGAGAGCAACTTTCCATTTCCATTGACACAGGCATGCAAATAGAATAAGATTAGCATACCAGAGATAGTTGAATAGTTTGGTGTTTGAATTTACCATGAGCTAATACACTGAGAGAGAGACCTTAATAGAATTGCTGCTACCATCTACTTTCCTTTGGCTTTCCATCTGTGTTTTTCATTCTTTATATTATAGTGCTTTCTAGGTTATAGTAAGAGCATTCAGATGTCTGTTGTATTTATTATTTTCTCTGATATTCTGGAATTGCTGGAGAGAGAAAAAACTTACCTTTTATTTGTAAATTTTCTTGAATGTCACAAATACAAAACAAGGTGCTTCAAAAACTAATGCAGGGCTGGAAAGTTGGTTCAGCCATTAAAGACTAGGAGCACAACGAAAACTATAATATACACTCATATCAAAGGTCCAGGGGCATTTGTTGCTCTTACAGAGGAGTCAGGTCCTGTTCCACAAACCCACATAGCAGCTCACAACTGTCTGTAACTCTAGTTCCAGAGGATCCAGTCCCCTCTTCTAGTCTCCCCAGGCATCACACACACGGTGCACACACATTCATATAGACAAAATACCTATACACATAAAATAAAAATCTTTTAGGGGAGTAGGAGATGTCTCCAGGTTGGAAGTAGCTTTTCCACATTTTAAACAAGCTCTGGGGCGGTAATGACATTGCTGATCCAAGTCCACTGTCTGGAGTAGTGTAGGAAGGCGGTAGAATGTTGTGCTGGGACAGCAAGCATCAGCTCACAGTCAGAATTTCTTTGGCTGGAAACGCGTCTTCAGTTTGGGATGCAGTGGCCACTCAGAGCAGCTCACGTGGCCTACCATGCCCTGCTTACGCTGGCACTTTCTCACTGCAGAGTTATTTTCTGCTAGTGTAATTCATTCCCCTCAGCCTTTTCCTTATACATGGAGTGTTGAGGGTTCACTTAACGAGAACCTGCTCTAGAGAGCAGAGCTTCGAGAACTGTGGGTGGAGCTAATTCTGTTTCCGCTCTGTGTGCAGCTCTCCATCGGGGGCATCATAATTCTGAAAGACACCAGTGAAGACATTGAAGAACTTGTGGAACCCGTGGCAGCACATGGCCCAAAAATTGAAGAGGAAGAGCAAGAGCCAGAGCCCCCAGAGCCATTCGAGTATATCGATGACTAAGGGCCAGGGTAAGTACCACCAGTCGCTTCTTCAGAAAGCACCTCTGTCAGTGCTGACAGGTATTTATGAAAGCAGGGCTGTGTCTCACCTCTCCTACTGTGTTTGCTCTAATCTACCCAAGCAGTGTTAAAACTTCACCTTTCTCACCACAGCAGTGGTGGCGCATGCCTTTAGTCCCAGCACTTGGGAGGCAGAGGCAGGCGGATTTCTGAGTTTGAGGCCAGCCTGGTCTACAGAGTGAGTTCCAGGACAGCCAGGGCTATACAGAGAAACCCTGTCTCAAAAAATCAAAAAAACAAAATAGCTAAACAAGTACATGATGTGAAACTCTCAGAGAGTTAATAAAACTGTTACTGGGGGTTAGGGGGAAATAGCTAAGGAAAACCAGGCATGGTGGTATATACCTGTAACCTAGCAACTGAGATATGGAGGCAGGATTCCAGAGTTTCAAGGCCAGCCTTGAATACATAACAAGATCAAGGTCACCTTTTGTTTTCCTCTTTTTGTTGTTGTTGCTGTTGTTTGTTTGTTGAGACAGGATTTCTCTGTGTAGCCCTTGCTGGCCTAGAACTCACTATGTAGACCATGCTGGCCTCAGACTCTCAGAGATCCATCTGTCTCTGCTTCCCCAGTGCTGGGATTAAAGGCATCTGTAGATATAGGCTTCCCACTGATTCCCTTCTCTTCATCCTTTTGGCAGTAATTCTAGCACCAGAGCTTTAATATTCATGTAGAGTTATTAAACATGCAATGTCCTTAAGGCACATGACCTCTGAAGACCTTGGAGTGAGTCAAACTATATCACAGGCACTTCTCTGATTGATAAAAAGTGATTACTCCAGTCATGTGAAACTAAGGCAAAGGGCTGGAGAGTGGCTCAGCAGTTAAGACCATTGACTGCTCAGATCTGCCTGGAACTCCAGTGCCAGGAGACACAACACCTCACACAGACACAGATGCAGGCAAAACACCAGTCCACAGAAAATAAAAATAAATTATTTTATCTGGGCAGTGGTGGCGCATGCCTTTAATTCCAGCACTTGGGAGGCAGAGGCAGGCGGATTTCTGAGTTCGAGGCCAGCCTGGTCTACAGAGTGAGTTCAGGACAGCCAGGGCTGTACAGAGAAACTCTGTCTCGAAAAACCATTAATTAATTAATTAATTTTAAACAAGAATAAAGGTGGCGGGGGGGGGGGGTGGTCCTTAGTTTCTAAAACCTGAAGTAATCTTCACAAGTAACAGTATGAAACTGTTACTCTTTCAATTCCCTAATTTTCTTTTATAATCACATACTTGAAAACACATATGAAAGATACATAGTGATTTCACTAACCTAACAGGCATTCTCAGAAAAACATGAATTTGTTTTACTCTTTAAAGAAAGTAGGAGGCCAGAGAGATGCTCAAAGGTAAAGCTGCTTGCCAGCAAGCCTGGCACAGGTGGACAGAGAACACTGACTTCTGCATGTAGTTCTCTGACCCCAGAGGCGTGTTGTGGCACACAGACACCACGGAGTATAGACCCTCACAAAATCAATAACTTTTGTAAGAAAGAAGATAGGACTTATATGATTTACCACAGTTGTATAAAAAGCGCATTCAGGGCTGGTGATGGAGCAGGGGTAGAGAATTATGGCCCTACACAAGGTCTTGAGTTCAGTCCCAGAGACACGCAGAAAACACACAAGTCGCAAATGTAGCATACACTGATTAGCAATTAAAGACCAGCCCTGCCATTGATTACATGGTAATCCTGCCTAGGAGAGTGGATCTCGGAGAATCGAAGGTGTGTCCTGAGCGCTCTGCCTTGCACTGCTGTGATCTCTCCATCTGTGCCATATTATTGACTCACGGTGGATCTCCCTGACTCTCCTACTGCCTCACTGTGACCAACCTGATCGTGTAGTTCAAGAAAGAGTGACTGCAAAGTACACAGCTAGAAGCTGGGCTCTTGGAAGTTTTTAAAGGGTGAAATTGAAATACTTGAGTTGTTAGGAATTCAGAGATTAACAGTAGTAACAAATTGGCATAACAGGCCTGCAAATACCAAGCAGGAACTTGGTTTAGATTTCATGAAGTAATTTTAAAAAAGAAAGTTTGTGAGTAAAGAACAATGCCAGCTTCTGCCACTTTTGCTTTCTCAGGATCCCACCTGCTCAGCTGTAGATGACTGTCCTGGTGCACACTGAAATGTCATGAGGGAACCCACGCTGAGACGCACTCGATCTACATACCATTGCCTCCTCCGCTGACATAAAGAACATGTGTCCCGAGTATTTGGTTGAGAGGAGGATATACGACTGTTCAGTGTTCTCTTTCACAAAATTTGGTTTTCAAATAAATATATTAAAATCTCCACATTGACAAGACTTTAGTTGATTTGTTTTTCTTGTTGTTTTGTTTTGTTTTGTTTTTTATTATAGGCTAACAGGCCTGACGCCTGCCTGTCTGCAGTGAAGCAGAAGAGCTCTGACTCTGACTTAAATTTAGGAGATTGTTTTAGAGGAGCTCTTTGTCCAATGCTGGAGATTGAATTGGGTTGTTCTGCATGCTGGGCAAGTGTCGTACCACCGAGCTATAACCCCAGCCCGGAGGACAGCCTCAAAATCTGGAAGGGAATGAACAAATAAACCATTTTAGAGAGGTCAGCCCTAATGTACTCATCTGGCCAGTCTAAAGGTTACTGATTGCCAAGGACGGCTCCACACAGCTAATTTCATTGTATCCCTCCTTTGTAAACTCCTGTTTCCTCAATATCAGATGATTCTATAAAAGAAATGATCTCATTTCCTAGCCTCTCATTAGCTATGCCCTCCCGTTTAAGCTCTTAATGTTGCTTACATTTCAGACAGTTATCTCTTACACTTCTCTTTCTATCTGAAATGATCAAAAACCAGAAGTGTCTGGAGGATGCCATCATCCAAAACAGTGGTCTGGGAAGAGGGAGCATGTTCACCAACCTGACAAAATAGCCACCTTAAGGAAGAAAGGCTTCTCCTTAGGCAGTGCCCTTGAGTATGGCACAGATGGTAGCTTTAACGTGCAGGTTACAGCATCAAATGGGCATTTGGACCAGGAGACTTTCTTTCTTTTTTTT
>NW_022196896.1:111632755-111638542 GCF_008632895.1 Mastomys coucha
CTTAGGCATCGTGGCGGCGAGGGGGTGGGAGACGCGCGCGTCGCCGGATCTGTCACGGAGCTGCACTGACCAGGAGACTTTCTTGCTGGATTTTTTCCCCCATCGATTTCCTGGGGAATGTGTAAGTGCTGGGAGCCGACAGAGGACTAAAGTCACATGTGGACAGGGTAGGAGTTAGAAGTTGGGGCTCCCTACAAGAAATGGAAGAAAGAAGACAGAAATCCTGCCCAGATGTTATTGGGTCACATCTTCTCCAGGGTGAAAGGCCAGTTGGGCTATATAACAAGAGGTGGAAGTAGATGATTTAGTTCCAGAAGTAACTGATCTGTAACCCAGTCCCTCTACAAGTCTGTAAATAAAGGATTTCTGCCTTTTAAAACTCCTCTTCAGGAGATGGTTCAGCCGTTAAGAGCACTGACTGCTCTTCCAGAGGTCCTGAGTTCAATTCCCAGTAACTACGTGGTGGCTCACAACCATCTATAATGGGATCCGATGCCACCTTCTGGTGTGTTTGAAGACAGCTACAGTGTACTCATATAAATAAAATAAATAAATCTTTAAAAAATAGAAAACTCTTCATGAATCAGGCCCTTTCATCCCAGTTGGAGGCTGAGGCTTGGGGCTAGAAATGTCAAGACTACCTTCCACTACATTGCAAGACCCCCGTCTGGAAAGCAGACAGATCCTCTTCATCACTCCTTGGGATGCTCCAGTTTTCCTCCTGGCTTGAGTCCCCCCTTCATTTCACAGGTTAGACAAGTGTTGGTCTTGATTTGAACAACTTGTGGAGGGATTTGTTGGCACTTAAGCAGGTCCTACCAGCTCTGACCACTATAACTGCTAGCCCTCAATGTTATTCTTTGGTCCTCTTAATCTGCTTTGTCTAAGCAACATTCCTATCCCACATCTTTGTGCTGATGAAAGGGGTTGACATGCACCTCCAACTTCTGCAGCAGGGCATCCCGCATCTGGGCTGTCTCATGAGCACAGGTAGCATATCCAAGCACACTTTAAACCCAGCCTTCTCTGCTGCTTTGAGCTGATGTCCATACCTCCACATTGCTGCCCACACCAGGGGCCCAGCTTTCACCCTTAATTCAGCTCTGGGCCTCCACAGTGACTACCACTCCACTCTCCTTCACCACTGCTCACTACCCCAAGGGAGGCTACCTCCAGACTCAGCACACTCTAATCCTTTCTCCAAATCCAGCTTTGTAAATCATGTTAGTCTCCTGCTTAAAAGCTTGCCGAATAAGCTCCAAATCGCCTGTTATATGAGCATCTGTCCAAGGCCCGCCCTCTGCTGCTCCGTCTCTGCAGCCTCTCATTTGCTTCAGTGCCTTCCCAGCTTCTGTCACCTGGCCTTTGTTTATACATTGCTTCTACTTTAATGCACAACTCTTTGGACTTCACTATTAATGACTATTTTGAGAGAAAGAAACACAGAGACCTACGGAGGCTAGAAGCATCCAATTCCCCAGAAACTAGACACTTGTAACCTGCATGAGTGGTGCTGGGAATTGAACTTGTGTCTTCTCTAAGACCAATACCTACTCTTAACTGCCAAGCCATCTCTCCAGCCCAACTCTGTTTTACCTCTAGATCCAATAGATATGCAGATGTTTCTTGACTCACAGTGGTTTGTATCTGATAAATCCGATAAATTGAATATATGTTTTATACATCTACTGTACATTGTAGGTTAGCAACACAAGACCACCTAGGAGAACCAGCTGTCTGCCTTTGTGACTGCATGGCTTCCAGGGAGCTGTGGTTCAGTGCTACCACCCAGCAGTTCCAGAGCAACTCTCTGGAACTACACATCGCTAGGTCAGGAAAGACTCACGGTAGGGACTCCTGGTAGGTCAGCACACTCAATGGGGTATCCAGGTAGCTCTCTGGCCTGTTCACCCCAGCAGGCCTGGTTTCTCTGCAAAGTGCTCAGCCTCTACCCTATAAGGCCATGTAAGGAGTTAGCAGTCAGAGGAAACGAATACCCTTCCCTCTAGCCGAGCTGATAGCTTCCTGAGACAGATGGGTGAGTGGAGGGCTGGGATTGAGATAAAGCCCTTTCAGAGCCTAGACTCCATTTTGAGACACTACCAGCTGGAGGCAGACTCAAGTGCAAGTAAGGAAAATCGTTCACAACAGTTTTGTTACTTGCCTCCAGATGGGTACATGCATTCCTATGGACAGATGGTTCTAGAAAATGTGAGTCAGGACATTAGAACACTGGGAACCCTTAGGACCAGAATGAGGGTTAGAGAAGGTCCCTTCTCTTGGCTTTTTTTCCCCCACACCTGGGTTCTGGGTTTGGTAAGGGCTGGTGTCACTGATGAAAGGCCTGTACCAGAGACACAACTAACTATTCAAAGGTCTAGAGAGCTTAAATAGGCTTTATGGCCCAGATGCAGACGGATGCTACGGAGGCCAGGCCAGGCCAGGCTATCTCATGTACCACTCTTCTCAAAGCCCTTGGATGCAGCCATGGGTATGTTAGTGCCCTCATCTCCCCAGAGTTCTGACATCAGTCACTTCCTTACCCTAACTCAGCTTCAGCCTTCCAGGTTCTTCAGTGGAAAGGCTGGGAAGAGCTGGGTAGTGGTGGTGCATGCCTTTAATCCCAGCACTTGGGAGGCAGATTTCTGAGTTCGAGGGCAGCCTGGTTGGTCTACAGAGTGAGTTCCAGGACAGCTGGAGCTACACAGAGAAACCCTGTCCTAAAAAAAAGTGGGGATGGGGTGGGAATGGGAGGTGACTGGGAAGAAATTGACCTTCTCTTCCATTCGCTGTTGTTCTTGGAGCTCCAAATGTTTATCTCCTAACCTTTTGATAGTTCACTCAGGGAGGGACCATCATGACTGGGCAGAAGGGAAATGGAGGCACAGGACAGGGTGGTGACTCATCCGGGTCAGACATGCTGCTCAGAAACCTGGGTCCAAGCTGTGTCAAAACAGAAGAGGGTCCCAGCAATCAGCTGAGCCATATTCTTTGTCCCCTCTGGCCTCACCCAGCCACCAGGAGGATATTGACCTGAGCCAGACCCTGTAGCTACCAGAAGAAACAGGATCTGTGGGTCTCTGCTGGACTGCCCCGGGACCATCTGCCTTGATCTAGGGTCTGAGCAGGCTGTCTGGGTCCAGTTCTGCTTTTAACTAAAGTAGCCAATGAGAGCGTCTTTTGTAGAAACAGGGACCTTAATCACCCAGAGCAAGGACAAGATCCGCAGCCACCATGGAGGCCCTGGAAGGTCCTGGTGGGTCCTTTTGTTCCCTGGCACTCATGGGTTACACCAAGAGGGCCGTTCTTCAGTCTCAATCCACGGAGAGAAATAGGCGAGAGGACAGTTGGCCCATTCTCACCCTTCCGGAGCCGGTTCTGCCCCTTGCAGTTTAAAGTCTGTCTGAAATGTTCTGTGCCTATCCAAAGACACCTGGATCTCCCAAGCCTGTCTGTCGTTCTAGGAGCTGATGCTGGGAAGGAAGGTGACCTGGCCGGCTGGAGAGGCCCTGTCGCAGGGATGGTGGAGGCGCCCGAATTGTCGAAGCTGGCAGAGGTCAGAATTGGGAGGAAAACATAACGGCAGCTGCCAGCTTGTTTTTCTGGGAACGCCTCCTCCTCCAGACTGCCAGGCTCGGGTTCCTGGAAAGGAGCGCCGGGGGGAAGGTGGTGGGGTGGGATAGGATGGCTGTTTCCCAAGAGCCTCGCCGGCCCCATCCTTCCCAAGACCAACGTTATGGCAGCGACACCCCAAATGTCAGGCCACAGAGCAAATCTCTCGTCTCTAGCTGGGCGCGATCTCGGTGGGTGGCGGCAGAGTTGGGGAGTGTTTTACCCACGAAGGACAGAGGATGCTCCTAGCACCGCCTGCCGGTCGGTCTGCAGCCCCACCGGGCATCTCCGGGTCACCAAGATGCCCAGCCTAGGAGTCCCTCCACACTCCAGCCACAGAGGTTTTGCACGACCACCCAGCAAGTTCTAAGTTCTCTCCAAGGCTAGCTACACGGGGAGAGCCAGTCCATCCAGGATCGGTTCTTTTGATTTCTTTGCTCACCAGGTTCATTGTTTTGTATTCTGAATTCGGGAACAGGTCACATCATAGGCATAGTCCTGGGGTCCAGAAGATATTTACTTTTTATCTCTGATCACAGGTTCAGGCCGGTTCCTGAGACAGCCAAGTAAAGCTAGGGAAGTGAAAGTTAATGCGCCTCTCTTATCCTGTCTAGTGTTAGACTAATTAACCATTTCCTCATTAACCCACTTGTTCCCTTTCAGGCCGCTTCAGATCACCTAAGTCCACTATGGAAACAACCATCATAATATTAAAGTAGGTATGGGGCAAGTAAGTCTGGTGCTTAGGTTAAGACTACAAGAATGTGTGTCGGGCTTACAGGAATCCTTCTGGAGCGTCCTCCCAAGAGAGACAGAGGGTACGGAAACTGAATACACTTTTCATGAAACACTACTCGCTGGGTTTGTTGTTGTTGATTATGATGATGGTGATGATAAGAATGATGATGACGATGACAATGACAATGACTGGTTTTGTTTTTTTTCTTTTCTTTCTTTCTTTTTTTTTTCTTTTTTTCTTTTTATGGTTTTTCGAGACAGGGAGTTGCTGTGTAGCCCTGGCTGTCCTGGAACTCGCTCTGTAGACCAGGCTGGCCTTGAACTCAGAAATCTGCCTGTCTCTGCCTCCCAAGTGCTGGGATTAAAGGCATACATCACCACTGCCCAGCCTCCTTTGGGTTTTCAAAACAAAGTTTCTCTGTGTAGCCCTGACTGACCCGGAACTCACTCTGTAGACCAGACTGGCCTCAAACTAAGAGATCTGTCTGCTTTTGCCTCCCGAGTGGTGCAATTAAAGTTATGTGTCACCACTATGACCTGAAATTTGATGGAT
Source organism: Mastomys coucha (assembly GCF_008632895.1). Classification (NCBI taxonomy): domain Eukaryota; kingdom Metazoa; phylum Chordata; class Mammalia; order Rodentia; family Muridae; genus Mastomys; species Mastomys coucha. Next base: position 111,637,659 of record NW_022196896.1, read on the forward strand.
TTCAAGGCATGCTGGCTGCCAGGAAATCACTGTAAGGTGGACCTTTTAGTATCCATGCCTCCATCCAGTGTGGCTCCTTCTGGGCTCTGAACACAGATCCTGCAATGCCCTCAGACCCTCACACACATCCCCAAGTTTATTTCTTTATGTTCTTTCATTTTTTTCCTTTCTTCTCTCTCTTTTCCTTTTCCCCCTCTTATTCTTTAAAAAAAAAAAAAGTCTTCAACTTGCTTACAAATGAGAAAAAGCCACTGATACTGTGTCTGTGACTATCAACACCACCAAAGAGCAGAGCTGGCTTTGAAGTCATGCTGGAAGCCATGTTTGCCTTTCCACAGATCTTTTTCAAGCCCTGAGGCTTTGTACTAACCTCATCTAGGTCACTATAGTATTAGTGTTGCGATGTGTTCAACCCCAGAGATACAGCAAAGACGTAGCTCAGGAGGCTCCCCTGCTGTCCTTATATGCAGACACACTGTCTCTGCTCCAAAGACAGCTCTTGGGGTAGCAATGTACCCAGCGGGAGCTATCCTTCCCCTTTGCCGTTTCAGCTGTGAGGATAAATGAAGTAGCCCTTTGAACAGTGGCTCTCAACCTTCCCAATGCTGCTGCCTTTTAATGCTGTTCTTCATGTGGTGACCCCCCACCATAAAATTAGTTTTCCTGTTACTCCATGTGTGTAATCTTGCTACTGTTGTGAATAGTAACGGAAGTATCTGTGCTTTCCGTGGTCTTAGGCGACCCCTGTGAAGAGGTTCTTTGATCCACACGGGGTCAGGACTCACAGGTTGAAAACCACTGCCCCTGGCCGGGCGGTGTCGCATGCCTTTAATCCCAGCACTTGGGAGGCAGAGGCAGGAGGATTTCTGAGTTCAAGGCCAGCC
>NW_022196896.1:111639039-111694441 GCF_008632895.1 Mastomys coucha
TTATATGTAAGTACACTGTAGCTGTCTTCAGACACACCAGAAGAGGGTGTCAGATCTCATTAAGGGTGATTGTGAGCCACCATGTGGTTGCTGGGAATTGAACTCAGGTCCTTTGGAAGAGCAGTCAGTGCTCTTACCCACTGAGCCATCTCTCCAGCCCCCAAATGGTTCTGAAGCCCCGACGAACACTCAAGTTATTTTGTTGGGTGGGTGGGAGAGGTTATTTTTGCGTGTTGGGGGGAGGAGGTAAACTGAGACAGCATCTCTCTAGGTAGCCCAGGCTGGCCTCAAATTCATGTTCCGTCTGTCTCAGAGTACTTGTAGTTATAGTCACACATGCACATGCCCAACCTTGTCATGATTTTTTGCCCTGTGACTTGCATCTAAGTTTCCTGGAAGGATCCATTTTAGCCAGAGCAGAGTCTTACTGTAACTCATCTTTAGATTCATGTCGGGGATTTCAGGGGGTTCTTCTCCACCCACGAGTTGGATTCAGGCCCAGAGCTTACCCAGAAATGCTTTTGGTCTGGCCTTGCCTACAGGAGCTCATAGACATCCCAAACCACAGCTAGTTAAGCTTATTGTGTTTAATCTAGATGGCTTTAGCTTTTCATCCAGCGCAAAGGAATGACAATCCCCAGTCCTCTCTTTGCTTGTTGTCTCGGCTCATTGCCCTCTAACAGAGCCTGGCAATTGCTTGCTACAGCTGCAAAGACAAATTTATGGGGCCAGTGAGATGACTCCGTGGATAAAGTCATCTGTCGCCAAGACAGATACACACATACAAAGTAGGCAAATAAGATTTAATATAAAATATTTTTGAGGGGCTGGAGATATGGCTGAGAGGTTAAGAGCACTGACTGCTCTTCTGAAGGTCCTGAGTTCAAATCCCAGCAACCACATGGTGGCTCACAACCATCCATAATGAGATCTGACGCCCTCTTCTGGTGTGTCTGAAGACAGCTACAGTGTGCTTATATATAAGAAATAAATAATTTTTAAAAATAAGGTATTTTTGAAAAGGATGAGTTCTAGGGCTGGAGAGATAACTCAGAGGTTAAGATTACTATCTGCTATTTTAAAGGGCATGAGTTCATCCCAGCATCCACATGGAAGCTTATAACTGTCCATAACTTCAGTCTCAGGGGATCTCAGTGGGCCTCTTCTGACCTCCAAGGATGCCAGGCATGCATGTAGCACACAAACATGCAAGCAAAATACTCATATACATGAAATAATAAATACATGAATCTTAAGAAAAAGAGAGAAAATATGTTTTTGAGAGATACACACACACACATGCAGAAAGAGAGAGAGAGAGAGAGAGAGAGAGAGAGAGAGAGAGAGAGAGAGAGAGGTCTTCCAAGAGCTCAGAGTTCAGTTCCCAGCCCCGGGGTTAGTGGGCCACATCTGCCTATAATTCCAGCTCCAAGAGATCAGGTGCCCCTTTTCTGGCCTTTACACACATATGGTATACTCTTGTACAGACACAGGCACATAAATAAAAATAAATCTTTTAAAAAAGAGTTCTTGAATTATGGAGCATGCCAGAGAACCATTTCCCAACCCCCGCTCCCCGCCCCCCACATGCCCCACTAGAGTGCTCAGGGCTGGAGCCACAGAAGGCAAAAGACTGATGGTTTTCCAACCCCTGAATGCAGAGCTCCACCAGAGCCTTTGATGTCCAGAGTGTAGCTGAAGATGTTGGCTGAAGTGTTCTGCATACTCTAAGGATTTACTCTAAGGTCAAATTTTTCCCAGCAACAATGTCCTGATAATCCTAGAACCTGAGAAATGAGTTTATAAGGATTCATCAAAGCGGTTGTTTCTTCTGCATATATTTGAAGGTTTCATAATTAATATTTGGAGAAGTTTTCTTGGGCCCGCTCTTAGGATTTGTCCTGCTCCGAGAAAGCTAGAAAGGTCAGGCAAAAACCTGTAAAGCAAATGAGTGCTTTGGCAAGTTCTAAGAGTTGAGCCATTTGGCTTGGTATACGGCATTGAACCCGTGGGGCAGTGAGGACAGAGAAACTCCAGCATGGAGCAGAGGAAGCTGCAAATCTGAGTGGTTAGGGGGTTGGAGAAATGGCTCGGGGGTTATGAGTACATACTGCCCTCTAAGGGGACCTAGGCTCCGTTCCTAGCACTCAAGGGTTATGAGCACTTACTGCCTTACTGCTCTTTAAGGGACCTAGGCTCTGTTCCTAGAACTCACATCTGGCGGCTCATTATCACCTGCTATAACTCCCATTCAGGGGACCCAACACCCTATTCTAGCCTCTTCTGGCTCCTGTGTGCACATAAACTCACACAGGCCAACACACATACATATAAAATAATAAACAGGATCAGCAAGATGGCTCTGCGGATAAAGATGCTGGCTACCAAGCCTTCCTAGCTTGACAACCTGCGTTTGATCCCTGCAGTCCACATGTGGAAGGAAAGAACCAACTCCTACAAGTTGTTCTCTCTCTCTCTCTCTCTCTCTCTCTCTCTCTCTCTCTCTCACACACACACACACACACACACACACACACTTAAATGTAATAAATTAAAAATATTAGTAGCTGGGCAGTGGTGGTGCATGCCTTTAATCTCAGCATTTAGGAGGCAGAGACAGGCAGATTTCGGAGTTCAAGGCCAGCCTGGTCTACAGAGTGAGAGTTCCAGGACAGCCAGGGCTACACAGAGAAACCCTGTCTTGAAAAACAAAAACAAAACAAACAATAATAATAATAACAATAACAACAACAACAACAACAATAATGATCATCTTTAAGTCTTGTATCAAACATCAAAAGAAGTCCAAAGAGGAAACTTAACCGAGGAAGTGTGACAGGTTAAACATGTTAATTGTACCATACCAGGTGGTATGGACTTGTGCCAGGATTGATCCCTTAGTTACTTTTGAGTCACTGTGACCAAACCACTTTAGGAAGGAAAGCTCCATTTTAGATCAGAGTTTCAGAGGGCCTCAGTCTAGCACGGCAAGGAGCCGGAGAGGTATCTATTTGGCAGAAGCTTTTAGTGGCAAGTGATCACGTGACATCAGGATGGGAAACACGGAGTCCCAAACCGGAATCAGGAGTTGGTGAGACCTTCAGAGGCCCAGCCCCAATGGCCTACCTCCACCAGCCAGACCACACCTCCTAACCTTTTCAAAAGTCCATCCAAAACCTTGTCACCAGTGAGGGAACCAGCATCCGAAGCAGAGACTGCGCATGCGTGTTGTGTGGGGAGGGGGCGGGGAGTACAAACTAAAACCACAACACCCACATTCACAAGAAGTGTAGGGTTCCAAAGCGGACCCAGACCCTTGAGAAATTAAGCTGCTACCGAGAAGCCCCTTCTGGACAGAGACTGAGACGATGGCTCAAGGGTTAACAGTGCTTGCTGCTGTCCCAGAAGACCTGGGTTCGGGTCCCAACATCCAGGTCAAGGTCATGTGCCCTCACTACCACGTGTAACTCTAGATCCAGAGAATCAATCAGCCATTCCTGGGCTCTATGACACCTGAGCACGTATGATATATATTCACACAGACATATCGGAAAGTAGGAACAAAAATAAATCTTAAAAAATAAAACTTGAAGCTGGGCAGTGGTAGCGCACGCCTTTAATCCCAGCACTTGGGAGGCAGAGGCAGGCGGATTTCTGAGTTCGAGGCCAGCCTGATCTACAGAGTGAGTTCCAGGACAGCCGGGGCTGCACAGAGAAATCCTGTCTCGAAAAAACAAACAAACAAACAAAGATAGCTTTTAAACCTAAGATGGAGGCAGGCTCGTTCTTCAGACTCTGGCCTGGGTGATGGTTTAATTTTCTCAGGCTTTTCCACGTGGCGAAGAACATGACGGGAGACTTCCTTGAGTGCCACTTTTCAATGGCATGACCACACTTCAGTAGAAAAATCCCTAGGGAGAATGTTTACTGATTTGCTCTAACAGGTCACGTGCTCATTCTAAACCAATTACTGTGGCCAAAAGGATGAAGTAAATTTAGTCCGGATGAGCACAAAGGCTGCTCATCTCTGTGGTCAGGGAGGGGGATGAGTTGGGTGTGGTATTGTCCTGAAACAAGTCAGTCCCAGAGCTTGAGCGCTGGCCCGAGGTGCCCTGTGACAGGAGAGTGCTGCAGAGTGATCCGATTGTACAGGGTTCAGCTTCCTGGAGATTTATGGAAAGAAGTACAACTTGCAGCAAGCCCAGGCAGGAGTCTACAATTTGGGTCAACCGATGGGGCTTCAGACCGCAGTCAGGACAAAAGTGACTTCATTCGAGCTGGAATGTACCTGGTTTGTCTCAAGTCAGTATCAAAGAGCCAGGCATATTCCTGGCACCAGGGTCTAGTCCTCCAGTCATACATACCACTCTCATGGATTTGACTATTTATGGTATGCTGAGAAACTATTTGTGGGAAACCAACCAGGATTACTCATGGGTAATCATGACAGCTATAACTCAACATGGTTTCTGTCAGATTACACTGAAGCCATAGTTGCCAATCTGGAGAGGGTGGCTTCACACAGTGAACAGGATCCCAGTGGTTGGGGAAACGCCTCTACAAGTGATAAACTCTGGAGGGTTCCACTTGTTTTTGCCTTTGTGTTTGTGTTCTATGTAGTCTATGTGCATGTTTGTACATGTGCTTTCAGATGAATGTGGAGGCCAAAGACAGACATAAAAACACCTTCTTTGATTGTTTTTCATTTTATTTGTTTGAGGCAAGATCTTTCTGTGAACCTGGAATTCATCAATTTGGTTAGCCTGGCTGGCCAATGAGCTTGTCTTAGTTAGGGTTTTACTGCTGTGAAAAGATACCATGACGAAGGCAACATGATAACATCCTCTTATAAGGATGACATTTAATTGGGGCTGTCTTACAGGTTCAGTCCATTCTCATCAAGGTGGGAACATGGCAGTATCCAGGCAGGCATGGTGCAGGAGGAACTGAGAGTTCTGCATCTTCATCTGAAGGCTGCTAGAACACTGACTTCCAGGCAGCTAGGATGAGGGACTTAAAGCCCACACCCACAGTGACATATCTGCTCCAATGAGGCCACACCTTCTAATTGTACCATTCCCTGGGCCAAACATATACAAACCATCACATAACTCTAGGGCAGTTTCTACTCTGCTCCCTGCCCCAGTGACTCTAGCACTGGGGATACAGAGCACACTAGCAGACCTGGCTTCTATGTGAGTGATGGAGAGCTCAACTCAGAGCTTCACTCTTATTCTGCAGCCAGTTTGCTAACTGAGCCATCTTTCTGATCCCTGGAGGTGTTTTTGTTGGCCAGAGCTCAGAGGCACAAGTGCCTGGATTACACTTGCTCTCTCCAGCTCTGTGAGTTCTGAGGACCCCCACCTCCTTTAGACATTTTTTTTTAAATTATTAAACATTTATTTGTTGCCAGGCAATGGCGGCACACACCTTTAATCCAGCACTTAGGAGGCAGAGGCAGGGAGATCTCTGATTTCCAGGTCAGCCTGGTCTACAGAGTGAGTTTCATGACAGCCAGGACTACATAGAGAAACCTTGTCTCATCAAACAAACAAACAAAATATTTAATTCACTTATCTTTGTGTGTCCTTGTCTGTATGTGCACTATGTGTGTGCAGTGCACTATGTGTGTGCAGTGCCTATGGTGTCCAGAAGAGGGCATCAGATCCCCAGAAACTGGAGTGACAGATGGTTGTGAGAATGGAAACTGGGTCTTCCAGAAGCTTTTAACAACGCAGTCATCTCTCTTTCCCCTACATTTTATTTTATTTGTTTACTAGTATGTTCATTTGGCTTGCATGTATGTTTTCGTTCCTGGTGCATGCAGTACCCTTGGAGGCCAGAAGGTATTAGATATCCTGAAATTGCAAGTACAGATGGTTGTAAGCTGCTAAGTAGGTATGGGAAATTGAGCCTTTGTCCTCTGGAAGTGCTCTTAATGAGCCATCTCTTTAGCCCCAGAGGGCTCTATGTCATGCATTCCATTTTGTCAAAGATAGAACCTGGACAGTTAAGAAGATTTTTTTCAAGTGATTTCAATAGGGAGAGCCATGGCTCCATCTAAGAGTTGCATAGAGGGAGGGTGGGATGATTTTTGGTTGGTATGGTTTAACAATTAGTAGAAGATCCAGAATTGTTTATTCCTGACTAGTTTCAGGGAGTGAGTATGGTTTCTAAATGTCACTAATCAACTAGGAGGCACAGAAGGGGAAGCCAAATGTTGTTTGCTGTTGCCATGGGTAACCAAGAGGATCAGCTGCTAGCTGGGATTTGAGTGGCATGGGGTTCATGAGGAAGAGTGGACGGTTTTATCTGTGTCCTTCCCAGAACACAAAGGATGAGGCATTTTGGAAAACAAGAGGATTGGGGTGTCAACTGTGGCTGGTTTGTGGGTGCACAGAATTCTGGGAAAGCACAACAATGTTAGCTTATAAAACACAGAGCCCATTATTCCTCCTGTAGACCCAAGGATCAACCAGAGAACCTATGTGACTCCCTTAGAATGATGCTGGGCCCAAAACGGCATACTTAGCAAATAAAAGTGTGTCCCCAGAGATGCACAATAGAACATTGCCATACTGCTGGTATACTCATGGCAAAGTTATCCCAAATTTCAAGAAAACTGGCTGTTCTATATTTCACCAGGTTACCCTTGGCACACAGTTATACTGACAATAAATATTAACTGAGAATACAGCTAGGGGAAATTATTTTCCAGCCATATTGCCTGGACAGGAGGACATAGGACATACTACTCTCTTCCTAAATACAGTCTTGGTTGAAAGACATCCTCGGACTGGAGAGATGGCTCAGTGGTTAAGAGCACCAACAGCTCTTCCGAAGGTCCTGAGTTCAAATCCCAGCAACCACATGGTGGCTCACAACCATCCGTAATGAGATCTGACGTCCTCTTCTGGTGTGTCTGAAGACAGCTGCAGTGTACTCACATATAATAATAAATAAGTCTTTGAAAAAAAGAAAGACATCCTAACTCACAAAAGCACCGACAGAGCAGAGAGCTCAGGAGATGGGGCCTCCGCCCATCTTAGAGCTTCTTTAAAGGCGAGGGCACGTCCCTTTCCCCAAGAAGGCCTGGACAATGGTAATATAGAGAGACTTCTACCACAAAGTCTCAACACTTCGAGGGGAGGGGAAGGGTTTTCTCTTGCCTTAAGCACCGACTTTGGACCAGAGAGGAAAGAGTAGAGTAGCAGCTCTAAATACACTCGGGCACTGGGCTGAACTTTGAGTAGTATTTAACGCACGCTCGTGCACTGAATAAGCCCTGGGGATCAAACTCCCCTGGTCAGGCTTGGAGGAACACGCCTTTAGCTTTAAGCCATCTTGCCGGCCTCCGTATTTGTTTTACAAACCTAAGTTCACACGGCGAAAAACAAAAGTGTCTCTGATAATCCCCGGAAGATTCTGTCGTAGGTGGAAGCGTGGTGCTCGGATGTTACAAAGGCAGACCTGAGTTATCATTTGTCTGCAGTCAAGGTTAAAGACTCCCGCACGCCACACGCCTGTACGGCCTCACTTCCGGTACTGACCATGTACGGTAACCCCCACTCTCCCTCCCAGGATGCTCCGCGTCGTCCTCGCCCTGCACGATTGGCCGGGTCGCCTCACGTGACTTCGCCTAGCGGTCGCGGTTGCCGGGGTGACGGCAGGCGAGCTGGCGGTCTGGAGGAGTGAGAACATAGCCCCGCAAGCAGGTAAGCGCGGCCCTTCTTGCGGTTGCACCCGTGGCGCAGACCTGGGATCATCGCCTGGAGAGCTCGCCGCGTCGGTCCCTGTTCCTCCCTGGCCAGGACCCGAGGCGGCCGCCTGAGCATCCCATTGCTTCCCCCAGGAGCCCTTCTTCTGCGGTGGGGCGGACTCGGAGGGACGCCGGGTCTTCTCCCTGAGCGTTGGCAGCACGATCTCGTGGCCTGGGGTATTTAGGTCCCTCTCTCCCCATAATTTTCATTAGTAGTCTAACTTTCCAGCGCCCAGGACACGCTCAGACGTCACTGAATCTAAAGAGAAGCATGTTCCTTGCAGGACAAATTCATCTTCTTATCCAGCCAGCTGTAGGCCTGAATCTCTCACATACGGAGAGATGGCCTCATCACTGCATGCCAAAACACTATGAACAGTTTACTTCTTTCTCCATAAAGTAGATCCTTAGCCCAGAGGTTGTTTGGACTAAGTTAACCGAGACAGGACGTCCATCCAACGCAGAGGGTTCAAGGGTTGCCTTGAACTCACAAGAGATGTACACTTGCTGACCAAGCCTGATGACTTGGAACCCCAGGATGCACACTTCGGAAGGAGAGCACCAACTCCTGCAAGTTCTCCTGCAGTATCAGCATAGATTTAATTGTAGCTCTGGAGAGGTTGGGAGTTTGCCCATGAGGCGGGGAACTGTGCTAGTTAGGGTCTCTCTCGCTGTGATGAAACAGTGTGACCAAAGACAGCACAGGGGAGAAAGGGTTTATTTTGCTTACGATTCCACATCTCTGTCCATCAAAGGAAGTCAGGCAGGACAGGGCAGGATCCCAGACGCATGAGCCCACATGGGTGCTGAAGCCATGCACGAGTGCTGCTTACTGGCTTGCTCCTTATGTCTTGCTTAGTTTGCTTTAATATGTAACTAACTAACTAACTAACTAACTAACTAACTAAATATTTATTTGTTTTTTTTCAAGACAGGGTTTCCCTGACTATCCTCGAACTCACTCTGTAGATCAGGCTGGCCTCAAACCCAGAGATCTGCCTGCCTCTACCTCACTAGTGCTGGGATTAAAGGCTTGTACTTGCCACTACACCAAGGTGTCAGCTTTCTCTTCCTTTCTTTTATCCTTTCTTTCTTTTTTCCTTCCTTCTTCCCTTCCTTCTTTTTTTCTTTTTAAAGATTTGTTTACTTTATGTATATGGGTATTTAGTCTATATGTGCATTGCGTGCGCGCAAAAACACACACACCATGTGCATACCTGTGGCCAAAGGTTCCCAGAAACTGGAGTTAATGGACACTTGTGAGCTGTTATGTGCTAGGAGTTAAACCTAGGTTCTCTAGGGAAGCAGCCTGTGCTCCTGACCTCCGAGCAATTTCTTCAGCCCCTGATAGCCTACTTTTTTTTTTTTTCTTTTCTTTTCTTTTTTGGTTTTTCGAGACAGGGTTTCTCTGTGTAGCCCCGGCTGTCCTGGGACTCACTCTGTAGACCAGCCTGGCCTCCAAATCAGAAATCCACCTGCCTCTGCCTCCCAAGGGCTGGGATCAAAGGCGTGTGCCACCACTGTCTGGCTCTGATAGCCTACTTTTTAATAGAAGTTTCCTCACCACTCTACTTACCTTGGAGATTTCAACATCATGACCTGCCCACTTTCCTTATTTTGTGGAGGTGGTGGTGGTGAGACAGGGTTTCTCTCTGTGTAGCCCTGGTTGTCCTGGACCTCACTCTGTAGACCAGGCTGGCTTTGAACTCAGAGCTCTGCCTGCTTCTGCCTATGGAGTACTGGGACTAAAAGCCTGTGCCATCACTGCCTGGCTCCTCATTCCCTCATTTTCAGCATTTTTTCCTCCACCCATTAGTGCTCAGAAGCTGCTTGTTCCTGTATCATGCCCCAAAGTGTAACCTGAAGCCTCCCTCCCATTCAGAACACCACCCTCCGTCTTCCAGGTCACTGGAAGGTGCCCCTTTGACAGCAATTGACGCTGCAGTCAGCTCACTGTGCAACACCCTTACTGCCCTCGCCTCCCCTGACCCCATCCTAGCTTAGAGTCTATATCCCCTCACTATCAGTTTCTTCCTTCTAGGCAGACCTCACCTGGTAACAGCACAGGCCGCTGCAAGTGTCCGGAGAAAGCAACGGCACTGCAGACGGGGGGCCGTCCTGTCCATACATATAGCTTCAGTGAACTCAGCGTTCCAGTACCCTGCCAGTTGCCTTAGTCAGTGTGGTTCCTACCTTCCCGTTTCTTCAAACTGTCATTCTGTTTCTAAAGAGATGGTGACCTCAGCTCTCATTTTCATTCTCTTCCCTGAATCTCTTTCCATCCAGTTCCAGACCTGATCGGACCAGGGTGTCTAACAGGCATCTTGGGCCGTAGTGCCACACACAATGCTTGCCTTGAGTTTTGAAGGGGATTCTGATGCAGGTGCATCAGTGAGAGGACATTGATGTCAACCAGTGGGGAGTTCTTCTGGGAGTCCCCAGCACAGAGGCTTGGGAGTGATGGCCAGATGGGGTGTTTTCCCAAGTCTCTCTGGGTGGCTACTTTTGAGCAGAGACCCAAAAAGATGTAGGTGTTTGCAGAAAGAGCATCAAATCAGAGAGAACTGTAGCCATGCAGGTCCTTGAGGGCAGGTAAATTGTGGGTATCAAGGAGTTTTTGTGTATGCTGGAAATTCGTGTTGACAGTGTGGTTCAATCAGCAGTGGAGAGCTACCAAGGGCTTGGAGAGATGGGACTAAGGAGTCTGCCTTCATCTGTTTGTTCCTAGAAACACCTTCATGTACTAGGATTACAGGCATGTGCATCACTCCCTTCCCTCCCTATTGCCAGGATTATAGACATGTGCCAGCACACCCCGTTTATGTGGTGCAAGAGGGCTTTATGCATATTAGTTAAGTGTTCTCCCAGTGGAACCACAGCTCAGCTCTCGTGTTTTCTACTGTTGCCGAGAGGAATCCCTATGAACTTGGTGCATGAAGGAGTGCAGGCTTAGTGTCCTGAAGTTCTGCAGGTTAGAAGCCTTCAGTGAGCATTTCTGGTGCATAGCCAAGTAAAGTTTTTGATTGGACCCCTACTAAGGGGACTCAGAAAAGTGCGCCAGAGTCGGGCCTTGGCAGCCTGTGCCTTTCAGGGCAAGCTAGAAGACAATGCCTTGCTCCCGGTTCCTGCCTTACCTCTTGACTATCTTCAAAGCCAGTCCCTCTTTCTGCATCCTGTCTCCTCTTCCTCAGAGACTCTCTTGCACTAATAATCCAGGCTTATACCTGTGATTGAAGGGCAGCTGATTAGTTATCTTAATGCTACCTGCGCCTTTAAATCCCCCTGGTCATGTGACCTCCCATTGCCCCATAGTCACAGGTTCTGGGGATTACTATGTGCCTGTCTTCGGGTCCTTGCATCCTGCCCACCACAACCATCCACTTGTAATTTCACAGTTGTTTAAATTTACCCTTGTTTTTTGTTTTTTTTATCTCGTAGAGATTTCTGCTGTGAGAATTACCAGTAACCGTTCACTATGGGGGATATCCTGGCTCATGAATCTGAATTACTTGGACTAGTGAAAGAGGTAGTTATATGAAACACAAGTCATGAAAAAGCATTATTTTTAAATAGTATTTGTGTGTTTATGTCTGTTTGCGTTGCGCGTGTGTACACTCACAGAGGCCAGAGTGAGGCACTCCTGGAGCTGAGGTTGCAGGCATTTGTGAGGTGGTACCCTTCATGGCTCCTGGGATTGGAACTCAGGTCCCCAAAACATGTAATTTAAAATGTAGTGAGACTGGAGAGATGGCTCAGAGGTTAAGATCACTGGGTGCTCTTCCAGAGGATCCAAGTTTGATTCTTAGCACCCACATGGGGACTTATAGCCACAGTAATTCTAGTCTCAGGGAATCCAGCACCCTTTTCTGGATTCTGTGGATACCAGGCATGGATGTGGTGTACATACATACATGTAGGCGAACTAGTCATACAAAAAATAATACAAAAAAAATAAAAAATGAATAAAGCTTGAAAAAGAAAATTAAAATGTAGCAAGAATAGCTTGGTGGCTAAAAGCACTGACTGCTCTTCCAGAGGACCCAGGTTTGGGTCCCCATGCCCATATGGTGGCTAACAGCCATCTGTAATTCCAGTTTGAGAGGTTTTGATGTCTTCTTCTGGCTTTGTGGATGCTGCATGCGTATAGTGTTCACATATACAGGCAGACAATCTGCCTGTGCACATAAAAGGAAAATAAATATGTTTTTAAAATGTAGCAGGCTTATACATGTAACCTGGCACCTGAGAGGCTTCCACAGGACAGTCCGGGGTGTATGCAGACATCTGGTTATCAAAACAAATGAGTAAATGACTATATAAATAAATAGTAAAGTGTGACATATTCCTGAATTGCAGTTTGTTTTCTTTTAATCATTACATGATTTTTCCACTTTACTCACTTGTGTGCATGCAAGTGTGTTGTGTTTGATTGGGTCTCATATAACCCAGGATGGCCTTGAAACTGATAGGATAGCCAAAGATGTCCTTGAAATCCCTTCCCTCCTGCCTCTGCCTCTCGAGTGCTGGGATCACAGCCATGTGCCATGGATCAGCTTTAACTCATGGCCATTTAGATTTGTGTACTGGCTGGTTTTGTGTGTCAACTTGACACAGGCTGGAGTTATCACAGAAGGGGGAGCTTCAGTTGGGGAAGTGCCTCCATGAGGTCCAGCTGTGGGGCATTTTCTCAATTAGTGATCAAGGGGGTAGGGTCCCTTGTGGGTGGTGCCATCCCTGGGCTGGAAGTGTTGGGTTCTATAAGAGAGCAGGCTGAGCAAGCCAGGGGAAGCAAGCCAGTAAGAAACATCCCTCCATGGCCTCTGCATCAGCTCCTGCTTCCTGACCTGCTTGAGTTCCAGTCTTGACTTCCTTTGTGATAACAGCAATGTGGATGTAAGCCAAATAAACCCTTTCCTCCCCAACTTGCTTCTTGGTCATGATGTTGTGCAGGAATAGAAACCCTGACTAAGACAATTTTCCTCAAAGTTTGGGAAGAGCAGGACCCAGGCAGGCCCTCCGAGGTTTGGAGCGGAAAAAGTGGAGGCTGAGGTTGTTCAGCACTAGTGAACTGTCAGCTATGCCTCAAGAGACATTGGAGGGAAAATAGTGTCCACGTTGGACAGGCAACTGTGTTCATGGTGGTGATGGGGAATACATTTCTATGACTGGAGCCACAAGGACTAGACAATGCCAGGGGACCCAGCCATGGTTTAGAACAGGTAGAACACGGTTCGAACATGGTGTGATTGATACCAGCTGAAGAACCGTTTCAGAGCACTGTTCAGGAGAGTGGGAGCACTCTGCAAGGGCCTCACTGCTAACGCAGTCCATTTTTAAAACTTTATATTCTCCTGTGTTATTTCTAATTCTATTTCAAATGAATCCTAGTAAACTAAAAGCTGAAGACCTTTGCCAGTCACATCAGCTTTTTGTTTTGTTTTGTTTTGTTTTGTTTTTTTGTTTTTTGAGACAGGGTTGCTCTGTATAGCCCTGGCTGTCCTGGAACTCACTCTGTAGACCAGGCTGGCCTCAAACTCAGAAATCCACCTGCTCTGCCTCCCAAGTGCTGGGATTAAAGGTGTGCACCATCATCACCCAGCTTACTTCAGTTTCTCTTAATAATAATGCTGACAGGGCTGGAGAGATGGATCAGTGGTTAAGAGCACATAGTGCTCATGGGGAAGACCCAGGTTTGGTTCCCAGATCCATGTAGGGTGGCTCATAACCTGTAGCTCCAGCCCCAGGAGATTTGTACATTTATGACAAATGTACAAATCCGATGTGATCACTGATCAAGCTAATTAAGTACACCCATCCATGTTTCCTCCGGGCCTCCCTTCCTCTGAATGTGTTAAGAACATTTAAAATTGACTCTCCTAGCAAATTCCAAGTGTACTTCACAGTGCTGTCATCACAGTGTGATTAACTTCAGCCATCATATGGACCGTTACCTCACAGACTTTATTCATTTTGCATAATTGAAATTTATCCTTTGACCAAAATGTTTTCTCAGCCCTTGGCATTGCCATTGTGCTGTCTGCTGCTGTGACCTTAGCTCCCACGTGCACGTGCAGTGTTTCTCTGTCTCAGCCTGGCCTGTCTCATGTACTCTGCTCCCCAGTGCATCTATGTTACTGGGGCAGGATTTCCTAAGGTTGTAATCTTAGTGCGTAACACATCTTCTTACCCACTCATCTGTTGATGGATATTTAGGTTCGTCCCATGTCTTGGATGATTTTAATAATGTTGTAGACATACTCATGTGGCTAGCACTCTTAGAAATAGATTTTATTTTCTATATATACCCAAAATATATACCCCCAAAATAGGATTACTGGATCATAGCCTAGTTCAGATTTTTTGTTGAGTGATTTGTTACTTGACAATTGCATACATGTATGTAATATATATTACATTTTTATTATTATTATTATTACTATTATTATTATTATTATCCTCCCTATTTTCAGTTTTCTAAGGAACCCCCATTACTTTCCATCCATAGCTGGGTTAGTCTCCATTGTCACTAGCAGTATAGAAGGTTCCCTTTCCTCTACTTCCTTTGTCACTGTTAGTGCTTGTCTTTTGGAAGACTTATTTTATTTTTATGATTTATGTATTTGTGTGCATCTTTGCACATTTGAGTGCGCATGCCAGTGTACACCAAAAGAGGAGGTTGGATCCTCTGGCACTAGAGTTACAGGAAGCTGTGAGCCTCCTGATTCTGGAAGAATATTAGGAGCGGAACCTCCCCAGGTCTAGTCTTTCTGATGGCAGACATTCTCGTGGGTGTAGTTTTGAGCATATTCCTGCCGGTCTTTTGTGTGTCTGCATTAGAGAGCATGTGTTCAGGGTATTTGGCCTTTGTTTAATTACAATGTTTGGGTTTTATGTTTTTGTTCCTGAATTATGTTATCTTTTCCAGTATTTAGATTTTGCTGAATTTGAAGATACCTTGAAGACATTTTCAAAAGAATGCAAAGTAAAAGGAAAGCCATTGTGTAAAACTGTCGGTGGGTCATTAAAGAAGGACTCCAGGTCCCTGGTAGTGCAGGTAAGCCTCGCCTGGCTTCAGCTGTGAAGGTGCTATGACAGTCAGGAAATCGCTAGTTCTTTCATGTTAGATTAAAAAAAAGACCCAAAGCTATCAGAGGGATACACTAAGAACCACATTGTATTACATTAGGGAAAAGGCTGGAGAGATGGCTCAGTAGTTAAGAGCACTGGCTTCTCTATGAGAGGACCCAGGTTCAATTCCCAGCACCCACATGGTGCCTCATAACCATCTGTAACTCGAGTTCCTATGGATCTGATATCCCCTTTTGGCTTCTGCAGGTACCAGGCATGCACATGTACATGGGGTACAGACTTATATGTAGGTAAAACCCCCTACATATAAAACATAATAAATTGGTGTCCCTTCTAGTAATATAGAGGGTTTTATTTTTTCTTTTTAAATTATTTATTTATTATATGTAAGTACACTGTAGCTGTCTTCAGACACTCCAGAAGAGGAGGTCAGGTCTTGTTATGGATGGTTGTGAGCCACCATGAGATTGCTGGGATTTGAACTCAGGACTTTCTAAAGAGCAGTCGGTGCTCTTAACTGCTGAGCCATCTTTCCAGCCCCCAAGGGTTTCAGTTTTATCTGTCTTTGCTAACATGTATTCTTTTCTGGTGTTTGAGTGTGTTGAATATTTATTCATCTTGGGTATCCAATCAATAACTATAGATAATACTGTATATTATTGTACTACAGCATACACCACTCCACTCTGTCATCTTGCCCCACCGATAGAGTCCCCAAACAAATAGCTTGGAGCATTAGAGGAGGATGGCGGCACATGGCCCCTCCTCAGGACTCAGGAGGCTGAGGCAGGAAGATCAGGAAAGAAAGACAAGGGAGTCCAGGCTCAGTGGGTAGGCACGCTTGCTCCCAGACCTCGGGACCTGACTTTGATTCCTGTGATCATGTGGGAGAACCAACTCCCAAAGGTTGTCTTTTGGCCTTCACATACACATTAAGGCACATGTGCCAACACATCACACACATGCACATAGACTTACACACACAGTCTCACTAAATAGATGTAATTAAAATGTTTCTTTAGAAACTCAAACCATAAAAATGTCTACAGTAGTGGTTAAGCAAAATCTCCCGGCGGCTGCCTTAAGCTGCCGTTCTTGGCTGGGTCCCAGCAGCTGTGCTCTCCGTGATCAGTGGATGGATGCACTTTTTTTTTTTTTTTGATTTTTCGAGACATGGTTTCTCTGTGTAGCCCTGGCTGTCCTGGAACTCACTCTGTAGACCAGGCTGGCCTCGAACTCAGAAATCCGCCTGCCTCTACCTCCCAAGTGCTGGGATTAAAGGCGTGCGCCACCACGGCCCGGCTCAGACCTGAATTCTTATGTCTTCTTTTGCAGAAGGACTTGGTGGCAGCATTTGACAGTGGAGACCAGAAGGCCTTTTTTGATCTGTGGGAGGGACATGTTCCCAGCTCCATCAGAGATGCTGACCCTCTGGCCCAGAAGCTGGAATTCTACCTTCACATCCACTTCGCCATCTTCCTTTTCAAGTACTCTGGAGGCAGGCCGGTAGGCTGCTTAGGGTTTGGGTCAGTGTGAGCTAGCTAACAGGCTTTCTCGGATTGCAAGGAGGCATGGGTTTAGGTTTGTGACCATTTTATCATGTTGCATTTTGTGTCCCGATAAGTGATTTTTGGCTTCATTCTCAGAAGACTATCTCCTAATTTATATGGAGACTTTGTAATTTCTGTCATCAAAGTTAAATTGTTTTCCTTTTAAACACCTCAGGTGTTTGAGTCTTGCAGACTCATCCAAGTAAGTTGGCTTTATTGGGTAAGTTGGTCTATCTGAGAGAAGACCTAGACCGCACATTTCGATGCAAGCATTGGATGCAAGCCTATGTATCAGAGAAGATCCATGGGCTTGAATTTAGCGTCTGCTGCCTTTTCCTAGATTGGCTGGAGGTATGGAAAGGGAGGTAGACCGCTGGAGTGCTGAGCCCATGCGGTGGATGTGCCTTCAGTTACAGACTCATAGTTAACTCTCCCCTGTAGCAGTGAATTAGTTAAACCACTGTGGCTCCTGGCCGCCCATCCGAGCCCTTTGAATTTTCTAATGAAAGACATACACACATGCCAGTTAATTTTGCTATGCCTTTATTAGCTCAGTGGCTGGGCACTCTTAAACCTCCCCACAGCTAGCAAACTCCTCTCCAGTATACCAGAATTAACACCCTCCTAACCTACACTTGCCCTGTTACCTTCTGGGCAGTGCTCCTCTCTGCCCCTCCCCCAGGGCAGCTTTCCATTTATACTACAGCTTGGCCTTCTCACTCTCCTCTCCTTCACAATGTGGTCTGTCCTA
The DNA here is from genome assembly GCF_008632895.1 of Mastomys coucha. Taxonomy (NCBI): domain Eukaryota; kingdom Metazoa; phylum Chordata; class Mammalia; order Rodentia; family Muridae; genus Mastomys; species Mastomys coucha. The sequence goes on from NW_022196896.1 coordinate 111,656,189, forward strand.
TGCCCCCCTCATGGCGCTTCCCCATGTCTTTCTCTGTTCTAAGCTGGGGAACCCTAAAAAGCCCGCCTCTGTCTGCCTTGCCCAGCCATTGGCTCCTGGCATCTTTATTTACCAGTCAGAACCAACAGGGGGCAGGGTCCCTCAGTGTCTTGTTCAGACATTGCTATAAACAGTTTTGGGGACCAAAATTAACATTTTAATATAAGCAGCATTAGGCCAAACCCACTTCACTGTCCTAGATTCTTGTGGGGACTCATTGGAGCGTCAGGGGCGCAGTGGAGGGAGCGGAGCTGAGGGAGCGGTGAAGTAGCCATTCTTGGAAGGCTGCTCCTCTAAGTTCCACCAGTGGGCGGGGGCAGACTTCCTGTGCTGCTTCTGGTTGTTGTTTTGTTCCACTTTATTTCTGTTTAAAATTTTTTCTGGTTTTTTTTTTTTTTTTAAGATTTATTTATTTATTATATATATGTGAATGCTAGAGCACCTGTAGGCCAGAAGAGGGCATCAGATCTTATTGCAAATCGTTGTGAGCCACCATCTGGTTGCTGGGAATGGAACTCAGGACCTCTGGAAGAACAGTCAATGCCCTTAACCACTGAGCCATCTCTCCAGCCCCCAAATTTTTCTGTTTTGATGTAATGTGAAAGTCAGCCTTGACTATTTTCTAAGTCCAGTGCTCAGGAGAGGACCTCATGGCACAGGCTGAGTGAGACCGGAAGCGGAAGGTGGGATCTGTGTGGTGGGGAGAAAAGTTCCCAGAAAAGTACTCATTCTAGAGCCCCAGTGTCTTCACGGGGCCGGGGAGGAGGGATTCCTCAAACTGGGTTGTGCTTGGAACAGTGATGTAGGCATGGTCAGGCCTTCGCTTCATGAAGGGAAGGAGGACGCTTCTGTTTCAGGAAACTACAGAGATGTGTCATTCCCCTTTAGAGGCATAGCAATGCAGACAAATGTTTGTGTCTGGAAAGCATGAGTGATGGGTACATCTGATAGACAAGGTTATCGGTTCCGACACTGAAAATGGTGTTTGTGGAGCTTTTTAAGGGTGTGTGGAAATGGTACTAGTGATAGAAAATACGATGTGAACTGCACGTTGGCCCTCTGGCATTCCTGTCCAAAGTGATATTAGACACTGGAGCAGTACCTGCCAGGCCAGGGTAGCAGTGGGTGACGTGGCTGGGACCAAGTGAGCCTCATGAAGAGGATGGGGTGAACAGGAGGACTGAGGCCAGAGACCCTGAGCTCGTGTCTTCCTTCTTCTAGGACAAACAGGAGCTAGATAAGAGGATTTCTTATTTTAAAACCTACCTGGAGACAAAGGGGGCCGCTCTGAGCCAGACTACGGAGTTCCTTCCCTTCTATGCCCTCCCGTTCGTGCCCAATCCTGTGGTCCACCCCTCATTTAAAGAACTCTTCCAGGTAAGCAGCTGTCTGTGGGACTTGCCAGGACCTGGGCCACACTGTTGTGTTGGTAGTTTCTGGATGGTGCTTTAAAAAAAACCTAAGATTTTTCCTCATTATTATTTGATTGTAATTTATATAGTTATCATAATTTGTATAGTATTATATTGAATGGTTGGGTAGCATTTGACTTATGTTTACAGTCCTATACTAGCTCTGCTTGTATGTTCTTGCTCATATATATGAACCTGTAATGGACATAGCAAGGCATAGAAACAGGCTAGTTAGACATTGGTAGGAACACGCGGGAGGAAGATGAGTTGTAGTCTCAGAATGGAAATAATAACGATGTATAATTTGTACGACCCGAACCACGTGTTGGCATAACCCTCAGTAAGATGTACACACTATGCATGTTTGCACACACCCATGCACACATGTCAAGTCAGTTTGTTCAAACATCATATAGTACAATTGATCTGGACAGGGAAAGTTCTGTGTGGTTTAACATGTGCATAGTTATAACCCCTGTCACCACCACAGGGGACAGAGTTTTGGCAGTAGTCTTTCCTGAGAACTGCCTTGTGTTGTCTCTTTGCATTTGCTTCTACCCCCACCCCTGTGCCAAGCAAGCACTCTTACATTTTATTTTAAAGCATTTCAGATCATTTGTTTTAACAAACTTTCCTTGTGCAGTAATATGGGGTGTTGTTGTCAAAAACACTAAGGCCTACTAACTGACTGACATTTTAAAGATACACTGGCAGTCATACTGTTTAAACTTTGCAAGAGCCAGAGAGCTGACCCACTTCTGTTTAAACCTGGCTATCCTGCATCTCCCCCTCACTGCTGTCTGGAGTAGCCTGCCTGTCTGTCTGTTGCAAAGTGACCTTTTTTTTCTTCTGGATTTGAGGTTGTATAATTTCACTTTAGTGTGTCCAGCATCAAATATTTGTAGGTTTATTGAGCTTCCTTGATTTGATGCCTTGTGTCTTGGAACAATTCTGGAAAATTGTGTTTGTATTTCTTCATATCTTGCCTCTCTTCCATTTTCTTTATTGTGTTCTCTTTACAGCTGATCAGATGTCCACGACTCTTCCCATCATATCCTCCCATGCCTTTTTTTTTCCATTTTAAAAATTATGGTAAAGAACACATGGGTTAAAAGTCACTAATTTGGCCTCTGTCTGTACGAGGGTAGCCACACATTTCCTCGAGCGAGGCTTCCTGTCCTCTGTCTGTGTGGGGGTAGCCACACATTTCCTTGAGTGAAGTTTCCTGTCCTCTGTCTGTGTGAGGGTAGCCACACATTTCCTCGAGCGAGGCTTCCTGTCCTCTGTCTGTGTGAGGGTAGCCACACATTTCCTTGCTTTAGCCACTGAGTGCAGAACCTTAGACGCTTGCCCTTCACACTGGCATGCTGTGCCGATTGTACAGTGGATTTTTTATTCCACTCTTTACTGAGGGTGGAGCCCTCTGGGTCGCAGGTTTTCCACTCTCAGGATTCTTATTCTTGTCATTTGTGGACTCTGCAGTTCCTTTCTTGTCACTCAGATTTTTTTTTTAAGATTTATTTATTATTTTATATATAAGTACACTGTAGCTATCTTCAGATGTACCAGAAGAGTGCATCAGATCTCATTACGGGTGGTTGTGAGCCACTATGTGGTTGCTGGGATTTGAACTCAGGACCTTCGGAAGATCAGTCAGTGCTCTTAACCGCTGAGCCATCTCTCCAGCCCTGTCACTCAGAGATTTTAAATGGTCATTTTATCAGCATGCTTTGTTTTTGTTTTTAGTTTATTTTCATTATTTTGTATTTTGTTTTGTTTTTACATTATATGTGTTGCAGTATCAACTGGAAAGGAAATTTCTTTGTCTTTTTATCCCCTTGAGACAAGGTCGCTCTATGTAGCCCTGGCTCCTGGATGTCCTGGAATTTTCTATATAGAACAGACTGACCTTGAACTTACAGAGATCCACCAGATGCTGCTGCTGCTTCTGCTCCTGTTACTACTACTACTACTACTACTACTACTATTGCTTCTTCTTCTTCTCCTTTTCCTTCTTCTCTTCCTCTTCCTCCTCCTCCTCCTTCTCCTCTTCCTTCCCCCTCTTCCTCCTCTTCCTCCTCTTCCTCTTCTTCCTCCTCCTCTTCCTCCTCCTCCTCTTCTTCCTCTTCCTCCTTCTTCCCCCTCTTCCTCTTCCTCCTTCTTCCCCCTCTTCCTCCTCCTCCTCCTCTTCCTCCTCCTCCTCTTCCTCCTCCTCCTCCTCCTCCCCCTCCCCCCCTCCTCCTCTTCTTGACAGGCTCTTACTGTGTCATGTCATCCTGGCTGACTTGGAACTCATTATGTAGAGTAGACTGGCCTTGAGCCTACAGAGAGCTCTGCCTTCCTAGTACTATGTTTAAAGTGTACATCATGGTTCTGGAGAAATGGCTTAGTGGTTAGGAGCCCATATTGTTCTTGTATAGGACCTGAGTTCAAGTCCCAGCATTCACATCACAACTACTTGGAACTCCAGCTTCAGGGAGCTAACATATTTTTTCACTCCTTGGGCACATACATAAACACACACATTTACATAAATACATAATAAAAAGAATGTAAAAAAATGTGCATTACCAGTCTAGCTAGTCAGTTTCTTTGTAATGATCGTAATGTGTGTTCTGTAAACTCAGTTTGTCAGTGAACATCCTCTTGCAGAAATCCTTAGGATGCCTGTAGTTACTTCAGGGAACATTCCTGAGCACCTGATCGTGCCAGAGACTAAATTCAGTAAGTGTAGTTAGTAAAGATTTAAAGAGATTTAAAGAAGGCAGCCTGGTGGTACAGATTGCATCCCAGCTACTAGGCAGACTGAGGTGGGAGGTTTAAGGCCAGCCTGGGCAGTTTAATGAAATCCTATTACTTCAAAAGTAAAGGAAGCTGGGAATGTACCTCAGTGGTGGAGCCCCTGCTTAGCCTGCAGAACACCCTAGGTTCAGTCACTAGGGGCCTGGGGGAGAATTGAAGAGAACAGAGGAAGGCCATGGAGGTGAGCCCTGGCCCAGTCCTCACATCCATAGTCCTCCAGCAGCCATGTGTCAGGTTCCAGTGCGATACTGAAGGGTCAGGGCATTTAGTGCTGGGAAGACAGGCAGGCAGCCACGGTTTTACTTTAAAGCCTGGGTTCTGAGGTGGGTGAGTGGCTTTTGCCGACTGCTCATCAGAATTGGCCACTTCTCCTGGCTCCCCACACTTGTCTTTCAGAAGTGTGGGATCAAGTGCTCATCAGATTCAGAAAGTGTTCTTCTCAAAGCTAAAAACAGTAGGAACAAGAAGAGCAGTCAAGGAGCGATTAGGGCTTCGTGCCTGGAGACTGTGTATTCTTGCCATGTTGGTTTTGAGAACATTGTTAGAAGTGGCTGAGTGGAAAGTGCCTGTTTGTGGACTGTAGGAAGTAGTAACTGACACGGGAACAGTTTGAGTAGCTTACGGGTTCTGAATACTTGCTTTGGTTTTGTGAAAGAGGGTCTCATGTAGCCCAGGCTGGCCTTGAACTCAACATACAGCTGAAATAACCTTGAATTTCTGATCCTTCTGCTTCTACCTAGTGAGTGCTGGGACTAGAGGCATGCACCACCATGCCCAGTTTTATACAGTACTAAGTCAAATCTCATGTTTGTGGTATGCTAGACAAGTTCTCTGCTACCCAAACCACATTCTCAGCCCTTGTTTTGATTGTTTTTAAGATATCTTGATTGGGGAACTGGAGAAATGGCTCAGTTGGTACGAACATTTGTTGGTTTTACAGAGAATGCTTGGGTTCAATTCCTAGCAACCACATGCTGATTTACAACAATCCCTAACTGCAATTTCAGGGCATCCAGTGCCCACTTCTGACCTCCACAGCACTAGGCCAGCACATGATGTGTGTATATACATACAGGCAAAACATTCACATATCAAAACAAATGGATAAGTCTAATTTTTGAATTGTTTTTAAAAGTGGGATATATATACATATATATTTTATTTATTTATTTATTTATTTTTTGGTTTTTTTGAGACAGGGTTTCTCTGTGTAGTCCTGGCTGTCCTGGAACTCACTCTGTAGACCAGGCTGTCCTCGAACTCAGAAATCCACCTGCCTCTGCCTCCCAAGTGCTGGGATTAAAGACGTGTGCTACCACTGCCCGGCAGTAGGAGATATTTTTATTTGAAGAATAGAAATAAAATAATCCCAATAAAGTTCGTTATCAGCCTGAGTGTTCCTTTCAAGCCAGACATGGTGATACCTGCCTGTTTTCCCAGCACTCAAGAGAGTCAGAAGTTCAAAGCCAGCCTGAGTAACATTGCAAAATCTCAGCACATATGAAATGAGGTGATAATTATATATTGCCATACTTTCTCTTTCACAATTTCTACCATTTTTTCCTTAGTAAATGTTATTTAAGATAAGTAATTTCTTTTCAAGGGTAGATTGAACTAAAACTATGTCTCAGTGCTTGCTGTGACAAGAAGTGGTATGGCCTGTGCCATGCCTTTCTTCTTGTCTAAGTGAGACCTAGAAGGGACTTCCTTTCTTGGGGGTTGTCTAGCAACTTAAGGAATTATTGTCTGTGTCACATCCACCATGGTATGCGTGCCCAGACTGCACTGAATTAATTTTGATATGGCCCTAATTTTAATATGGCCTCCTATCATGCTTGTGTTTAAATCCCATGAAATATTCCAGTCATATGCAAGCTATCTGACCTGCTGTGGATCCTTGAATCATTTATAAATGAATCAGTCACACACTGGAAAACCTGTTTTCCATCGTCTCCCAACCCTGGCAGGACACTGGTGTCTGTAATTGACAGGGTTTTTAACCCACACCCACAGCTTTGATGCTCCCGCGGCTATTTAGTGAGCCAATGTCTTCTTTACTTATTTCATTTTATTGTATTTTCTCCAGGATTCTTGGACTCCAGAATTAAAGCTGAAGCTGGAAAAGTTTTTAGCTTTAATTTTTAAAGCCAATAACACACCAAAGCTTTTAACCATCTATGTATCCTTTTGAAGTGAGTGGGGACTCCTTGGGTGTTATAGCAGGGGCAGTGCCTTGCTTGAATCAGCAAACCGTCAAATGAAGCATCCATGGAGGCTTTGCCATGACCTAGAAAGGACTTATGCGTGTGTGTGTGTGTGTGTGTGTGTGTGTGTATGTGTGTGTGTGTGTGTGTGCGTGTGTGTGCGTGTGTGTGTACGTGTGAGTGCAGATGAGTGCAGATGACGGCAGAGGCATAAGAAAGTGTCAGATACCCTGGAGCTGGCATTTCGGGAGGTTGTGTTAACCACTGGACCATCTTTCCAGCCCTCTGGTCTTGTTTTGGTGTCACCAGCCTAGAAACAGGAAAAAACAATCTATCCTGTTAAGAAAGATCTCCTTGGAAGAATTTTTCCTTTGCAGAAGGCCACTGAATCATTTGGAAGCCCTGGAGGTCACAAAGTTTGGACTTGTCATTCAGATCCAGACTTCTTTTTAAGTTGCTATGTTGTATCATTTATATACTATAATGTTTACCCTTCATAAGTGTCAAATTCATTGATTTTTTTAGAAATTGGACAGTTGTACAACCATTATCATAATCTATTTCCACTGGGGACACTTGACAGTACAGAGGAATAGTGTCACAGCTATAAATGGGGACCATTCAAAGACTAGCAGTTACCCACCCTTAGGAGTCTGATTAGCCACTGGTTATTAGTCCAAGGTCAAGTGTCTTTTCCTAGTAGGCAAGCATCTACTTAAAGTTATTTCATACTAGGCTGGAGGACCTCCACAGGCCTGAGTTTCATTCCCCAGCCCCGGAAGAAAATAGACAGACAGGAAAGGAAAGAAAAAAAGAGAACAAAAGTAACTCCTGCCAGTTGTGGAACGCTGAATGTACAGAAAGTCACTGAGATGTCACTTTAAACAGGCCCTGCACAGACTGCTCATGGAGCTGTTAGCAGAGAAGGAAGAAATATGTAAGCAGGACAGACACATGGACATGGGATCGGAAGCCAGGCAGCCCAGCTCCAGGTGCAGCCTGAGTCACTGCCCTCCCAAGTCTATGCCCTTGGGCTGAAGCCTTAGGACTGCAGTGACCGCCTTAGGCTTATGGGCTCAGCAGAGCAAAGGCCTTTGTTGGAGCAGACAGGCCAGTGGAGGCTGGGGAAGTTCTGCAGCACATGGTTCTCACAGAGCGAGTGCTGGAACTAAGCAGCGTGAGAACCAGCTAGCCCTCTGCTTCGATGTCCTGAGCAGGCTCTTCCATCAGCCCCACAACAGCAGACAACTGTGTTCTGTGCCCCGGGGCCATTTTCCTGAGCTGATTTCTTACCCAGAAGGAGAGTGGACCAAATAGCAAAGGTAAGCTGCCTTCACTACAGCTTTCATGAGAACGCTTTGCCAGCTCAGCTTCTAGGCTATGGGGGCAGACATGGAGAGAGTGTGTGGCCTGGAGTCATGAGGGCTTTCAAAGTCTAAATATTTCAGAGTGTCTGTGGCCCTGCTCTGTGTAGTTCCACGAGGCCCACTCCGTAAGGATGGCTGGTGTGTCAGCATGTCCAGTATATGAGATAACAAAGAAATAGAGAACAGCCAGCTCACAGCCCGGTGAGGACCTGCCTCGGCTCTCTGTACAACCACACAACCAGCGTGGAGCAGGGGAATTATTTTAGTAACTCAGCTTTTACCTCAAACTTGTCAGATGCAGTACCATTTTTAGGCAGTATTTCCATTTTTTTTAAACATGCAAAATAGTTCCAGTCTTGAGTGTTTACATAAAATAGCATTCCCCCCCACCCCCCCGCCATGGGCAATAATTTTTACCCGAGCATTTTATCTTTCAGTAAAGTAAGAAAAACTAGTTGACAGAGCCTCAGTGGCCTCAGCGGCCATGCCTCGCTTAGTCTTGTCTCAGATGCTGTGTTTTAGAAATGCCTTCAGTTGTTGGGAAATGTTTGTGATGTGTTCCACACGTGGTATATTGGAGGCAGGGTCCCCATGTGATACATTCCACATATGGTATTGGAGGCAGGGTCCCCATGTGATGTGCTCCACACATGGTATTGGAGGCAGGGTCCCAGGCTCCCAGCACATGGACTTTGCCTACGGGGAAATTTGGTCCATGAAACCACAACACTGCCCTTTTCCACGAAGAGCAATGTCAGAGGATTCTAGAACTTCCTGCCTTGGTTTTTCTATGCTTGGTTTAAGAGAGTTAAATCCTTAAAAAAAGATTATTTTTATTTTACATATATGGGTGTTTTGCTTCCAAGGAAGTCTGTGTACGTGCACACCGTTTCCCTTAGATGCCAAAAGTGGGCCAGGTCCCTGGAACTGGAGTCTGATGGTTTTGAGCAGCACTGTAGGTGCTAGGAACCAAACCTGGGTCCTCAATGAGCAGTCAGCGGCCTCAACCTCTGAGTCCATATCTCCAGCACCAGCTTTTTTTTTTTTTTAAAGAAAGGAAGTATTAGTAAATTATTTAATTCAGCTTACCAGGAGGCTGACAGATGATTAACCCTTTCGTTGCAATACATACAGAGAGTTTAACTGCACAAGGCAAAAAGGTTTTGAATGTTTTTGTCTTTGGTTGTCTGGTGTGTTAGCTATCTGTCCATCATCACAGTGAAATAAATATTGGAAGCATTTAACATATAAAGCAGAAGTGTTGATTTAGTTCTCAGGTCTGGGACTGCAGTCCAAGATCAGGCACCTGGTTAGTTTGGACCTGATGGTAAAGGTTAGTCACGTGGTAGAATATACAACTTACATCATGAATCAGGAAGCAAAAAGGAGACAGGCTGGGTCCTTCCGGAGGTCTCTGCTCCCTCCCAATAGTATGACTTTGGGGACTAAGTCTTTAAAACATGGATCCTTGGGAGACACTCATTTAACTGTTGGATCGTACCACTGGTTCCAAAAGCTGATGACCACTTCACAATGAAAGCCCATCCTTCCATCTCTAAGAGTCTCCAAAGCCCTGCTTGTCAGCATCACTCAGGCTGCTGTGCATCCTGCCTGCACGTTGTACTTTGCTGGTACCCTCTCTTCCTGTGGCTTCAGTGTCACTACTAGGACTGTACAGTATACCACCTCATTGGGAGTTGCTTGCCTCCATCCCCAGCACTCGGCTTAGCCTCACAGCAGCCTTGTGTTGAAATCTTGATGGAAGCTGCCATGACTGTTACTCCTGCATCCTATGGATGACACCAGATTCTGCTGCCAGTGCAAAACATACCTGGACCCATTAGAATGTAAGTTTCAGTCATCTGGAGTGCCTTGCTGGCAGACCGCAGAAATCCCGAGGCCATCTGGAATGGATTGGACATCTCATAATTTGTTATTGTGTTTTGTTTTGTTTTGTTTTGTTTTGTTTTGTTTTGACACGGTCTTGAATATGGCACAGGCTGGGCACCATTTTTCTTTTCTGGAAAGTCTGTGAAACTGTGACAGTGTCGCAGGTGGGGTAGCCATGCAGTTCCTGACATGCCTTCCACGCCTGCTTCCTGTTGTCTCATTGCAGAGGGCTTGGGTTCACCCCAAGGCCAGGACACAAGCTTCTCTTTGTCAGAACGAATTTTACCCACCAAGATATGGACTGGCCACATGTTACTGATCTTTTTTCTGGCTAGGCGTTTTGCTCTTGATTCTCATTGAAGTTTTGGTTAAAAATAGCAATGCCCAGGCTGGAGATATGGCTCATTAGTCAAGAGCACTGACTGACTGCTCTTCCAGAGGTCCTGAGTTCAGTTCCCAGCAACCACATAGTAGTTCACAACCATCTGTAATGAAATCTGATACCCTCTTCTGGTGTGTCTGAAGACTGTGACAGTGTACGCACTTATATAAAATAAATAAATCTTTAAAAAAAAATAGCAATGCCCATTCTATAGACCGAATGCCCATGCTGTAGACCAAGTGCCCTGCTGCCTTGAAGTCTCTGCCACATAAGCCTCCTTCAGGCTGGCTCTCTGACAAGTCTCAGGAGTGGGAACAAAATATTTTAAAATTCTTTCCCGCAGTGTAAGGAGGGCAGCCTTTACTCCAGTCCCCAATAGAATTCTCTTCCTTCTGGAAGCACACAGCATGGGTTTTATTAATAAGTCTGTGATTGTGTTTGCATGGAAGCCCCACCTGGCTCACATGTTAAACTTGGTAGACTCCACTCTGCTGATAGCATTTTAGGATTTCTCTAGCCTCCTCCAGACTCTTATACACACACATAAGCACACACACAGCACACACATAGAGCCACAGACATGCATGCACACTCATGCGCACACACATCCCACCACCACCAGGTATAGGTTAGTCAGCAACCCTGCATCTGATTGCCAGTTTCTCTCGCATATCCCAAGCCATTGCTGGAGTAGGCTTGTGATAATCAGAACTTCCTATACTCTATCCTGAAAGATACCTTCAAGTGTGGCTGCTTATACATTTTTGAAAGAAATCATGGCAAGACAATATGCCACACTTGCTTGTGCCCATATGGTTCCAGAAATGTGACTGGTTCTGCCTGCTGTGCTCCTGCACTCCAGGCTCAGAGTGGACAGGTCTTGCTGAACCTCCACTGTGGAGCAGAGGGATAGCTGTGTCTTCACAGGGTCAGCCTGGGATGTGTAGCAGCTACTACTAGGCTACTGCATGGCTGGAACCCAGCCTTGGGGCACTGGAGCACCCAGGATTCTCTATCTACTATGCAGGCACAACTGGGAATTCTCAGCTGCTTTTATCACTGCTGGCCTGGAGTCCAATGAGTCAGAGGCAGTCCCCAGCTTGATAGGGTCTGCACCAGTTTTCTGATACCCAAACCTAGTTGGCATTCTGTTTTTCTTCTTTTGAGACAGTCTCACTTTGTAAACCAACATGGACTTAAACTTAGAGATTTACTTGCCTCTGCCTCCCACGTGCTGAGAGTAAAGACGTGTGGCACCACAATGCCCCGTAACAGCTCAAATGATTGAGCATTTGGAGGTTGCCTTGCCACTTGTGAAAATACGCTATCAACCCACAGTTCTAATGCTGCCACTGTGTGCATGGGTCTCGTTCATGTGTTGGTGGGCATCTAGGCGGGCTCCTTTTTTTTTTTTTACCTTTTGCAGTTGTGAATGGAATAGCAGTAAACGTGGATAAGCAGGTATCTCTGTGTGGGACAAAGAGGCCTGGAGGTGTAGGCTCATGAGTGGTGGAGCTTGGTCATATGGAGTTTTCAGGGACTCTCTATCGCATTTCCTATAATGGCTGCCTGAGTTCCCATTCCACCAGCAGTGAGTAAGGGCTCTTCTTCCCCGAGTCCTTGCCAGCATTTGCTGTCAGACTCCTTTCTTCAGATTGTCACCACTTCTGTGGTGCTGTGACAGATCGTGTCAGAGGGCTCGGCCGCCCGGGACAGGAGCACAGGTTCTTGGTTTCTGCTGTCCTTGCATTTGGCTTCAGTGCCAACTCTCTTCCTAGAAATGCTACAGCAGCTCCACCAGCAGCTGGTGGAGGCCGAGCGCCGGGCCATGACCTACCTGAAGCGGTACAATAAGATCCAAGCCGACTACCACAACCTCATAGGCGTCACAGCTGAGCTGGTGGATTCTCTGGAGGCCACAGTCAGTGGCAAGATGGTAAGGAACACACCCTTTGTGTAGAACTGTGTTCAGAGAAAGGGCATGGAGCTTGGACTGAATTGCTGCATATATAGCTTCAAAAAGCTGGTGTGGGTTTTGCCTTCGTTTTTGTTATTGTTGTTGTTTTGGTTTTTTTTTTTCTTTTAAAAATTTAAGTATGGGCCCTTCATAGTAGTGACACCTACCTTTAATCCCATCACATAAACACATAAAAATACATAAATCTTAAAAAAATGGGCAAAGCATGAAAGATGCATTCTTTTTTTATTTTCATTTAGATTATAAGTGTGTATGTGTTTTGCCTACATGTATGTTTATTCACTGTGGTCATTCTTAGTGCCCAAGGAAGAGGAACAGAGGCCTCAGATCCCATGGAGCTAGAGTTACAGGCACTTGTGAGCACCCTCATGTGGATGCTGTGTACTGAACTCAGATCCTCTGGGACAGAGAAGCAAGCTCTCTTATCTTCAGAGCTGTCTCTGCAACCCATAGCTCGCTTAGAAACGTGAGCTTATGATAAAAAGTTGAAGCAATACAGAGGAAGACAGTGACCTCACCTTGGTCTCACCCCCAACCCCAGCCTTTAAAGATTGATTTTATATATGTGAGTACACTGTCACTGTCTTCAGATATAACCAAAAGAGGGCATCTGGTCCTAGTACAGATGGTTGTGAGCCACCATGTGGTTGCTGGGAATTGAACTCAGGACCTCTGGAAGAGCAGTCAGTGCTCTAAACCACTGAGCCATCTCCCCAGCCCTTCATCCCCTTTTTTTGATATTGATGTTAACGTGTTCTCACGTGTGATTGATGTATATTTGTGTGCATACATGCAGGCTTGCAAGTGTAGACTCATGCACCCAGTGTTCTTAGGTTTAGTTGTGATCATGTGACCATCTTTCCTCTGACCTACTTTGTTCTGTGTATCACAGTGTGTTGATGGCCTTTGCCCACAGCCATGCCTCCTTTCTTCCTTAGCGCATTGGTAAAGAAATGGAATCAATGAATTCCACCTACCTCATTCTGCAAATGCTGGCTTAGGGTTCCACCATAAGGACGGTCCACTAGCATATCTCCAGTGATGGAGACTGAGACCTTTGTTTGCTGTGGCAGTGCTGCAGTGAGGACTCTTCTATGAGATGTATCCCTCGGAGCGCTAAGTCACTGTTTTGACAGATGCTGTCAGATCACCCTCCTGTCTCTAACACTCAGCAACACCGTCCATGATTAAAACTTCGTATGTAGTTGGGTAGGGTTTTATACACCTGTAATTTCAGGCTTTGGGAGGCAGAAGCAGAAGGACTGTGAATTCAAAGCCAGCTGAGCCATCATGGCAGGAAGTCAGCATCATGTCGTGCACTTGACAGCTTATTGATAATGTCTGTCCTCCATTCAGCCAGCATTTCTTTAATACTGGGCCCATTTGCAGCTTCATCCTTTCTGAGTATGGCACGGGCAGCTGGGCATCTCACTGACAATGGCTCAGGGATGCAGGGGCAGGGCTCTGAGCTGCTCATATTGTCAGGAGTCAAAATCTAGAGCCCAGACCTTCAGTGAAAGTCCCACTCTTCCTATGACATATGGCTGCCTGCTTACTTTATGCCTTGAATCTACAGAGAACTTGAGAAACCATTTAGTTTCCATGGCAATTGAATTGCACTGGGTGAATGGCACGGATTGGGTAGCCTGTGATCGTACCTGTAGTCACTTTTTAAAAATTATTTATTAATTTTTTTGTGAAATGTGCATTGGTTGTTTGCCTGCTTGTATTTATGGGAGTTGGATCCCCTGTAACTGGCTTACAGACAGTTGTGAGCTGTCTGTCCATGTGGGTGGTGGGAATTTAATCCTGTCCTGTAGAAGAGCAGTCAGAGCTCTTAACTGCTGGGCCACATCTCTTCAAACAAGTCAGTTATTTTTATTCTCTTATGTCAGTATGTTAACTCGTCCCCAGAGCTCTGAGGTCTTGGTGGTTACTTTTAATTATCAACTTGACATACTTTACAACCATCTGGGAAGAGTGCCTCAGTGAGGGGTTGTGTGCCTCAGTTGGCCGACAGGCAAGTCCGTAGAAGAGTGTTTTGATTTAAGGTAATTGACTGAGAAGACCCAGCCCACTGTGGGCAGCACCATTCCCTGGATCTGGATTTTGAACTGTGTAAGAGTGGAGAAATTGAGCTAAGTACTAGGCAAGCAACTTGCATTCCCTCTGCCCTTGACTGGATGTGACTTGCTGCCTCAAGTTTCTACTAACCTGACTTCCCTCAGTGACAGGCTGTAGTGAACTAAAGTAACCCTTTTCTCCCTGCATGGCTGTTTATAAGGTATTTTTGTCACAGTAGCAGAAACTAGGACAGAGGGAAGATGTGCTCTAGCATGGCCGTTGCATCAGCCCCTCTGCAGGAGATGCTGAGGTAGTGGAGGTCCTGCTACAGGAGACCTGAGACCTATAGCATACCTGAGATCCTGTGGGCGTGGCTTTCACCTGATGACCTTGTCCTTGCAGATCACCCCTGAGTACCTGCAGAGTGTCTGCGTCCGCCTCTTCAGTAACCAGATGCGGCAGAGCCTGGCACACAGCGTGGACTTCACGAGGCCTGGCACGGTGAGGCGCCATGAGAGACATCCTGGGTTTGTCCCCTAGATAGGATATGCAAGTGAAGTTATTAGAGAGAGTGAAATCCTGTGAAAAAGTGACACTCAGGAGCAATTGTCTTTGGCTGTCTCAAAGCTCCAAGAAGGAAAACAAAGCTATTTTGAGGAGTTGCAGCTGAGGTTAGCCCTTTGGGTGAGCAAGGAGAGGTGGTCTTGTGATCTTCCATGGCAGCTGCTCCTGCGCACTGAGGCCTGGGCGTCAGGAGGAACAAATAGAAGCCCTGCCTTGTCTTTAAAAGAACTCTCATGGGCTCGGCGATGGCTCAGTAAAGTGCTTGGTGTGCCAACACTTTTGCTCCCTAAGGCCTGGGACACTTGACCTTCTTCTAGAGCTGGGAAGACTCAGGCAGGTCCCTGAGGCTCGACACCCAGACAAGCTTGCTTACTTGTGGGCTTCAGGACAGGGAGGGTCCTTGTCTCCAAAAAAGGATTAACAGCCAACTTTGTTCTCTGGTCTCTGCATGCACACATGCACGACTGTTCTTACACATGCTTACACACGTACAAGAGAGTTGGGGGTAAGATTGAGTGGCTTAAGACGAGACTTTCCTTTTATGCAAAATAATTAAAAGCTTACAGAAAAATCACAAACATAGCAAGGAACATTGACGTCTTCTTGACCAGCATTTATTTAATCCCTTTGTGTGTGTGTGTGTGTGTGTGTCTGTGTGTGTGTCTGTCTGTGTGTTTCTGTATGTGTGTCTCTCCCCGCTCCCATGTGTCTCCATACACAAACACAATAGGGTTTATAAAACCTTTGTACATATTTGTCAGGCTAGTGTCTATTTTTTCTTTCTTGTTTTGTTGAGACAAGATCTCATGTAGATCAGACTGGCTTTGAACTTCCTTAGACTCTGATGCTCCTACCTGCCAAGTGCTAGGATTCCAGACTTGGATACCACACCTGACTACAATGTGTATCTTTCCTTTTCTTTTAGAGGTTTATTATATTTGATTATGTGTAGCATGCATGCATGTAGTTGTGTGCATATGAATGCATATAGGCCAGAGGGATTGGATCCCTGGAGTTCTTGAGTTCTGGGAACAGAACTTGGATTCTCTGGAAAGGCAGCAAGTGCCCTTAACTGCTGAGTCATCTCTTCAGCCCCCATTGTGTGTTTCTAAAGTTTGCCTGTGTCAGTCTCTCTCCTGTGATCCCAGCATTAAAGAGGCTGAAGCAGGAAGGAGCAGCAGGTTCAAGCTTAGCTTGGACTCTGCAGGGAACTTGAGACTGGCGTGGGCTGGAAAGGGAGACCGTGTCTCCAAACCAAACAGAGGGACCAGGTGAAGACTAATTCTCTTACTAATCACATAATTATCAACTCCAGTACTTTCATCATCTTATCTAATCTGTCCGCTTCCCTTTGTCAGCGAAACCTCTCCTGCTCTTCATAGCCACCAGTATAGTCAGTGTTGTGTGTGTTGTCTGGACTCTATAGCTCCTTTGCCCTGGACTGTTTCCCTTTTCTTTGGTTCTCATTGTATTGTCACTTGGGGAAACTTGTCCTCCTTTAGAAAAGCAGGCTGCTCCCCTTCCGTGTTTGGTGCTGCCTTGGGGTTGGACTCAGGTTTGCACCCCAGGCTGAGGGTTCCCCGGGGAATGACTAGCTTTTCCTAGGACAGCACATCTGGAAGTGCACAGTGTGATCTCAGAGATTCTTAACCCTGGAAGGCTACCAGTCTCTAAGGACACCCTCAAAATTTAGGGGCCTACCTGCATCCTGGAGCTCAGACCTGCCTGAGCCTGATCAGAGGCTGGGTGGGTGAGGCCTACCTCCCAAATGCTGGGACTGAAGGCACGTGCTGCCACACATGGCTAAAATTTAATATATTTTAAAAGATTTATTTATTTATTTATTATGTATACAATGTTCTGCCTGCATGTAAACCTGCAGGCCAGAAGAGGATACCAGATCCCATTACAGATGGTTGTGAGCCACCATGTGGTTGCTGGGAATTGAACTCAGGACTCCTGGAAGAGCAGCCAGTACTCTTAACCTCTGAGCCATCTCTCCAACCCCCAATTTTAATATTTTTTTTTTAAATTTTATATGTATAGGCATTTTCCTTGCATGTATTTACCTGCACCCTGTGGATGCAGTACCCACAGAGACTATAAAAGGGGGCCAAATCTCCTGGGACTGGAGACAGTTATAAACTATTATGTGGTTGCTGATCAAATCCAGGTCTTCTGGAAGAGCAGCTGGTACTCTTAACCAGTGAACCATCTCTTCAGTCCTCAGATTCATGTAAATAAACAAACAAACAAACAAATACCAGGCAGGACAATAATCATGCCATTGCTGCCAGCAATTATCTCAATATTGAAGCATGGGGCTGGTTGCTCTCTGTTCCCTGGGAAAAGGATGCGGTCTCAGGTTACAGATCAGTTACACTTGTGTGTTCGCTCAGGTACTGAGGAGGAAGTTCCCCAGAGCTGCTGTCCATGTTCTCAGAGAAAAGCAGAGAATGGCTCTGTAGTCTGTGCCTTAGGATGTGGCTCAGGAGAGTTAGCATGTAGAAATCGTAGGAGCTGGCTGGGATTAAAGATGTAAGTGCTGGCTAGCTAGGTTTTAGGAATGCACCTTCCTGTGAGGCCTGCACGATGAGGGGCTTCAAGCTAGGCAGTTGACCACCCACCTGAAGCCAGCAGCTGTTTTTAAAATCCCCTGCACTGATTTCCAGTCCGAACTGCTTCGCACGCCCCCTTCTGAACTAGAATACAAGACAAAAGAACTGCCAGAGGTTTGCAGAGGTCACCATCAACACTGGCAAAGCTCTGTTGGAGAGCATGGGCTTCATTTGTGGAGAGATGGGTTCCCTACTGAGTCCAAACCTGTACTGCTGTCCTTACCACAGAACCGCCACACGGGGGCAGCATAAACAAGCAAGAGCTGGCCATGCACCAGAGAGCAGCCACACGGGGGCAGCATAGATGAGCAGAAGTAACCTTTCTCTAGCAGGTTTTGTAGTTGGCAGGAATGGGTGGGCAGGTGGAATGAACACAGCAAGGTGTGCCCTGTCACAAAAGCCCAGTGACTCATACCTCTACTCAGAAAAAGAGAAGCACCATACTGGCAGAAGGCCTCACAAACTCCCGAGGAGAGAGGCTCTCCTGCCCGCCTGCCCTTGTCTGCTCATGCCCAGGCCACTGTGTGAAAATGCCTTGTCGGAGCTGGCAGGTAGATCCAGGTCCCATAATTGGTGCTGGTGAGATTCTCCTGGATGCTCTGTAACCATGAATCACGAATGTCCTCTTGTCCCCATGTGGCTGGCTAACTCTGGTTTTCCTCATCTTTGCCTTCAAAGGTCCAGAACTGGAACAGGTAGAGTCAGACTGTGTGATTGGCTACCTAGTGAGAAGTCTGAGTTCTCCCCTGGGCACAGGAGATAAGACAGTTTTCTAGAATTCTGGTAGAATTCATGGTATTGAGCCACCATGTGGTTGCTGGAAATTGAACATCCACGCCACATAATGGCATTTTTACATCGGCCAACAGCAGCCCCTGTGTCCCATGGTAATGGCAGGCACTATAGACAGTCTTACTCTATAGACCATGCTGGCCTGGAACTCAGAGATCTCCCTGCTGCTGCCTCCCAAGTGCTGGGATTAAAGGCATGTGCCACCATGCGTGGCCTTCAATCTTTGTACAAAGACAAAAATGTGTAACTGCATTTCATAGACTGTATCTCTGTTGTCTTAAAATATTTTATCTTATTTTTAAAGATTTATTTTATTTATTTTATGTGTACGAGTACACTGTAGCTGTACAGATGACCGTGAGCCATCATGTGTATGGCTGCTGTTGATCTCAGGACCTCTCTCGGCCCCCTTCGCTCCAGCATAATTCACTGTAGCTGTCTTCAGACACACCATAAGAGGGCGTCCGATCTCATTACGGGTGGTTGTGAGCCACCATGTGGTTGCTGGGATCCAAACTCAGGACCTTCGGGAGAGCAGTCAGTGCTCTTACCCGCTGAGCCATCTCGCCAACCCCTTAAAATATTTTATTATTACTATCTTAATAATTATGTTTATGTGTGTGTGAATACAGTACCCAGAGGAAGGGTGTTGGGTCCCCTGGAACTGGTAATTGTAAGCTGCCAAACATCATTGCTGGGAATTGAGCTCAGATCTTCTTCCAGAGTGTCAGGTGCTCCTAAGCTCTGAGCTCTCTCTCCACTCCCTGGGTTCCCATTGTTATAGAATGCATGCCTAGCACTCAAGTTCTACACAAGTCACCACCGTGCTGTTAGAGGGAGCCTGGTGCCAACTCATCCCTGTACGACCTGCTGAAGAGTCCGTTTATCAATACTGGTTAGGGCCATATGAACGTTTGGCTTGAAAACAGCAATTTAACAGTAAATCCGACAGCACACAAACCTTTTCCTTCAACTCAGCTGCCTCCCATAGCTTCCCATCTGCCTGGGTTAAACACACATCCTTGAGACCTTTAAAAATGTGTACACTTAGGCTGTTCTACAACTCACTTTTTAGCTTAATAGGACTTTTGTGTGTGTGTGTTTTTTATTGTTTTGAGACCGGATCTCAAGCTAGCCTCAAACTTGCAATCTTGCTTCAGCCCTTCCCCTCCCCCCCCACCCCCAGTGCTGGGGTTCCATGCATGCATACCCTGTCCAGCCTAAATACACTTTTGAGAGCATTCTGTCCTTGTTGGTGTGCTTTCAGTTCCTGTGCTATATAGAGATGGTCGTGGTGTTTAGTTTTTTTGAAACAGAGTCTATATAGCCATGGCTATCATGGAACTCACTATGTAGACCAGGCTAGCCTTGAACTCACAAAGTTCTGCCTCTTGAGCTCGGGGATTAAAAGGTGTCTGGCACCTTGTAAAGTTCAAGGACAGTATAGTACATCCAGCCATTCCTCTCTGGGTGGAGATGACTGTGAGCCTATGGCTGTGAAATTGCACAGCCCATTCTTTCTTTCTCTGCTACTTTACTCAAGATAATGAGTATGTTTGTACTCAAGGCCAGGTGAGGGACAATCCTTCCAAAGATCTGCCTGGATAGGACCATGTAAGAGGGTGACTGACCATGTCAGAGATCCCTGGCCAACTCTCAAGTTGAAATGTAGCCATATTTCAAGTGAGTCCTGGGGCCCAGTAGTGACTCTTAAGGACTTAGGAGTTCATGAGAAATTTTCATTTAAGTGAATCCTTCTTTGGACAAACAGCACGACTGGGAACTAACCCTCTGTTTCCCCCACGTCTCCAGGTAAGGCTGAATTGGAAATGAGTGTTAGTCCTTGATAGCAGTAAATTCATGGCTGACCTAGGAAATGGGAACCTTGGAGCGAAGCCGCACCTGCGCTCACTCTGTTTTAGTAAAATGTTACAAAGGCTGTGGTGGTCATCCCCCTTTTTCAGGGTGGCCTGTACAGTTGTTGAGGAATGGAGCCAGGCGTGGCCCTTCTTCTCCCTGTTGTGTGACCCTTGCCCTGGCGGAAGCTCAGAGACTGTAGCCATCCGCACCTCTTGTGACTTCTCTAGGTCTTCACAGGATACCTGCAGTTGTCCACATGGCCACTCCACTTCAGGCTCAGTGTGGTGAGAGAGTCACCTGCTGAGATCCTGTTCCCTTGCTGCTGCCTCACACACAGATGTATATCCTGTACCCCCGGCCCCAAATCTATGGCAGTTCACACCTTTATACTTCAATCAATTGGTAGAACCATAACCTCTCGCTAGCTCCAGGCACAGACTTCCAGACTTTCCACAGATCCCAACAGGAAAATGTGTGTGCCCACTGTCCACTCTGCTCTGTTGCCTCTTGTGGAGAAAGAGACTCCTCCTGGGTGACTCCCAGGGCTGGTCCTCCCCTTCACCCAGGGGCACTGGCCATCAGGAGCTGCCTGAGGGCTCTCTCTGCTGTGTTAGTGGAAGTGCGTGGCTGAGACTGCCCCTAGTTCTCTCCTGGCTGTGAGCCAGGATCTCCTCTCGGTGTCACGCTAGTCACTCAGCTTTCTGGATGTGTCTGTTTGTTTATATCTTTGTATCCTAGGAAGGATTCGGGTGTCTTAGAAGGTCACATTTCACCTTTGCTCTGTGACTGTCCTTACTTCAAGGTAAAGGGGTTCTCTTTCTGTACACGCCCTCTCTCGGTACAGAGTCCCCCAGGGCTGCTCCCTCAGATGCACGCTGAGGCCTTGGGTGTTCTGTTGTGATCTGAACCTCTCTGGAAGTTTTGTCGGGAGTGTTCCATAGTCCTTCTTCACGTGCACTTTAGCACTGCCAAGGCATGGCAGAAATGGGCCTGGCCTAAAGGGTTTGTCGGCCCCCTTTATCCTCTCGTGCCAGCTGTGGGTGTCGAGCCTCTGCCTCTTCTGCTCCCACCTGGGCCAAGCACTTGTTCCCTCCACCCCTTTTTGTGCTCACATTTTTCAAAAAAAAAAAAAAGTGTTTGCAGACTAAACTTGGACCAGAACAAACAAACTTTGATTTAGGAAGCATGCAGCCTAGTGAGATTCCAGGCATGCTGTTGTGCAAGATCCTTGATTGAGGGCCACTCTCCCTCCTGAGCTGCCCCTAGGAACATTCTACTTAATGTCACACCTGCACTTGATGACAACCATCAGGTCGTGATCACCAGCTAAGCACGGGCCTCAGGTAGCATCTGACATTGGAAGCCTCATCTCCAGGACTTCCTGTGGCTGAAGAGTGTGAAAGGTGTGGCATTTTCACCTTGACTTTTGAGCACCTTTGTCAACTGAGTCTAAGAATCTCAGGAGCTTTCCCTGACCCAATTCAGTAGTTGACACCTTTGTTCACGGCTCATCCTACGGTGCCCCGCCCCCACCATCTGTGCCCGTGGACACCTTGGTTCATGGCTTATCCTACTGTGTCCTCTATCTGTGCCCGGAAGAAATTCTTCCCCATCCAGCATTCTGTCAGGGCTTCCTCAGGTGAACCAGCTGACAGTTCCGGGAGGCTGGGAACACCCTGTAGCTGTAGCCACCCTTTATCTGTCTCAGCTGAACCCTAGTTCTTTCTAGGACTTGCTCTTTCAGTGTTAAGAAATTGTCCTGGCTGGGCAGTGGTGGCGCACACCTTTGATCCCAGCACTTGGGAGGCAGAGGCAGGCGGATTTCTGAGTTTGAGGCCAGCCTGCTCTACAGAGTGAGTTCCAGGACATCCAGGGCTACACAGAGAAACCCTGTCTCAACAACAAGGAAGAAAAAGAAGAAAAAGACTCTACTGTTGGCTTCAGTAGGAGGATTCGTTCTGGCCCATGATAGACTGTATGCTCTCTTGTTTTCTCCCACTGGGCTGTTACTGGCCAGCTGTTGGGCTCTGCATGTACTCCACACAGCACAGCGCCCACAGCTGTAGAGCAGTGACTCAACTCAGGTATCAGTAGCCGTGGTCATAACTGCTTGAGAGCCTGCGATCCAGTGCACATCGATGGTTGCTCCACAGAAGGTGAGAACAGCGTCCTCAGTGTCTGTGTGATTACCAACACTTCTAGGGCTGGAACGTGGCTCAGCTGGTAGATGCCTGGCATGAGTGAAGCCTTGGGTTTAATCACCAGCATCACACAGACCAGCGTGGCTCATCCCTACAGTCCAGCATTCAGAAGAACTAGAAACTAAAGGTCATTCTCAGTTCAGTAGTGACTTTGAAGCCAGCCTGGGCTACACGAGGACCCAGACATCAGAGTGGAGGACAGAGCTGGCACTGTAACCAGAGCTCCACTCAAGCAGTCCCAGCAGAGGGAGGAGCATGACACAGACAGGCAGGGCAGGATGCTGCTCTGGTATGCCTTCACTGGGGTCCCCACCCACAGTGATGCTCTCACTGGACTCCCAGGTGGGCCCCGCCTGTGTCCCATGGGTGGAAAGTGAAGTCCTGAGTCATTCAGCTAGTGTCAGAAGACACTTGACTGCCATGTGTTGGACTGGTTGGTGGTCGGCAAGCAGTAAGATGATTAACAAGCCAGTGTGCCTGGAGCTTAGTTGGTACATGCTCAGCATGCTTGAAGCCTTGGCTGCAGTCCCCAGAACCATGTAAAACCAGGTGTGGTAGATGCCTGAAGTCCCCATACTCAAGGAGGTAAGGCAGGAAGATCAAAAGTTTGAAGTCATACTTGTTGACATGGCAAGTTGGGGTCCAGCCTGGGCTACGTGAGACTCCTTTGCAAAAACAAAACAAAAGCGACCCAGAAAAGTCACATAAGTCCTTGTATTGTAATCATGTAAGTCCCTGTAGGACTGTTGCAACAACCAACAGTCTCTCCTGATATCACCCAATGTTCTCTGGAGGCAGGCTCACTCCCAGGCAGGAACTATTAGGGCAGCAGTTCTCAATGTGTGGGTTGTGTATCAGTCATCCTCCGTGTCAGATATTTGCAGTTCACAACAGTAGCAAAATGGCAGATATGAAGTTGTAATGAAATAATTTTATGGTTGGGGCTCAAGACACCCCAAGACCAAGTTCTCAGCACAAAGGGAATTTATTAGCCCCAGAGGACAAAGAGCAGAGAATAAGACAGGAGATAGAGAAGGAGAAAGGGACAGGGAGTGGGGGCAGTGATATTTGTCCCAGAGGGGGACAAAGGACTGCCTCTTGATAGTGAGGGGACAGACATGACGAGGGGACAGACACGACCCACAGTTTTTAAAGGTAAAGGAGAAATCCTGGGTTAGGATGAGGTGTCTAATTTTAATTGGGTATGAGCCAAAGGCAGGTTTTAATTTGCTGGATGGAACACTTCTTTGATAGCTGGACCTTGGTAGTCAGCCTCAGGAAGAGGAAGCCTGAGATAGACTTCTTTAGGGAGGAGTGAGTTTTATTGAGAACTAAGAGTGAGTTGATATCATTGGCTTTTTGCATTTAGTGTGTATAGTAACCCTGTAGCAGCGCTGTGTCCTCACTTGACCCCTCTTGGCTTATTGCCTTCCCATCCTGCTGTCTTTAATGAGATGAACTGTCAGGTGAGTTCTCTAGGTGGCATCTCAGACCTGTGTCCAAACGGCTTGGTAAGTTAGTAATAGGAAGAAGCCATTTATTTAGTCAAAACACTGAGGGGTTAAAACTGCTAAGAGCATAGCTGGGTAGTAGACTCCTGGCCTGGCACTTGCAAGGTCCTGGGTTCAGATCCCAGCACTGCAAAAACTATTTAAACATATATAGTCATGAGGCATTTAGAAGTGAGGCATGGCCAAGCCATGGTGGTGCACGCCTTTGATCGGGAGGGAGAGGCAGGTAGATCTATGAGTTCGAGGCCAGCCTGGCCTACAGAGGCTGAGCCAGGACAGGGCAGCCAGGACTACATAAAGATAGCCTAGCCTGTCTTGGGGGAAAACAAACAAAAAAGAAATGGAGCTGGAATCTGGAATCTATGGTCTGTAGACTTGGCTGAGGGAGCTGTCAGAACCAGGGTCACTGGCAAGACCACTGCCTTAGTGTCCCTGGGGGTTTAAGTAACTCTTGCAACAGTCTCATGCTGATTGGGTGTCTCTAGATGCCTAATGTTGGGACCTGAGAATGACATATTTTCAAAAACTCCCAAAGGAGAGAGTCCCTGTGTCCCTCACTGGCAGGAATTGGTGACACTTGAGAGGCGTGTCTCTGTTCTTTCCTCTGCGTAGCTTCTCTCCCCTTTTCCTTTTAAGGCAGTTTCAAACAGTCTCACCCATAAATAAAATGTCCACATCTAACAGATTTTAAAAAACAAACAAAACCCACAAGCAAATAGAATCAGTAGGAATCCCCACTAGCAGTCCAGTCCATTCTCATTTTCTTTTATGTTTGGTGTGTGTTGTCAGACATGTGCCTCCTGTTGTGTTTGTTCATTCCTCTGTATTCCTCCTATTTAATTCCACAGTGCTCGTAGTGACAAAAAATGAGGACGCACACATGCACACCACAGGGCCCATGTGAGGCAGGGTGCCTGCACACGGTGAGGGGGGAGGCGAAAGGGAATAGTCATTTTTTATTTAAGCACCTATGGAGTGGAGTGTTTGGCTTGGCACAAAATGGCATTAACTTGTACTTAAAGAGAAATATTTTACTAGGAAAAAAGAAGGTAAAAACCCAAACCACCTTTGTTCTCCATGGGGTCTAAGATTTGATGGCTCTGCGTGTGGCTAGGAGATCCCAGTGGTTCTCATTGCGTTTGGCTAAGAGTCTCGGTAGACTAAGAACGGTTGACTGACCCTGGCTTAGTGGGGCATTCATTCCAAGCAGTAGCTTTAAAATCCTATATGCCTTTGGAGGACACTGAACACCTAGCAAATGGCTGCTCATGTGCTGTTAGGAGGGGCTTGGGCTGGTGCTCTATGGTCAGGTCAGCGTTTAACAGTCTCTTTGTTCCCATCCTCCCTAACCCCTCCCTCAGGCCTCAACCATGTTACGAGCTTCCTTGGTACCTGAGTAAGTAATCATATTTCAGAGTTTTCATTAATTGTGTTCCAAAATTGTATTGTATGGGTATTTTGCCTGTCTGTCTGTCTGTCTGTCTGTACATAACCTGCATGTCTGGTGCCTGCAGAGGCCAGAAGAAGGCATTAGGTCCCCTGGAACTGGTGTTACAGATGGTTGGGAGACACTGTGTGGGAGCTGGGAATCAAACCCAGGTCTTCTGGAAGAGCAGGCAATGGAGACCTCTCTCTAGCCTACATGTATCTACATGTAAAACTGGAATTCAAGCTAGGTTTACTAAACATTTCACTACATGTGAACATGAAAGGAAATACCAATGATTATAAATTTGTTGAACCAGAATTATTTTTTTTAGATGAGCAATTTTCAATTTTATTAGACTCTCAAATGAGATTTGTAATTGGCATTCATAAGAAATCAATTATTAATAGCTATTCCAGTTGTCCTCCCTCCATATTCTGCCTGCTAAAGTGTTTACTGTGGCTCTGAAGGCAGCCATCACCATCTAGTCTGTGGCCATCCTGCCCTGCAAGAGCTTTCTATGGCAGATCTTAGGGGGTTAGGGCCAATCTCCATTTTCTCCATTTCAATGTATCATTGACCTAGTTGTGGAAAATAAGCAACGATACACTTAATGTTAAAATACTGTGCAATTCCTTTTAAATAATTAACTTGTCCTTCCATAAATCTGGTCATACTAAATAAATTTATATTTTAAATTGACCATCTCTAGTAAACAAAATACCTTGAAACAACTATGTCATGAGGCACTAAATATAGAAATTATAAGATAAAATGTGAAATTAATTAGGACAAACAATTTTTCAAATTATCCTTTCAATTAGAAATTGAATGTTTACAGTTGTCTTAAAAGGAGAAAGAGTCGTCTTTGGAGCATTTAATTCTCATCTATCACCATCATTGTTATGTAGTCCCTGTAATTAATGGTGTTTGACTCAGGATCAATTGCAGCAGACAGCATTTCTTCCATTTCCTCTTGGGAAAAAGGCTCGCCTTCCTCAGTCACGTACTTGATCAGTTCGTCCCTGGTTAGACCCGAGTTTAGCCGCATCCAAAACCTCAAAAGCTCACAAAAGGACTTCTTCAGGAATTGGTCTGTATCTTCTTTCCACAAGTGCTCTGGTCATCACTGGAAGAAACTTTTCAAATCAAACGTATCCAGTGGGTTCATCTTCCTCTACCTGTTCCCTCCTAGTCCTTCTCCTCCGCCATCTTGGTGCGGAGCCTGTCGCCTGGACCAGAATTATTTTTTAATATCGATTCTTGTAAGGTGGCATGAAATAGCAAAAATGAACAAATAAACAAACAAAAACCCCACAAAAACCATCAATAACAAAAAACTGTTGGCTTATTCTTGTGGTATTCTCTAGAAATGAATTTTATCTGTCATTCTGCCATCAGCAGACAGTGCAGTGTCTTAAGTCCCGTGTCTTCTGCTGGCTCACACTGTGACCACATCCTCAGGACAGCTTTGCCTATCCCAGCTTCCCTGTTCAGATGAGTTAGGTTGTCACCATGGAGGTGTGTGACATGCATACCTCACCAGCTGTGTTGCAGCAGAGAGGAAGTGGGAAGCCTGACCGCGGTTAATGCTCCACCTTAAGCACTAGAGTAGGCTCTGGTTAACCTCTAAGCCAGCAAGCGTACTCACCAGTCATCAGTGAGATGACTCAAACAGAGGTGGCCTCAACCTGTCTGTCGCCTTCCTGAGTCTCCCATGGTCTTGACACTTAGTGGTAGTATAGCGTGATCCCCAAGCACGGTAGCCTGGCTAATTCCCACCTCTGAGGCCAGCCGTGGTGCCTGGAACTCCCTCTGGCTCCGTGCCTCCGCTTCTTCACTTGAAAGGAGAAGAGTGGAGTAACGGCACTGCAGGCTTGTTGTGACGAAGATCGTGCCGCACACTGCTGGACAGTGCTTGTGAGCACTCTGGATGGTGGCCAGCATTCTTAGTGATGTAAGGGCAAGGGTCACCTGCAGAAAACAAGGGGTTTGTGGAGGATGATAAGAGGACGCAGGAGGAGGCCAATTCCTTGATCAGTGGAAGAATACTAGGTCCCTTGGTAATTCTCCTTGGGGAGTATTAATACCAAATACTCATACCTCCCTAGTCAGTTTGCACAGCCCACCGAGAGCTGTTCTCCAGCCTTCCCTCTTGGAAGAAGCCCCAGTTGTGGAGCAGAGCCAAGCTGGACTTTGCAATTGCAATATTTTTCTGTAGAACAAGGGCCCATTTACACTTTAAATTTTTAAAATTACTACATTTTATTGTATAGCCAAAGCTGGTCTAGAATTTACAATTTAGTCCAGGCTAGCCTTGAACTTGCAGTAATCCTCCTGTCTCAGCCTCCAAGTTAGCCATCATACCCAGCTTGTTGTAATAATCAAGAGATTATCAAAAAACTATTTAAAAATTCTCTTTTGAAATGCATTTATTTTTGTTTATGTGTGTGTTCCAGCTTACCTGTGTATACACTACATGTATGGCTTGCAGAGGCCAGAAAAGGGTTTTGGGTCCTGTCAGTATTCTTTGTTATGTGGGTCAATCAAAGAAAAAGGGGTACTCCAGAGTGAAATTCAGGTTCTTTTTTGGTTTTCTTGAGACAGGGTTTCTCTGTATAGCCCTGGCTGTCCTGGAACTCACTCTGTAGACCAGGCTGGCCTCAAACTCAGAAATCCACCTGCCTCTGCCTCCCAAGTGCTGGGATTAAAGGCATGTGCCACTACCACCCAGCTGAAATTCAGGTTCTAAGGCAGCAAGGAGGTCCAGCCTCAATGAATTGAACCTTGATCAGCCATGCAAAGACATTTTTATTGTTACACAAAAGTTGCTTTTTGGGGATGTAAAACTAGTTCCTCATCCCAAAGTCCCTAATCTAATCTGTTTTTCCTGAAGGAAAACATCACGCCTCCAAAACTTTAGTCCCATTGTGTAGAGTTTGCTGCACTCAGCAATACATGACCTTCCAGGTATGCCAGGACCGTCCTGAGACCAAGGTCCTGAGACCAAGGTCCTGCGAAGGCAGGCCTGACAGCTCCTTCTAGATAACAGAAAACAATCACTGTTTTCTAAATGATTTCTTCAAGGGCAAAGTACTTCCAGAAAACAACTGGCATTGATGTCTACCCTAGAGACAGTGAAAAAGAACTGTTTCCTTCTAAGGTTTACCCTCCATACAGTGATTCTACCAGCATTCCTACTACAGGGTTCCCAGAAATTGGAGTTACTGACAGTTGTGAGCCACCATATTAGTGCTAGGAATGCAACCTGTACTCTCTGTAAGGGCAGCCGGTACCCTTAACTGCTGAGCCTGTCTCCAGCCCTCACAAGACTTCCCAGTGTTAATATTTTACACAAGTCCTGTGCAGTTAGCAAACCCAAAAAGTCAGCGTGGGTTTAGGGAGTGGACATCCGGGACACAGCCTATAATCACTGTGCTTGGGAGGCTGAGGTGGGAGGGTCAGCCTAGGCCACACAGTGAGACCCTGTTTGAACACAGAAACTAAAACAAAACCTAGTATGTAATTTTTTTTTCTTATTATGTAAGTAATTCATGCTTATTACAGAAAATTTGCATGCCATCGAAATCTAAGAAGAATTAAATTTAGCTACATAAAATTCATCCAGCATTACAGGCAGGGCTGATCTGGCTGAGGCTGGGTGGGGGCCTGAACACTGGGATTCTGGGAGCCGCGTTGGGAGGCAGTTGGCCACTGCGGGATCCTTCAGTCTAAGCAGGTGTCCTAATGCTCAGATGTAGTGACATGCCTCTCTGCCCTTTTTTTCTCTTTGAACTGGCCGGGCTGAGCAGGAAGCTGAAGGATGTCCCATTACTGCCCTCCCTGGATTATGAGAAGCTGAAGAAGGATTTGATTTGGGGGAGTGACCGCTTGAAAGCCTTCTTGTTGCAGGCTCTGCGCTGGGTAGGTACCTTCCCCTTACAGTTAAAAACACAGAACAGAGACAGCGCCAGCACTGCTGTTCTTGGCTGGTGACCTGCTAACTTGGCTGGTATCACGGAACCCCTGTACTAAAACCCCCTTCCTGCTACCTACCACCACCAAGACCTGAGGTCAAGAGCCGCTCGCTCCAGCTAGCTGTGGGAGCACATGCCTTTACTCCCAGCTCACAGAAGGCAGAAGGAGCTAGAGTTCTGTAAATTCAGGGCTAGCCTGCTCTACACAGCAAGAGCTAGACCAGCCATAGTAAGACCCTTCCCCAACCCCCAGCAAGAAAATCAGCTCCTGAAATAGGCCTTGGTCTTATTGTGACACATTCTATACTGTTGTCAACTGATGTTGCCTTCCTGGGTGATGGGGCAGCAGCCCCTGCCATCCAACCCCTACCTGGTCAACTTGGGGCCTGCATTTTAGTTAGAGTATTTAGGCAAGTCACACTGCGCAGCCAGTCACAACTCCAGAGAGCCCTGGGAACAAATACTGATCAATAGCCACACACTGGATAGGCCTCAGGACAAACACTTCCAGGCCTCATCTGGGTTCCCATTCCTCTTCTGCATCCTGGGCCAGTTTTCAAGCATCCCAGACCCCTCTACATTTTCAGGTTACTGAGGGCCCTGAAGATGTTTGTTTATATGAATGTTATCTTAACAGTATTTACAGTATTAGGAAATTAAAACAAAAAACTTAAATATCATTCCCAGTAAAATAAGTAAATGGCATGTTAGCATAAATAACAATAGTTGTTTCCCAGACAACAAAGCAAGTGAGAAGAATGTCAGTGTTGTGCATCTTTGTGTCTGTGTTCAGTGTCTGCCTCTGGGAACTGATCAAGGGCACGGCAGAACCCAACTTACTGTTAGTGTGAAAATACGCCTGTCCCCTCTGGTCCCATGAAAGAGTTTTGGGGATGCCCAGAATTCTCTGAAACACTCTTTGAAAATTACTCACCAAAGCCTATCACCAAACGATCTTCTTTAATTACCCCAGAGTAGTATCAGGCTCCTTGGGGGACCTCCCATAGTTCAGAAAATCCTCGGACCAAAATTCTTTGACCGACCTCACCACCCTTGGGCAGAAGTAGTCCTCACTGGTACATAGCATCTGGTGGAGCATGCTGGCCTGGCCTCATGGGGAACTATGAGGAATACTAAGGGGAGAGCCCTGTGGTCTCTACTGTGGTTGTAGGGGCCTGTTGACCAAGTGGGTGGGCAGGGAGAGTGATCGTCCAGGGCTGCCTGACCCTGGTTTGCTTGTGTCTGCTCGTGTTACCACACTCACCCTGCTTGCCCGAGTTTGCCACCCAGCCATGACTCAGTCTATACACTCCCTGGGCTTCTTGCTGAGAAAGGGCCTCCCTTAATGGAGAAAAGTGCACATGTTCTCCAGGTAATCAGGAAAGGCTTGCTTTGCCTTTGTTTCTCTCCAGTTCTCCATCCAGCCTCATGGCTCCATAGTAATTTTACCCCAGGTGACATTTTTGGCAGACCTTTAGCAACTCCATCTTCTGTGGTGATCTGGTCAGCTAGCAATTCCTGCTTCCATTGGAAGGCTCTCCCTCCTCCTGGCTGTGGTGTCTGTTGGCTGTGGTCTGGCTTTTGCCTATGTTGCAAACCAGGATGTGTCAAACACACCACATTGTCCTCAGACAGAAGCTGACTCTGAACCTCAGGGTGTTTATTTTCCTGGAAAAGAGAGCACATTTGCTCATGTCAGGTACACAGCTTTCTCCTGTCCTAACACAGACAGCTGCGTGCAGGGAGCTACATACTTCCCACCAAAACTTCTTCTTTGTGGATATTACATCAACATAATAGAGTCCAGCCAGCTCGCCAACCTCTGTCCCATCTGCCTCTCCAACCTGTTGCTCATCAGTCCCTCTTGGATAGGGTCATTGAGAGCTCTCTACAGGTAGCCTGGGTGCCACTCTCAGAACTAGATCCCCCCGCCCCCCTGCATCCTACCCCCTCCCCCATTCCTTCTCCTGCTCTGCTGGTTGATCGGCTGTGCACTTTTCAATGCCTAGCTCTTCCTGGGTAGGAATTTGTTGCTTCTGTTTTTCTTTGCAGCGCTTGACCACATCCCATCCTGGGGAGCAGAGGGAGACAGTCCTGCAAGCCTACATCAGCAATGACCTCTTGGATTGCCACAGCCACAACCAGGTGAGTAAGAGGCAGCCAGGCCTTCTGTGGCAGGGGAGACCCTTAGCAGACTCAAGCCTTGGTTTCTCTAGACACTGTCCAGTGCTGAGCTTGCCCGGCATTTCCTGTTCAGCTGCTCGAGGGTCTCTGATCACCTCTTGACCTACTTCAGTTGTGGAGCAGATTCCCAAAGAAGCCAGATGGCCTGATGTTCTCTGCCCCTTTTCTGATAGTTTCCCTTCCCCTCCTCCCTCCTTCCTTCCCTCTCCTCCCTCCTTCTTTCAACTGTTTTAGTTTATCTGTCTATCTATCTATCTATCTATCTATCTATCTATCTATCTATCTATCTATCTATCTATCTGTCTATCTATCTATTTTCTTGTTTCTTTTAAGAGGGAATGGTTTAGAGTTCTCTGAAATTATCAAAGAACTTGCAGGGTAGGATGACTCCTTGGTAAGGCTGATGCTGGGTCACTATGACTCCAAAGTGAATTGGCCTGTTCAGAGGGGAAATTGAGCTGTCTGGCTAATTAGTTCTTCCTTTGTCATTCTCAAATGTGGGGTGTGGCATTGCCAACCTGAATGTGTCATTAAGATTTTACAGTAGGCAGTGGCAGCGTCCAGCTTTAATCCCAGCATTCGAGAGGCAGAGGCAAGTGAATCACAAGGCCAGTCTGGTCTACAAGGAGAGTTCCAGGACAGCCAGGGCTACATAGCGAGATCCTGTCTCAAAAAACCAAAAAACAAAAAACAAAAACAAAAAACCTCCACCTTGGGCTGCAAAGATGGCTCAGTTGTTACAGGTCAGGCTCATAACCAAAAATGTAAGAAAGTGACATCCACAGAGAGAAAAGGATGCAGGCTGCACTCAGCTCAGCCTCGGCACTCTCAGAGCTCGGGACCTCCTGTTCAGGAGCTGGGCCTGCCTACACTTAAAATGGGTCTCTCCACATAAATCAAGATCACCGCATTGGCTCCTAGAGGGCAGCCTGATCTAGCAGCCCCTCACTGAGACTCTCTTCCCAGGTGATTCTAGACTGTCACATTGATAATTAAAACTAACCCCCACACATTGTGAAATTCAAAATGAAATCTTAAATCAGGCACCAGTGTTTTCTGTAATAAAATAAATATTTTACTTTTGCCAATCTCAATTTTTTAAGAACAGGCCGAGATGGGCCTAGGGGAAAGGTAGGTCAGTTGGTGAGGTGCGACACAAGCATGGATTCCCAGAGCCCATGATGGAAAGAAGGCAGGCAGGCAGCCTGTCTGGGTGCTGTGATACATTCCTGTAATCCCAGTGCAGGGGAGGCAGAGACAAGGGATCCCTGGAGCTTGCTGGCCAGCCAGTTCTACCAAAGCAGTGAGTTTCAGGCTCCAGAGTGTGCATGCGGGCACGCATACACACACAACCAAGGTTAAAAGTTAATGCATGTTAGAAGCCATGAGAGAGAACTGTTTGGAAGGTTGTCCCCCGTTGGTAGAAATGTCACTTCTGGACTTAGTTACCTCTTAACTACATGCTCACTGTGAATGAACACTCTTCTGCCTGTGCCCTTGTGACTTCTATGTTCTCTATACTGTTATGCTACAGTGGAAATTTGCCTAAATAAAGATGGTACAAGGACAGTTGTCATCTTGGAGGTAACATGTGGCCCTTTCACTCGGCATGGTTCAGTCGGAGTCCTCCCTCAGGCTACCATTCAGGAGCCTTGCTTCCCCAAACGTCTGTTGACTCTTCCAGGTCCACCTCTCCTGAACTGATGCTCTCTCTCCAGCCCCCTCCTCTTCCTCTATTTCCCCACCCACCTCCTTTCTGAATGCTCTTCTGTTAAGTTACATTCCAGCTACTGGGTTTTTGGTTTTGTTTTTTAATGTGTGTGTGTGTGTGTATGTGTGTGTGTGTGTGTGTGTGTGTGTGTGTGTGTATGTGTGTGTGTGTGTGTGTGTGTGTGAGAGAGAGAGAGAGAGAGAGGGGTGGGGGGGTGGGGGGTGGGGAGGGAATGTTTGTCTGCCTATATGTATGTGCACCGTGTGTATGCTGTGTCTGAGAAGGTTAGAAGAGGGCATTGGATCCCCTGGAATTGCAGTTGCTCATGGTTGGTAGCTGGCATATGGGTGCTAGGACGCCATCCCTGGTCCTCTGCAGGAGCAGCAAGTGCTCTTGGCTGCTGAGCATGCCTCCAGCCTTGTTGCCATTGGTTTCTGAGAGTATTTCGCTATAGCCTAGGCTGACCTCAAGCTGAAGATTGTCCTGCCTATGCCTCCCAGGCACTGGGGCAGGCATGCACTTTCACTGCCACTTCCTGCTGGTGCGGCCCTGGTGTGCCCCAACGCTGAGACACTCTGTGCTACCATCTTAGGATAATTCTGCCTCCCTGCCCCTGTGCTTCGAGGTCACAGGAGTAGCACAATGCAATCTAGTCATTTTGTTTCTGTCTTCTGTTTGTCTGTCTGTACTGTCCCTGGCTTTGTCCCTCACTCTCTACCTTTTGAGGAATAAGTGGTGGGACTCAGGGATTTGTCCTTGCCCAGTACAATCTTGTGATTTACCTCAGGGTCTGCATCCCAATTTCTAGAACTATGCTTAATTAACATTTCTCATGGTCTTTAATCAGTTCTTCAGAATTAAAAAAAAAAAAAATCCATTTCCTATAGTCCTGTCATGTGTTTCTCTCATCTGACAAGCCAGCAACAGAAGCAGCCAGGTGTGCCCTGCTCTTCTGTTGCAGGTGGCCTGTGTGGCTCTAGCTTGTTTCTCTAGTCAAACCAGGCAGAGGGGCATCTTTCCCTTCCCCACTCCTAACCTCACTGATTGTCTCTCTCCATGGTTGTCCCCTGCAGAGGAGCGTGCTGCAGCTGCTGCAGTCCAAGAGCGAGGCTGTGCGGCAGTACATGGCCAGACTCATCAATGCCCTGGCATCCCTGGCTGAAGGTGAGACGACATTTTCCTCTAAGCAGAGCAGCCCTGGCAAAGCCACCTGACGTCCCTGTAAAATGAGTGTTTTCCAATACTGCTTAAAGTGGCCCAAGTCCCCCCATTTTATTTCTAACAAATCTTGTGAAAATTGGTTCTTATGCCTGAGTTTCTGTCAAAGCAAAGTTTCTTGCCTTTGGAGTTTACTTTATAATACAAAGATTTTATAACTCTTATTTAAAATTTTTTAACTGTATGATAGGTAATACTATTTTTTATAATTCCTACTTTCCAATATATGTTTGGTGAAACAAGTAAAGCTTATCTAGCAAGCACTGAACCTTTTCCTTTGGTCTTCAAAGGATTTGAAAGTTTCCAAAATAAAAATATTGTCCCTGGTGGGAACACCAAGCACTGCCCGCCTATCTCTATTCTGCCCAGCTATAGACAGTAGACATCTTTATTTACAAGTCAGAAATAACTTGGGGGCCAGGTCACAGAGCATCATTTGCATCTAAGCACAGATTCTCATCTCTGGTCTTGGGGGCCTGCACTTAGTATTACAATGCATAGCAAAAGACCAAACTGTGACAAAAGTGAAACAGCTCAGCTAGTAACAGCTCTGGCCCATGCCTGGTGACCGTGTGGATCCCTAGAGCCCACTAACATGTCAGATGTGGATCCCAGTGTTCCTAAGGGGAGATGGGAGGCTGAGACAGAATTGTTTGTGGAATAGCACTATGCCAGAACAAGAGAGACCCTACTTCAAAATATGGTGGAAGGAATGACCTGACATCTGAATTGTCCTATGAACTCCATGTATGTCCCTTGCTACCCATACTCCCCCATTCACAAGTGTATATATTCAAACATACCCAGGATAGTTTCCTTCGATTCTTGTTTGTTTGAGTTGGTTGTTTTGTTTTTGCATATTTGCTTGTTTTTCTAGACAGGGTTTCTCTGTGAGCCCTGGCTGTCCTGGAACTCACTCTGTAGACCAGGGTAGCCTTGAACTCACAGAGATCTGCCTGCCTCTGCCTCTGCCTCCTGAGTACTGGGAGTATATGCCACCATACCTGGCCCCTTTTGAGGTATTTTTAATATGAATAAAAAAAGAGTTTTCAGGCTAGACAGTGGTGGCGCACACTTTTAATCCCAGCACTTGGGAAGGCATAGCCAGGTGGATTTCTGAGTTCGAGGCCGGCCTGGTCTACAGAATGAGTTCCAGAACAGCCAGGGCTACATAGAGAAATCCTGTCTCGAAAAACAAAAACAAAACAAACAAAAAATAGTTTTCAGATTATGAATACATGATGCTCAACAAGTTTTTTTTTTTTAAGAATTATTTATTTAATGTATATAAGTACACTGTAGCTGACTTCAGACACACCAGAAGAGGGCATCAGATCTCATTACAGCTGGTTGTGAGCCACCATGTGGTTGCTGGGATTTGAACTCAGGACCTTTGGAAGAGCAGTCAGTGCTCTTAACCGCTGAGCCATCTCTCTAGCCCCTCAACAAGTTTATTTAATTCATTATTCCGTTCATTTGGCATACATTTATTATAAGCCAGTATATGCACTGAAATCCATTCATCTAATCACCCTGTTTAAAACTAATATCAGTCAATGCAGAAACCTACAAAAGGTTAGTAGTGACTTTATACTTATTAAGGTATCCCAGGGAGGGCCTCCACCTCCATCAGGCCCTGAGCATGTCTAGGAGGGACAGCGGAGTGTGGCAGAAGCAGCCGTTGGCTACCTCTCTATAAAGGCCAGGGGTTTATGGCAACATTCCATTCCTCTTCCTCCTTGGAGGTCCTTCAGGGTTAGATGTCACACACTGTGATGATGGCTTATGTTCAGCTTACAGGAGGAAAGGCTTTCTGTTGGTTATTCTATCAGTCTATCACTGATTGAGTAATCTGTTCTGGACAGGATCCCCAGTATATGTACTAGCCTGGCCACAAACTTGCAGTCCTTCTGCCTTGGTTTCCCAAGTAGTGAGATTACAGGCATGAGCTACCACACCTGACTCAGAAAAAATGTACTTTAATAGTTTCCTCTAGAACTTTCTAGTGTACACCATGTAGGCTTTACTAGAAAGCAGCCTTGGTATACATCAACTTAGTTCTTTTCATCTCTGGCACATTATTAGGTCGCCTCTACCTGGCCCAGAACACAAAGGTGCTGCGGATGCTGGAGGGCAGGCTCAAGGAGGAAGACAAGGATGTCATCGCTCGTGAGAATGTCCTTGGGGCCTTGCAGAAGTTCAGCCTCAGGTGAGGGCCATGCCATTGGTCAGTCTCCACCTTTGAGCTCAGGTGTGTGTGTGTGTATGTGTGTGTCTGTTGTTGTTAAACAACCACTCTCTTATTACTTAATTCTCATGACATCATAGGATGCAAATGGTATCTTTCTGCTACCACTTAAGAGAAGTTAGATGACTTTCCAGGCTACAGCTGGAAACTTCTCTCTAACCTAAGCTCTGCCGTTGAAGGCTGCTGGGGATGGAGGAAGACATGACAGTGAACGGACAGTGCCATCTTCTAGCTAGTATGGGGCATTAATTAGCCAGACAGGTGCTTGGCTTAGGGGTAACCGATCATAGTGCAGTTGCTTCCCATTATACATCGTGTGACCAGTAGTTCTGTAGTCATTATACATCGTGTGACCAGTAGTTCTGTAGCCATTATACATCATGTGACCAGTAGTTCTGTAGTAGTCTTGGCCTGGACCAGGCATTACTTAGAACTTAAAAGTCATGGGCTTTCTTATTTCTTTTAAAATATATGTTGTGTGTATGAGTATTTTGCCTGAATGTATGTATATCCACATGTACATGCCTGGTGCCCTCCTGAGGCACTCACTGGAGGTTTTTTTTGTTCTTTTGTTTTTTTTTTTTTTGAGACAGGGTTTCTCTGTATAGCCCTGGCTGTCCTGGAACTCACTCTGTAGACCAGGCTGACCTCGAACTCAGAAATCCACCTGCCTCTGCCTCCCAAGTGCTGGGATTAAAGGCGTGCGCCACCACCGCCCGGCTCCTCACTGGAGTTACAGATGACTGTGAGCTACCATGTCGTTGCTGGGAATTGAACTGGTTCTTTGGTCAAGAGCAGCAGGTGGTCTTAACCACTGAGCCATCTCATTAACTCTTCATGTTCGTTTTGTACCAGATCTAGTACAGTTTTAGAACAGCTTAGGTATTCTAATGAGAGTCAGAGGCTCTATGAGTTTGAGGCCAGCATGGTCTACATAGTGAGTCCCAGCCAGCCAAGGCTACAGAGTGGAACATTATTTCCAAAATAAAATCATTTTATTTTATGCCTATGACTGTTTTGCCTGTGTGTATATTTGTACAATGTGTGTATGCCTGGTGTTACACATATTGGAGGTCAGAAGAGGGCATCTGATCCCCTAAAACAGGTTACATATGATTCTCAGCCATGATGTAGCTCCTGAGAACTGAGCCTAGATCTTCTGCAAAGCCGACAAGTGCTTTGAACAGCTGGGCCCCCAGCCCCCAAAGTCACTATCATAAATGGATAAGCCTGCTTTTCACAAATTTGCAGAGTTCTGCAGCCATCACAACCTAACTGTAGAGCATATTTCCCATTTATTTACTCATATGTGTGTGTTGTGGTTGTCAGAGGATGACTTGTAGAGATCCGTTCTCTCCTTCCATCGTGTGGGCCCTAGGGATCAAACTCAGGTCATCAAGCTTGGCTGCAGGTGCCCTTACCCATGAGCCATTTCACCAGTCCTAGTTTTAGAGCATTTCTATCATTACAGAACAGAAATCTCCCACTAATTGTTGCCACTCTTTATTCCATTCCCAGCCCTAGATAGCCACCCATATCCCTCCTATAGCTCTACCTGTCTTGTGCATGTCCAGGTCATGGAATCATGTCAAATGTAATCATGAGCGCCTCCCACCCCCAAGTTGATTTTGTTTCAAAGTAATATTTCTGGGACTGGTTACCTGGGTCAAGTAAACCAAAGCTATTGATAACATTTACATATTTGAAGTAGCATTCTGCTAACTTTCGATATTGAAAAGGCACTTGGGAGGCAGAGGCAGGTGGATTTCTGAGTTCGAGGCCAGCCTGGTCTACAGAGTGAGTTC
>NW_022196896.1:111694732-111697442 GCF_008632895.1 Mastomys coucha
AAAAAAAAAGAAAAGGAAATTTCCAAAGCAAGAGGCCTTCTTACTGCTCAGTCTTTCATTAACTTATTGTATCCTTGAAAAGAAATGAATTGCTATTGTCCCAGTTGAATGGGCTTTACCGTGGCTGTCCCCCAGAGTCTGATTTTCATAGCTCCATCTGGTCCCTGTTTGCAGCGTGGCCACTCTTCCAGGGAAAGCTCCTTGCCATTAGTTCATCTAATACGGTTGTTTTCTCTTAGGAGGCCACTGCAGACTGCGATGATTCAAGATGGTCTCATCTTCTGGCTGATCGACCTGTTGAAGGACCCTGATTGCCTGTCTGATTATACATTGGAGTACTCTGTGGCTTTGCTCATGAATCTCTGCCTCCGCAGTGCAGGTGCCACAGCCCCCCAATAATCCATACATGCCCACACCTACATACACATGTCTTGATATGGAGGATAGATGGGCAAAGACCTGCCCACATATCTACATTCCCAGTGAACCCAGTAGAGCTTGCTTTCTATCTCCCTCCTGGAAAATTTAGGGCAGGGGTGAGTAGAGCATTTTATCCAGGTATGAAGCCAGCAATCCCTTGAAGCCAACATCCGTGTTAGCCATGGAAAGAATATCTAGATGCAGTGCCCTTCTGGAGAGGAGAGGAAATCCATTCACATCTTGTCTCATCTTGGTTGCATTTTTCAAACATAGGAAGTTATGATCCCTGCCACTGAAGACAGAGGTGTGCTCCCAGCAGCCTCTGGGATTAAGTTGGTAGCAGAAGGGGTGACATTAAATCATGCTTCCTGCTCATTATTCGCTATCTCCTGGAGCTGGAGGGTCACCTGGGCACCACAAACTGCTTCTCACCCATTGGGAATGCAGCTCAGTTGGTAGAATGCTTGCCTAGCATGCAAAATTCCCAGCACCACATAAACTAAGCATGATGGTGCATGCCTCTAACCCCAACATTCAGAAGGTAGAGGCAGGTGGGTCAGAAATTTAAAGTCATCCTTGACTGTACCACAAGTTGGAGGCTGCTTGGGCTGTGTGAGACCTTGTCTCAAAAACAAAAGCCAATGCAGCCCCCTCCCCCCACAAACAACCCAAAAGACGTACCTACTCAGTGGAGATAGGAGTTTTAGCTTCTGTATATACACATGCCCCCTCTCAGACACTCTTGTCACCTCCCAAATGAGATGCCTTAGAAGATGTGCTTGGTCCACCTGGGCTGCATCCATCCCCTAGGGTCTGTGAGAAAGGAGGGCAAGAAGCCAGCTGGCTCAGCTGCTTGCCAGTAGTGTTCCCCACCTGCAGGGCTTCGTGCTACGAGCCAAGCCTGTAAGCCAGTAAGAGATTGCTGCCTGTGTGGAGGCCCGGCTCTCAGCGTGCCTGTCAGATCCCACCACTTTTCCTGTCATCATCTTGCTAGCAGTTTGGCGATGCCTTTGGTGATACAGAATGCCCACATAGCCCGTCATACTCTGACTGTCACCGTCAGGGCCACTGCCAGCATCCAAGTTCTTGGAGTTTAAGTAGGCTTGCTTAATTTTGCACTTGCTTTGGAGCAGATGCTAATAATCTATTTTAGTTTGTTTGTTTGAGACTGGGTCTTTCTGTGTAGCCCTGGCTATCCTGGAACTCTCTATGTAGGCCAGGCTGGCCCCCAATTCACAGAGATCCCTCTGCCTCTGCCTCCCTGGATTGTAAGCACATACCACCACGAAACCCACCAGCGTAGGAGAGAACCCAGGCCTCAGAGTGGCATAAGTGACAAGCTCAAGCTCACACATGGTTGGTGTTAACCCGTCTGACATGGATTTTATGTTGCCTTGCTTCCCATAGGAAAGAACATGTGTGCTAAGGTGGCAGGTCTCATGCTGAAAGTTCTTTCGGATCTCCTTGGACACGAAAACCAGGAGGTACTCGGGCCCTGTGGTGGATGGGGACTGTAATGGGGACCTGGGTGCTGGCTTTGGGCAGTTGCTGCATTAAACAAGTATTTCTTCCTGGATTTGAGGGTCTTTTGCATGTGTGCATGCATGCATGCATGCATATGTGTCTGCATGTGTGAGTTTACCTGTGTGTGAGTGCAGGTATGTAGGTGTGTCCATGAAGGCTTGATTTTGATGTTGGGTATCTTCCTTGATTGTTTTCCTCCTCATTTCCTAAGGCAAGAACCGTGAGAGCCCAGAGCCCAGAGCTCTCCTGTTCGGCTAGTTTGGCAGCTCCGATGATTCCCCAGTCTCTGCCTCCTAAGTGCTGGGATTAATAGGACGACCATACCTGCCCAGCTTGTACATGAGTACTATGCTCTGAACTCAAGGCTTTCTGCCTGCATAGCAAGCATCTTATCCACTCTGAGCCATCTCCCAACCCCCCATCTGACCATTTTGTAAGTGCCTGACATCTTGTATAGTTTGAAACATTTCATGCCTCATTTTCTGGTGCTCTACTCCCACTGAACTAGCAACGTCCTTGTCCTGGGTTACTTTCTGGTATCATGGATCTTGGCTGGACTCTTATCCCTGTTCGATGTCTGTCTCTGGTTACTCATGTCTTCAAAGTAGCTCTGGTGGTATGTTTGTGTAAACTTAGTTTGCATAAAAGATATTGCAACCTAGAGCTCATTCATTGACAGCTGTCCCCTGGCATCTAGAGACCATGTTCTCGTTCTCTCTCTCTCTCTCTCTCTCTCTTTTTTTTTTTTTTTTTTTTTTTTTTTTTT
>NW_022196896.1:111697571-111731217 GCF_008632895.1 Mastomys coucha
GCATGTGCCACCACTGCCCAGCGGGACCATGTTCTCTATTGC
Source organism: Mastomys coucha (assembly GCF_008632895.1). NCBI lineage: Eukaryota > Metazoa > Chordata > Mammalia > Rodentia > Muridae > Mastomys > Mastomys coucha. The sequence continues at coordinate 111,697,614 of NW_022196896.1, forward strand.
TTCATGGGCCTCCTGTCCTCAGCCTCACGACTGCAGCACTCCCTGGCATGTACCGTGCCCTGGTACATATCTTGTTCCTCATGGGCAGGGCTTTGACGGCTTTCAGCTCCACTACAACAGTTGTCCTCGGTGACAGCTCCATAGTTGTCCCATGGAACCCTACACTTCCATGGGATATGTGACCCTCAGGGCTACTAGCTCATAGCATTGGAGGGCTCAGGTTGCCCCTCCAGAATGACCCGATTACCAGCACAGCTGGTGTTATTGCCTAGCTATTTTAAAATATATAGGACAACAAATTCACAAAACTGAATAGGTACAGGCGATTCATCTCTTACTTCCTTTTTACAAATGTCTTTGCAGAAAACATGGCATCTCACAGTAGCCTAGCCTTGCCAGAACTCTCTATGTAGCCCAGGTTGGCCTCAATCTTTTGATTCTTCTGCCTCAGCCTTCAAAGTACTGGGGTGATGGCTTCCCTTTGCACCTGCACCTGAAGCCTCAGCCACAGTTAGAGATGTCTTGACAGATCTGGCACAGGGCCTCATTCAGCAGGCATGCTTGGCAGGATCCTTGGGCCAAGAGGAGCACTGGGTTCCCTATTCCTAGCAGGCAGCTCTGGTCTGTACATTCCACATGCAGCTGCATCCCCACAGCTGAATCACCTGGCTGACATTGGCATCTTCAACAGGTAGACAGACATTAGATGGCCATGACAATTCATGCTGGGCCTTTCATATTCCCACTACAATGGCCAGAGAGGTTTTCACTACTTCAGTCCTGGCTTGATTGCTCTCTGAGACTCTTCATTGTATTTAACTCAGGCAGCAGAGTGCTGCAGGAATCACATTCTTCCCTTAACTTAATGAAATGCAAATGATTTAGACCAAAGGAGTCAATTCCTGTTAACAGCTGTTGCCAAAGCATTTTCTTAGCAGCAAATGCTAAGGCCCTGCCTTTAATCCCCAAAGCTACATAAACCAAGGGTGGTGTCTGTAACCTAGGACTTGGGAGGTGGAAGCATGCGAGTCAGAAGTTCAAGGTCAGCCAGGAGGTGGTGGCACACACCTTTAATCCTAGCACTTGGGAGGCAGAGACAGGCAGATTTCCGAGTTCAAGGCCAGCCTGGTCTACAGAGTGAGTACCAGGACAGCTGGGGCTACAGAGAGAAAACCTGTCTGGGGGGGGAGGGGGAGAAGAAGTTCAAGGTCATCAATCAGCTCTTATCGTGTCAAGCTGGAAGAATGTTAGCTGCAGCAGACCAAAGTTGCACCTATGTGTCCTGAGTTAGAGAGCCCTGGTCTTGAAAGATGAGGACCAAGATTCACAGATTCACCTGCATGCTAATGTTTTAGGGGTATGGAAAAGAGGCCAGAAGGCTCAGCTATACAGCAATTGGACCACAGGGCAAGTTTTAGAAGTGGGTCTGGTTTAGAGACAATGAATCCTCAACTATGTCACTCTCGTCCAAGGACAGTAGCAACCGATGTGGGCAAACAAGGACTCTTAGCAATAATGTTCAGCATTCAAACTCTGGGATTACAGAGCAGACTCTATGGTGACTTGGAGTTTCTGCTCTGAGAGACCATGATGCCAGAAATCACATCAGTTAGGCAGCGACACATGGCAGGAAGAAGGTGGAGAGAGAGTGGTGGGTTTAGATTTGGCTTCTAGTTACAGCCTCATGAATGGAGGTGTCTCATGTGAAGTGTGCATTTTGGGTTCTGAAGGATGGGATACCAACTCTCCCCTTACCTAGACTATTCTTAAGTCTAACTTCTGATACTTGAGTTGGATAGTATTTGAAAACTTGCAAATGACTTCTCTTTTTGTTCCTCTTAAAGATCCAGCCATATGTGAATGGAGCCCTGTACAGCATCCTTTCCATCCCGTCCATTCGCGAGGAGGCCAGAGCCATGGTAAGAGGATGTCCTAGCTGGGCATATGGTGCTCGAATGCAATCTCAGAACTTGGGAGTTTGAGGCAGGTAGATCACCACAAATTTGAGACCATTCTGAACTACATAGTGAGTTTGAGGCCAGCCTGGCTCATATGAGACCTTCTTATGAGACCCTGTCTCACAGAGAAGAAGAAAAAAAAAAGCCCTGAGCAGTTCACAGGGTCCTCACAGGACCATGAGTCAGTACCGTGGGGAGAGGGCTACCCCACTTCCTCCAGGCAGAGGGAAAGACACACTAGTGGTTTCTCTCAAGGGAGAACCTGTTGCTCTCCTCAGAATCTCATGAGGAAATGGTAAAAATTGTAAATGATAAAAAGCCACAGTGCCGGGGAAATTCTAGCAGGCTTATTTTTGTAGTGTTGGAGGTGTTTCTTGGCAGCTTCTAAAACTGCCTTGCACCACAATTACTGGGAAGAAGAGCTTTACGAGCTTTGTTTTCATTTGTGCTTATATTTGAAGCCCAGCAGCAACGGCTGAGTGATTAGCATCTGATGTTGAGAGGACAGCTGTTTCTAAAGTTAGCGGGCAAAACCACTAAAGCTTTGACCTTTTTTCTGATGCCATGTGAAACCAGAGTAGCTGTGTACATATTAAATTCTGTGGTGAAGGGATTAAATGTGTTTCCACACTCAGAACACGGGAGACCACAAGAACATTCTGCCCATTGGTTTTGTTTATTTTTTTTTTTTAAAGAGAATTTCTAAATCTTTAGTTGTTTATCTAAAATCACGTCAACAGTTAAACAAGGCATGATTCATTTAAGAAATGTGTGTATAAACACACCAAACAATGGAACTGAATTGCCCTCCACATTAAAACTAACCAGTACTTAGAGGTAGCAAGATGCCTCAGTAGGTAAAGGCACCTGCCACCAAGCCTAACAACCTGGGTTCTGTTCCAGAGACCATTCCAGAATGGTAGAAGAGAGCTAATTCCTGGGAGTTACCTTCTGGCTTTCGCATGCATACTGTGTGCATGTACACACACACAGTAGGTGCACCTAGTGGTGTGCACTGCTCTTTCTGGTACTGGAACAGGTGCTTCCTCCTACTTACCTTGCTCAGAAGCCCCCGAAGGACTGACTATAGTCACATCCATTTCCTTACCAATGACTTGGGAGTAGATATCTCTGCCTAAAGTTACACAGCCAGGGGCACGCCCAGCCTCTGTTTGCTTCCAGAGCTTTCCACACCTGTGCTGCAGTGTCTTACACCAGAAAAGAAGATCTCTCCCTCCCTCTTTGTCCCTTGTTCCCCAAAACTACCAGGTACGGAATTCATGTGGCTTTATCGACTAAGAAAGCACCCTGTCACATCGCAGCACTAATACAGTCTGAAGTCCAGTGAGAAATCTGGCCATACTAAATTATTTCCCCTCTATACTCTAATACTAACATCTCAGTTGGGCTGAGCTAAGCATCCCTAACACAAAAAATTCAGACTACAGGGGCAGAGAAATGGTTCAGCAGTTCAGAATACTAACTGCTCTTCTAGGGTCCAAGTTCAGTTCCCATCACACACAAAGGTGGTGGTAGCACACGCCTTTAATCCCAGCATTTGGGAGGCAGAGGCAGGCGGATTTCTTAGTTCGAGGCCAGCCTGGTCTACAGAGTGAGTTCCAGGACAGCCAAGGCTACACAGAGAAACGCTAGCTTGGAAAAAAAAAATGTTGTATAGCCAGGTAGAGTTGTGCATGGTCCCAGCATTTAGCAGACAGAAGCAGGAGGATCATGAGCCTGAGGCCATTGTGGGCTGTACAGTGAGACTGTCTCACTGAATAAGTGTATGTGTGTCTATATTATATACTGTGTAATATAGCTACAGTATGTAAACCATCGTGAGGCTACATATTGAAGGTATGTGAAACCGAAACATAATCTTGTTTAGACCTGGGTTCCATCCCTAAGATATCTATCTTATTATGTATATGCAGATATTCAAAAATCTAAAAATTCCAAACATTTCTGGTCTCAAGCATTTCCACTAAGGTAGACTTGGCCTTTGTTTTCTTTTTTTCTTTTTTTTTTCTTTTTTTTTTTTGAGACAGGGTTTCTCTGTGTAGCCCTGGCTGTCCTGGAACTCACTCTGTAGACCAGGCTGGCCTCAAACTCAGAGATCCACCTGCCTCTGCCTCCCAAGTGCTGGGGTTAAAGGCAAGCGACACCACTGCCTGGCTTGTCCTTTGTTTTCATTGTTTACTCTAACTGTAGCTGGGTTCCAGACTTTTTTCTGCCTGCCATACCGTGCCCTCTAAGGCATCTGAGTAGCAAACCATGAGCCCCGTCACCCTTCTCAACCCTGTGTTTGTCCAGGGTTATCTGAAGTGCTAGGTACTGCTTTTAGGATGAAATATCAGGTTTTGTTGTTTATTTTTGGAGGCAGGGTCTTACTGTAGCCCTTGGTCCTCCTGCCTTGGCCTCCTGAATGCTAGGGTTACATGGTGGCATGTGCCACCACACCCAGAGAATACTGTTATTTTTTATGCCTTCTCAATTCTATAATTTAGATTAAACATTACCTACTATATGTGGTTTTAAAAAATATATGTGAGATTTTTCACTGGCGTATTTGCTGTGAGGTGTCCATGCAGTCCCCTAACTACACAGGCTGAGATGTTTGCTTTCCATGTGCTAACTAAGCCGGAGACGTAAGAACAGTGTCAATTGAACTCAAGTGATCTATAAAGATATGGGCAGATCACAGAATTGCCTCTGCAAGAAAGGAGTTGGAACGAGTTCTTTGTCTCTGGCTGTTCCTAAGCTCTCAGTAGCCATTGTGGCTATTGGTGTCACGTGACTGTCTCCTAAAGTTAGAAAGCCCCTAACTCACCCTTGTGGGATGGAAGCAGGGAGGAGACCACTGCATGAGACAGAGAGAGAACGGTTAGCCCTCTGGCAGCCAAGGACTAAGGCAGACTGTGGTTGATGACCATAGTCCAAGTCTGACTGGCCCCACAAGAGGTGCCATAGTCTCTCAGTTCTCTTTGAAACACTCTGTCCTTGCTTCCAGGACACCAGTCAGTCTTTGCTTTCCTCCAGACTACCCCTCAGTGGTCTGCTCTCTACGCTTCCATCGCAGGCTCATGGATGCTGTCCTCAAAGGTTCAGGCCCAGCCCTCAGATCTTCTTGCTGTAGCCACGGGGGCACCTCCTTTACTCCAGGGCTTCAGCTGTGCTCTCTCACCTGAGCCACCCGTTCCTCCCAGGCCCAGCGGGTACCATTTCACTGTTCATTCGCCCATTGGGCCATCCGCTGGACTAGATGCCATTTATTAGGTATAATTTGCAAAAATGAAGTGCATATCTCTTACATACAGTTGTATGCAGGCCTTACATCTTGACAGACACACATCTGCGTAAGTAGTACTAGTGGTTTATCTTGTCTTTGGGAGGAGTTGAGTGATTTGAGTAAGGTAGCTCAAGGGCGAGTGTTAAGCATTTTGATCAGTGTTTTCCTGCTAGTGAGCCAGCCTCTCTGAATGCCAGTTGTTCTGTTTTGGGTTCATTTTTAGACCTGCTTCCCCTCTTGATGCCAAGATAACCTTGTTTGATCCAGCACAGTACATGCACACATTCCAGTGCTTCGGGGAAGGAGGAGAGAGAGGGGTTGCACTGTGCCAACCTTAGTATTTTACCTCCAAACCTGCTTTCGTTCTCTTAAGAGTGGAAAATTCTGGTGTCAATTGTGGCACAGTGGCACAGTGTAATAACTGTCATTTTGCATGGTTTTTCCTTTAGTTGTATATGTGTGGATGCTTCACCTGCATGTATGTGTGTGTACCACTTGCATGCCTCATGCCCAGGGAAGCAGGAGAAAGCATCAGATACCCTGGAACTAGTTATAGACAACTGCGAGCTGCCATGCTGGCAGTCAAGCCTAGGTCCTCCATAAGATCTGTAAGGCTCTAGCAGCCTAGCTATCTCTCCAGCCCTATCGATCTGTCTTTACATTTTTAATTAGGCCAGATTTAGTAGCCCAAGCCTTTGATCCCAACACTTGGGAGACAGAAGTAGGCACGTCTTTTTTACATTTCAGGCCAGCCTGGTCTACAAAGTGAATTTCAGCTAGCCAGAGGTACATTGTAAGACACTGCTTCCCCCCACTCCCAAAAAAACCCTCAGAAATGTAATTTTTGTTTATTTGGGAGGTGGGAGAGCATGCACACATAGAAAAGTCCCAGGCAAGTTTTCAGGTGTTGGTTCTCCCACCTTGTTTTGAGGCAGCGTCCCTTGCTTCTGCTGCTGTGCTTCCTACTCCATCCAGCCTTACAGCCTTCTCACTTGTCTCTACCTGTTGTCTCACGTAGAATGCCGGTCCCACAGCTATCCTCTGCTGCGCCTGGCTCTGGCGCTGTGCGCACATCCTCGGCCTGTGCAGCAGAGCTTTTCCTGCCAGGCCAGCTCCCTGTTCCTCTGTCATGCTTTTTGATAGAATGGGAATTTCAGCTGTTTAAAGAAAGCTTCTATTTGTTCAAAACATATTGTTCAACTTTTCAAAGACCATAAATGACCCTAAAATTCAGAAGGCAGTGTGTATAAACTTAGAGGAAACATAGGAAAGAAACCATCTCCCCAAAATACGTGTTTCCCAAACTAAAGGCAGTGGTGTAAATGCACCTGAGTGCTGTAATACAGGCACCCAGTGCAAGCTGACAGTCTCTTTGGGGTTTTTTCTACATGTATTGTCATGTTATAATTAAGTCGAGGTAGTCAACCAAGAAGAAAACCATTTCACTGTGAATTTTAAAATGAATGTTTAATACCAAGCAGATAATTTTTATTTTTAAAAACCTTTCCCGAAAATAAACCTTTGATATTAGATGACACTATGTCACTGAAAGTCATCCTCCCACCCGACCCTGACACGTTTGCTCTCTCCTCGCTGCACCCAGGGGATGGAAGATATCCTGCGATGCTTCCTCAAAGAAGGCAACGCCGAGATGGTCCGCCAGATAGAGTTTATCATCAAGCAGCTGAACTCTGGTCAGTTTGATCTCTGTCTCATCTTTTGACTTGGTCGCATAAGACAAAAAGATGTACCGGCTTTCTCATGGAAGTCTGCGATACCTCGGGAGTCATCCAGGAGGCATTTGAGTCAGATATGGAGTGTGCACTTTGTGATCCCAGCACTAGAGAGGCTGAGCCACCATGAGTTCAGGGTCAGCCTAGGCTATACAGAGAGTTTAAGGCCCGCCTAGGCTCCATAACAAGACTCATCTCAAAAAATAGAAAAGAAGCCTTTAAAGAAAGCAGGGGAACCAAGTTCAGCACGTGAAAGTTCACTAGGACTGTTTTACCTGTACAAGTCTCCAGGTCTGTATCTGGTAAAACACACACACACACACACACACACACACACGTCATACACACACACACACACACACCCCTCACATATATACACACTGCCCTACATACCCCACATACACTATACAGACCACACACACACACACACACACACACATATATATACACCACACATACACACACACACACACACATATATATACACCACACATACACACACACATATATACACCACACATACACACACACACACACACACACACAAACACACCCCACAGTGGGGAGATAAAGCAAGGGAGATAGCACTATCACTGAAGTCCTTGCCATTCAAGTAAGGACCTGAGTCCGACCCCAGCACTCATATAAAACAAGCCAGGCATGGTGGCACACACTTGGGTGACACACACTTGTAATCCCAGGACTGGGCAATGGGAAACAGACATTCCTGAGGCTCACTGGCCAGTCAGCCTTGCTTAGTTTAGGTCCACGTGCACACACACATACATGTTCCTGTACATCCCCCCCACACACATGTGTAGCCAAGTCGTCAAGGCCAGATTGTTCAAGATTAACATCTCTTATCACAGTAGAGATTTCTTATCACATAAGAGGTGTGTGGTCAACAAAGAGGAGTTGGAGGCAATTACTGAAGCCTTCTCTTCTACCCTTGTAAGATCTCTTTACGAGCCCCTCCTGTCCCCTCTTAAATCCTGCCCCACTGATAAGGGCAACTTTCCCAGGTCCTGTGGCCAGTTAGGGAAACAGGTGCTAGTCCTTCTAGCACCATGTAGAAAATGTCACCACGTCACCATTCCAGAGAACCCTGTATGTGCCACCTGGCCACAGGGAGGAGGCAGCCTGGTCCCTTTCTTCTCCGCCTCCTCAATGGCCATGATCCACATCTGGCAAGAGAACCAGAGAAGCCCTGTGTGGGGGATAGGGAAGCCCCTCACTCTTTCTGTGGACTCCTGAAACAATGGGCCCTGGTACTCACAGCATCTGGGGACCAAATTTATCAGCCATCTCTCCCATGTCATTCCTGGCAGCTATTCAAGTGCACAGCTCTATTCAACACACCACAAATGAGAGTGTCTTCATCTCTCCTCACAAGTGAGCCATTCACCCAGTGCACCTGGGAAATGCCCACTGTAGCCATCTTCCACTCACAGTTCCCAATCTGGGCTTTGCCCGTACTGACATAATCATCCTGGGGGCCAGGGGAGCTTTGAAATTCTCAGTTTGTCCCAGCAAGGTGGAACACTGGGGAAGCCCAAAGGAAAACTTCAGCCTGGTACAGAAACATTCAGAGTGTGCAGCCAACAACAGTGGGGAGGTTCTAGCCACAACTCCAACCATCCATGAGGGTAGCCAGCGCATCATGGTCATCATGAGGGAGAGGTCAGAGACACCAGCCAGGACACCAGCAGGAGCAAGGCAGAGCAGGTTACTAGCTTCAGGCCCTGCTGGTTACCGAGGGAGGGCCTTTGTGAGGCATGCGCTGGGTTAGGAGCAGTGGGGGAGATGATTGTCCCAAGAGGAGGAGGAGGAGGAGGAGGAGGAGGAGGAAGAGGAGGAGGAGGAGGAGGAGGAGGAGGAGTTGAGGCCTGTAAGGGTGTAGGTCATGGGGCTGGAGGGTTCTGGGTAGTTAGGATGTGTAAGCCAACAAGTTAAGAGATGATAGGGTTTGGGGATTGGGAACTGGGCTGGGGAGTTAATGTAAAGAGGGCCTTACCGTATGTGAACATAAGGAGTGTGGAATTGGCAACACTGGTAGTGCAGTGTGAAAGGCATCTTCTCATGGTGGACTGGAGTGTGCTGTCCATGGGCAGAGAGAGGGGGTTAGAGATTAAAACTCACCCAAGTGCAAGATGCAAAGCACTGTGTGGATACCCAGCTTTCTGAGACAGTGGTGTAGACCTGTGCAAACACACTGAAGGGACAGACTTCTTTGTTGTCCCACTGACTCTGGACCAAGTAAGTCAGTAGAGACTCTCTCTTAGGATGAGGCTGTGTCAGCATGCATATGTATGTATGATGTATGATGTATATATGTATGCATGTATAATGTATGTATATATATATATATATATATATACATTACAAAAGAGGATTTATTAGCTTGGCTTACATAATTGGAAGCTAGGTTGTCTCCCAGTAATTGTCCACCTGCTACAGAGGCAGAGAACTGGAACCCTCTGAACAAGAAAGACCCCGATCTAAGGCTGAAGGAGGCCTGGAAACGTCCTGGAGTCATTGATGCGAGTCCACACTGAGGAAGCTAGAAGCAGCCGTAGACACCTTTGCTTGGAAAGGATGGAGTTTGTACCCGTGGCTGGCTTTTGCTCGTCTTTACCCCGCCTGGGTCCCCAGCCTATTTGATGGGGCCACCGTATTCAGGGAAGGTCTTCCATGCTCAGTTGCTGAGGTGCAGCCTGGGCATGAGGAGGTCCTGATAAAGGGGGAATGGGAGCAGCACTGATTTCATAATGACTCGGTGTCAGTAGGGGATGCACACTGTCAGTTCAAGGACTCCTTGACCAAGGAGTCTCATCGATCTTCTTACCAGAGAGCCTGAACCCAGCCTTTTATTTACTAAAACTACACCATCAAGGCTTTGAACATTGTTAATAATTTTTTTGTTTTTTGTTTTAAAGATTTATTTATTGTTATATGTAAGTACACTGTAGCTGTCTTTAGACACACCAGAAGAAGCCTTCAGATCTCATTATGGATGGTTGTGAGCCACCGTGTGGTTGCTGGGATTTGAACTCAGGACCTTTGGAAGAGCAGTCAGTGCTCTTTCCCGCTGAGCCATCTCACCAGCCCTGTTGATAATTTTTTAAATCCTTAAATTTACATAAATTTTATGAATCCCAGATCATTAGTCCCAGCCCCTGCTTTCTTAAAAACAGACACTAAACACAAAGCAAAAGCACATTTCCTTATAGGTTTACACAGCCTGTTCTTCACAGGTAGCTGGGCACAGCTCTTGTGGTTTCCTGGTACAGCAGACAGCAGTCTTTAGTAACTGTTTTCATGTAAAATCAAAAAGGTGACAGACTACTAAGGTTAAATTATTTCTTAAAAAGTTTTAAAACGTATGCAAATAAAGTAGGTATTGTTGTCTCCAATCCTTCAAGTAGCTAGGAGAGCAAGTCCTAGCTTTTTATATGCTTGTACATCGTCTTTTAATTCTCTAATCAATATTTCTTACTCTAGCAATTCCATGGCCTCATAGACTCTCCTTCTGATACCATTTGTTTCTAGATTATATGCAAGCCTTCCTCCTATAAGATAAACCCATCTATTGTTTGCTTGTTTTCAATAGATTCCTTCTTTTCCTATCCATGCTTTTTCTTTTTGAACCATTTTAATTCTCTATCCTTGATGTCTCCAAGTCCACCCTGGCTAATCAATGCAGCAGTCATTGGACAGGAGAGGACTTGTACCTTCTCATATAGTTCCAAAATCAAGGCCAACTCTCAAAATGAGCAGTTTCTACAAAGGACCATGTCGGCTTTTATGGTCTCTATGGTTATGTTGTCTGGATCCTTCTCCATGGTTCTAAGGCTAAGCAGAAGCCTTGTTCCTCATCCTCCACAGCCTCATAACCACCTCCATCCTCATTTCTGAGAACCGCATCTGTTTCATTTATTATGGCGTGATTAGCTCTGCATAATGGCGGAAGTATATTCCCCAGAAAGAGAGATTGAAAAATAAAATAGGAGAGACCGCAGATCCGCTTCAGGGCAACAGCAACCATGAGCACATGCAGGGATCAATGGCCTGGTGACGCTCCAAGACCAAGAACTATGTCATATTTTCCCTTACGCAGCCATGCCAGATCTACACTCGGTTAGTCTTACCTGCCAATCATCTCGGCCAGTGTCCTGTATTGATTACCTTTTGTTGCTGTGGTGAAATACATGACAGAAACCTGTGAGGAGGGAGGAGCCCCTTTTGGTTTGCAGTTTGAAGAAACAGTCTATCACCACGGCATGAGCATTTAGGGAGCTCAGCCCCATTGTACCTGTAGTCGGTAAGCAGAGAGATGAATGCTGGCACTTAGCTGCCTTCTCTTGTTCATCAGGAATTCAGCCTGTGAAATAAGACTGCCCACATTTAAAGTGTGGCTTCCTACCCAGTTATCACAATCTAGAAACTCCCTCACAGACCTGTCCAGAGATGTGTGTCCATGGTGATTCTAATCTCCTCAAGGTGACAGTCAAGATTAGCCTTCAGTCTTCAGAGCCAGAAGTGAGCTTTGCTAATCTCCTTCCGTAGCTCCTAGTTCAGTGGTTAGCTTCCCAGGGCCTTCCCCACCTGTCGGTATCCATCCATCCACTGGGAGAGAATAGAGTCTTCCACAGGGAGAGTCTAGATGCATGCTGAGGGAGAGACAATGGCTCAGAGCAGGCTTCATGGAGGAGAAAGTAACTTATGTCTGCTATGTTCCTGGTCCAAATGCCTTGTTCTGGTGTGTTCTGGTGTTCTGGTATCCTTCCCTCCTTTCTCAGACCCCAAGGAAGTAAGCAGTGTGATCCCCACTTGCCAGGTGAGGGAGTGGCTCATTCTCTGGTTCTGAGTATGGTGTACTTGTGCATGTGTGCAAACCCCACCAAGCTAGTAACGAGCCTCAGCCTTTAAGAATATCCCTGCCCCCACCCTGTGTTATATCACAGACCTGCCACCTTAGGCTTGTCTACTCTAAGAGACTAGGTAAGGGGGCTTGGTAAAATCAGGGTGTGCCCTCCAACCCCCAGTGAAGGACTGAGAACATACATACACACACACACACACACACACACACACACACACACACACACACACACACCACTGACAGTCTAAAGGCAAGCCCTTGCATCTGCATGCTCCTACCTTGTGCTAGTGCCTACCCCTGTTCCCTTTGCTTGAAGGCTAGGTCATAAGTCACATGGCATGGAACTTCTTGACACCCTCAACCCCCAAAAAGCTCTGAGTCAGAATCCCTCTTTGTTCAGGGGATAGGCTTGGTCATGCCATGTATGCATGGTAGCTGTCCTTCCTAGTGTAGCTCCGTCCCAATTTTGAAGGAAGAGCTCTTTTCTCTCCCTTCAAGGCCCCATCATAGCATCTCTAGTGTAAGCTATATCTCTCCTACTATTCTCCTTCACAAGATCTGCTCATGGCCCTTATGTGTCAGTCCATCTGTCTGTCTGTCTGTCTGTGTATCTGTCATTCCTGTCCCACCACACACACACACACACACACACACACATCCCCTATTAAAGCTCATCTAAGAGTAACCTCATGTGAGCTTCTTTTCCAAATCTACATCTTTAAGTTAGAACTATGGGTTTTAGAAAGCAGAACCACAAATAGGTCCCTGGGTCCTCTGTCCTGCACTTGTTACCTGTGACAGGAGCGATGGTCAACGAAGCTGTTAAGAGGGTTACATGAAGTAGCACTACTGTAGAAGCTAGCAGGATCCCTAGGAGTAAACACTAGTTAATTCCTGCCTTGCAGCTCCCTCCAATGTTATGTTTATAAGAATATGAATAAATATGTTCTGAAAAAAAACAGTGTATTTGTGGTTGCTAAGATTGGTAGCAAACTGTGGCTGATTCGGCCAAGAGAGTGAATGTGTGTGCCAGTGAGTGGTCAGGAGTGTAGAAGGGCGGTGGTCAGGAGCAGTCAGTGGTGGCGGCTCGTGCTCAGCAGCATGACTGTCCATATGATGCTCACATGAGTGCCCAGCTGATGCTCAGTGACCAAGTGACAAGCTTTGTGGTTTTTCTGATTAATTTGTTTTTCTTCATAGAAGATTTACTGGATGGTGTTCTTGAATCCGACGATGATGAAGATGAAGATGATGAAGTAAGTTGAAGGCCCTTGAGACAACATAGAAAGCTCTGCCATATTCTTCTGTGTCCCTTCTGAGTCGTGAACACTTGGGCAGAAGTGGAGTCCTTCTGCCTCTGTGCCTTTCCTTGATTCTGGGGTTAGTCGCGTATGGGGTGGTTCTGTAGCCCTCACATGAGGCCTCCTGTGGCTGTGCTCACCTTCCATGGCCTCTCTTCAGGTCCCAGCATCTTCCAGTGCTCCAGCTCGAACTTTTTATGGTCAGAGCTGGGCTTTCCCAATCAGTCCCAGGACACCACTCCTTCAGTATTCACCTTCACTTCAGCCGGCATGTAAGCCCAGTCCAGACTGGGGCGTAGACACAGACCTCAGGACACGTGCACAGGTCACAGGTGCAGTGTTATGCCTCCTCTCGATTCTAGGGGAAGGTGAAAAGCAGTGGTTCTTCTCTGAGTCTTTGCTCTGAAAGGTTGTGAGCCCTCAGCTGTTTCTGGTGACGAGACATGGCGCATAGGCTTGTGATGAGATGCTCTGTCCTGGTTTGGTTTGGAGCTGGCAGAACTAACCACTTTACAGTCCTGTGTTCATTCTTTTGGTGTAGGTTTGCTGGCTGTGACACACTGCCCCCTCATCCTCAGAAGTTAGGTGACATGCAGAGTCTCAGTGGCGTGGTCTTGAGGACAGTAACCTGAAGGCTGCAGGCAGAGCTCACATGGCAAGCTTCTGTGTGACTTTCCCTTCAGATCTAGAAAGGACAGACAGCATCCTATCATCCTTGAGGTGACAATGTGGCTTGTCTTCCTTCTGTGCGTGGGAGCAGTTAGTGCAAATGGGAATGCTGGAAGTGTCTTCTGTTTGGAGAGCCTCATACATGGATGTGGGAAGAAGTATTTGTAGTTGTGGTTTTGTTCTGTCAGTTTAAAAAGTGCCCCGTAAAAGCCAAAGTTTATGTTCCCCACAGGCATCCGTGAGGCCATAGTTATTTAGGATCTGCCAAGTGACTAACTTCCCAACAGCCCAGTTCCCTGCCTGCCATTCCTTTTCCAGGCTGCAGATGGCACTAGTGAGCACTCTTGCTTCTCTTCCTGCCTGATGGAGCAAGGGAGCCATCATCCTCTCCATTGGGGAAGAGACCAGCCCCGTGCCACAAGGAAAGATGATGTGGTAAATCTTGGCTTAGTTGGGTCAGCAAACTTTATGTGAAGGGGAAGGCTGGCGGTGTGTTAGGCTGGGAAGGCCACACGGTCTCAGTTTGAGCCACTCCAGTTCTGCCCTAACCTACAGTGGCTGTTAGGAATCCTGGCTGTATTCCCCATTGTCCATTTGTGGACAGTAAAAGCTCGAAGACTATATAATTTTCATGCCATTTAATTTTGTTGCAAATATTTAAAAGCATAAAATTCGTTCCTCTTAAACGAAACAAACACATTCACCTGCATTCAAGGGCTGCTGCTGCCACCCCTTGGGTAGAGCTCAGCCATTGAGCTTCACTGGAGAAAGACCGCACCTTTGTGCGTGACCCCTGACCTTTTAACACAGTCTTGAGTTAATCATTTTATTCCTTTTAACTTTTTGTCACCTTATCCAAAAAGGTTCTTCTCAAGTTCTGTTCTTTCCCCGTCCTATGTCGTCTTGGGGACTTCAGTGTTTCTCTGGTGTTTTGGTTTTATCTTATATTGTCTGGAGACCAGGGTCTTGCTCTGTACGCAAGGGTAATCTTGATCATGTCTCCTCACATGTCAGCTTCCCAAGGGCTAGGATGGTCACTGCGTCCATACGCTGGCTTGCTCAATTATTTTGCCACTAATCTATTAGTTTTGTAGTATAATAAGAACTTGTTTGGTCCAAGCGTGCTGGCCAATCACAGGAATTCGGCGTGTGCACATTTCCCTTGGGCAGTGTGGCAGTCGGCTACAGAACACACATGTGCTGAGGTCTCTGGACCCACTGCTGCTCCCAGGTTTTAATTTTCAAAAGTGTCTTTGTTGGAGAAGGGATGTGCTGTCATGACACTGCAGTCAAGCCTACAGAGGAGAAGGGTAACTCGCTAATGCTTCCACATCACAGTCCCTTGTCAAGGATGTCAGGGTAGGAACTCTAAGTGGGATCCTAGAGGCAAAGACGAAAGCAGAAGCCATGGAGTCTGCTCTTTGGCTTGCTCAGTTTGTTTTTATGCACGCCAGGATCTGCAGTCTTGCCTATAGGCCAATCTGATGGAAACATTTTCTCAGTTGAAGTTCCTCTTTCTAGATAACTGTATTTTGTGTCAAGCAGACAAAAAAAGAAAAAAGAAAAAAAGCCTGGGTGGGGGCTGGCACTTGAAGACATTTGTTACAATAACTAAGTGGTGGACAATAAAAGGACAGAACCAAGAATAACACTGATGACTGGGGCAGCAGATCCTGGGTGGTCCTCAATGACCTCAGTGAGCTGCTGGAGTCTAGCAGGGACCACCAAGGCCAGACATCACTTTATAACTGCCTGTTAACATTGCTAGGGAGGAAGAAGGTGGCAGATAGTTCAATTCAAGGAGCATGCCCAGCACTGTTGAGAGGCACTGCTGCTGCTCCTTTCAGAGTGGGCTCTGAAGCAGATGAGATTGTCCGTGTCTCTAACAGCAGTGCAGGGATTTTTTAGAATTTGACATTTAGACCCAATACAAAGGCTGAAGTCAGTGGCACTGTTTTTGGGCAAGGGCTTGTTGACATGGCTCTGCAGAGTGACCAGGCAAGCCTTGCCTTACACTGAGCTGAGAGCTGCATTTGCAGCATCCTGCCCTCCTTACTGCAAGGTACCTGGATGCAAAATCTAGTTTTTGTTTGTAATGTCTAAAGCTGCAACTGTTTATCTAATGTGGAAGAAACGCAGTTATATTGACTATCCACCCGTTTGTAACTAAAAATTAAAAATTACAGAGCTAGCAATACATCTTCTGACGTACAGACCATGTTAAGGAACACTATGATAAAGACAAACAGTTGGGTGTGGGATGCTAAAACTCAGGAAGGAAGCTGAGGCAGGAAGATGTGGGGTTCAAAGCCAACACGGGCTACATAGCAATACCTTGTCTCAAAAAAATCATAAAGTTAATGTGAACAGTGCTTAAAACAAAGCAAACATATAAATCTACACGCCTGTGAGATATAGATACACTTATGTGCCCACACAGCAGAAAGGTGTGGAAAGCTGCACCCTTTTTATTGACATTAGGGACTGCAAAGGGGAAGAAGAATGAGGAAGCGTGCGTGGGATGGAGAGAGGCCTGGGTCTCACTGTCCAGCAAGGGGAGAAAGGAGAACAGGACAGTGTGTGGTAGGGCAGAAGTCAATGGCAATTTGGGGTACTAGAGTAAGAGGGACAAAGGCCACACTCCAGTAAACTGAAGAGCAAGCATGCCACACGAAAATGCTCAGTATATTCCATTCTTCACACACTGGACACAGGCAGGGAAAGGGGAAGGATGGAGGTCGTTTCGGTTTAGTTTAAGATGGGAAAAACCAAAACCCAGACATATCCACCACCGGCAGCTGTCAGGAGACGTGGGGGCCAGTTAGACCGTAGGGAGGGGAAAGCCTCAGAGCCCAGTGCTCTCACTGTCGTCCTGGTCCTCACCGTCTTCCTCCTCCTCCTCCTCTCCCTCCTCCTCCTCCTCTTCTCTCTCCTCCTCCTCTTCCTTCTTCTTTAAAGGCAGAAAGGATTTCTCTACATCCCTAGACCAGGCCGGCCTCCAACTCACTGAGATCTGCCTGCCTCTGCCTCCAGAGTGCAGGGATTACTACCACGCCCAGTTATCATAGTTTTCTATATTGCTTCCTCGGGGCTGGGCCTGTGTCTCAGCTGGTTTGATTATCATGCACAGAGGCCCGGGCTCAGTACTCAGCACCACAGAAACCATGCTTGGTGCTGTGCACCTGTAATCACAGCCCTCCAGAAAGAGAGGCAGAGGATCAGAAGTTCAAGGCCATCCACCTCAGTAACATGGCGAGTTAGTGGTGGCCTAGACTGCTTAAGACTCTGTGGAAAACAAGAGAATGGGGGGATGGGATTAACTTGCTTCTTAGATTCTTTTGACCCATAAGGCTCCAGCCCCATTTACCTCTCCAGAGAAATAAAAGCAGCATTAGATAAGCTAGGAAATGCATTCAGGAGGATGGGCAGTGCCAAGCAGTGGCTGGGCAAGGTTCAGATGCACCTATCTAGTGCTTGAAGAATCGTGTGGTCACTTGTGCTTTAGTTTTATGATTAATGTGTACATAATGCTATTCAAGGGCTGGCAGAAGATCTCAAGGGTCGGAAGCCTGGTTCTAGTGTCTTTACCCCCAAGGAGGTTTCCTTAGTACATGCTCAGATGAACTTACACATGGCTTTAAATGGAAATAAATGTCTTCCTGGGCTGTTTGAGAAGTTTGATTTTAAAACAAATATTCTCTTCCTCTTGGCAAACTAGGTTTTAGTGCCAGGGGCAGTCAGCCATGCACATTTACTTGTGGGATCTATGTAAATAACCCACAGTTTCCTTCCGTCTTATCTTTCCATCATTATGTGTTGAACAAATATTTAAGAACCTTGAAGTAACCATGTTCTAGGAAATACAGAAGGGATTGAAAAAAAAAAAAAAAGATTCCATAAGAGTATGTGTGGTAGGTCTGTGGTTTACGATGCCAGCCTAGAGGAGATAGTGATGAACCTGAGCCAGAAGTTACTCCGTACGGTACAGCAGCATCACGTGGCAGCTTCTGCTCCAGCACCTCACTCGTGTCCCTGTCGCGTCCTGCCATGTGGTCAGTATCGTTCCATTCTCACACATGAGCAGACACATGCAGGAAAAGGTCACTCACCAAGTTTATGAAGCTAGTAAGTGAGCAATGGAGCTGGGATTCTTACCTGAGTCACCAAAGTATGCCCTGGGGGCTTCTAGTCAGACAAATGATGGACAGCAGATAGTAGAAAATAAACAAGCAGTCACAAGCCCATGAAGAGGAAGGAAATGGAAAGTGCTATGGTGGGAGGGGAGGGTTCTAGAATCCTGGAAGACAGAGGCTGGGTAGAGAAAAGCCTAAGGTGGAGAGGAAGTACAGTGGATTGGAGGAGGGCACACCGCAGGGACAGGGGACTAATAAGCATTCGCTTAATTCTCCACCTCAACTGCCCTCCCTGCCACCCCTACCCCACTCCTGCCCAGGAAACCATGCAGTTACCCAGGTGTATGTGAGTTTTCTCAGAAACATACATAGGCACACACATACATATGTTCCTCTCTGTATGTTTTGGTGATCATTCATTTTGCAGATCAAGATATAATGTAAACATACAGATGTGCATTTATGTACAATGTGGCCTTTTCCATTGTTAATCTTTGAAAATCCTTCTGAGTCAGCCATGCAGCAAACTGATGTGTCTCACTGTGGTGGGTATACAGTTGTCCAGATTTTTGCCACTTCAAGCAAAAATTATGTAATTGGCTAGAATGTTGTTGCTGTGGCCCTTTTTGTTTCTGTAGGTTCTGTAGTGATGTTCCATTTAATAATATGAGGCAGCTCCCTTCTTGGTGTGTCAGACTAACGGCTTTATCAGTCTTGTTCATCTATTCTGAGAGTCAGTTTTGTTTGGCTGGTTTTTTGTTTGTTTTGTTAGTTTTCTGTGTTGTGTTTCCATTTTCTCTATCTCTTTCTGATTTTTAATTTCCTCCCTTCTGCTAACATGAGTTTGAACATGCTTTCCTTTTTTCTGGTTCCTGCAGCATAAAGCTATATGGACTTGGGGTCTTTTTATCTGGACAGTGACAGCTGTATCTCCCTCTGAGCACAGCATCTACAGCACTTTAGTTTATTTGTTTCTGAGAATTTTCTAGTTTTATTCATGATTCCTTCTTTGACTCATTGAATATTTAAGAATATTTTTGATAAAGCTTCTCCTAAGAAGTGGACCTAGTTCAGGGAATTAGCTCCTGGGAACCTGCCATACAGGGTGTGGTGCTCTCTTCCTCACCTATTTGTCTGTTCTCTCTTTGTGTCCTGAACTCCCTGAGGCACATGCACACCATGCACCCCCTGGTGTGACATTGCTGCCCTTTAGGCCGAAAGCAAAGGTGCCAGTTGACCATGGCTTGAAACCTCAGAGCCAGAAAAAAGCTTGGCTCCTTTAGCCTCACTCTCTCAGATGTTTGTCACAGACAAAAGTAAGGACAGGCCTATGTGTCATCGTCTCCCTCCCAGTTGTCTGTGGTGTCACCTGTCCCTGCTGCTGCACCTTCTGTGCAAATGTCAGAAGTCTGGTTGTTCCCGGATTCACCATGAGCGTCAACAGATGCAGGCAGAACTTTAAATATTCCACTTGTGTTCTGTTGCCAAGTGTTGAGGAGCACAGATGATCCTGAGGAAGACCACAGATGATTAGTCAGCCATGTTGACCCTGAGTAGCTCTAGAGTAACTTGCGCACATATCTCTCTGTTGACTGTTCACAGCTTTGTCCTGGCTTCATGGCTTCTGTCTCCTTTCCTGATAGATCCCCCATCAGCACGGTGCAGTGGGGTCACCACACAAGGTGCTTGTGTGTCTGTAGCCAGGGTCCTCTGATTGATTGCCCCTGCTGTGTTCAATATGTGGGGTTTCAAAAAAATTTTCAAACATGGACAATTTTAGATTTACAACAGCAACAAGAACAACAACAAAATAGTGCAGAGATCCTGTATGTCCATCAGATGGTTCAGGGATGTTTAAACTTCTAGTCTAGTTTGAAAAGTTATAAAAATAAATACACTTGGAATTTTTTATTTTAAAGAGTTCAGCACATTTTGTTTTGATCCTTTTATTTTTAAATTCTGAGAATTGTTTTCCAAATTATTTGATATTATAATTCTGTTCAAACATCTTCTGTTGCCTTCAGTTATAATAGAAATCTGGGAAAGAGGCTAGACGTATGGTGGTGTGCACCTTTAATTCCAATACTCAGAAGGCAGAGGCCAGCGGATCTTGAGATCAGCCTGGCCTACACAGTGAGCGAAAGGCCAGCCAGAGCTATGTAGTGAAACCCTGTCTCCAAATAAATAAATAATAAGTAAAATAAAACTAGGGAAAAGTAGCTTTCATCATATTTTCAGGGATCTATAGTGGTATGTTGTGCAAGTATGTACACGTGGAGGGATGTGGGCAGGGGTGTATGTCTGTGTGGATAGGTTATGTATGTATGTATGTATGTATGTATAATTGTGTATATGTATATATAGAAGTGTGTAGGTATGTGTGTAGGTTTATAGGTGTGGGAAGGGTCTGTGTATGTAGGTGTGTGTAGGTGTCAATGTGTATATGTATGGGAGTATGGGGCATGTGAGGGTATAGTTGTGTACATGTGTGTTGGTATGTGTGTAGTTGTGTATATAGGTGTGTATGTGTGTGTTGCTGTGTACAAGTGTACAGGTGTGTTTAAGTGTGTGTAGGGATGTATATAGGTGGGTGGGTGTATAGATGTATGCATGTGTGTGTACTTATAGTATGTGTATATGTGTGTACTTGTGTATACATGTGTGCCTGGGTATATAAGTGTACAGGTGTATATTTGTTGGTACATGTGTATGCACCTGTAAGATAAGATCGCACTGAAACCTGGGGCACACCTGGGTAGGTGAGGCTGATGACCAGTGAACCTTATAGAATTCCCCTGCCTCCATAGTCCCAGTGCTGAGATTATGAGCATGTTCCACCATGCCTGACTGTTTTGTGTGAGTTCTGAGGGTCAAGCTTGTGTCCTCACACTTGCACAGTAGGCACTTGATAGACTAAGCTATAGCTCCTGCCCATGATTTCCACTAAAATTCTTTTTAGATGTATTTATTTTATGCACATAAATGTTTTGCCTGCATGTGTGTAGTACACCACATGCATACCCGATACCCCAGGAGATCAGAAGAGGGTTCAGAACCCCTGCGAGTGGAATTCTGGATGGTTGTGAGCCACCATGTATATGGGATACTGACAGCTGAACCCTGAACCCAGGTCATCTGCAAGAGCAACAGCGCTCTTAAGAGCAGTGCTCTTAACTGCTGAGCAGTTTCTCCAGCTCTATATTTTCCATTAAAAAATTAATTTATTTTGTGTGCATTAGTGTTTTGCCTACATGGTGTCTGTGTGAGGATATGCATCCCCTGGAACTGAAATTACAGACAGTTGTGAGCCGGCATGTGGGTTTTTGGAATTGAATCCGGGTCCTCTGGGAGAGCAGTCAGTGCTCTTACCTGTTGAGCCATCTTTCCAGCCATCCCATACTTTCCATTTTCATGTTACAGCTTTACCTGGAATACTGAGCTAGATTCCCTCCTGTAAGTCAGCACCTCCACCCCAGTTCCATGCTCCTAAAGCTCGGGAATTTGAACAAAGCTATGTTAAACCTGTGGTGCTTCCCTAAGCATCCTATGCACACGGGGCGTCTCCACTGTTTTAAGGTCTTGTATACTGCCCTTCAAGTTCTAGACCCTAAACACTCAGTCCAGTAGGGTGTTGTTGCAGACACCTTTAATCCCCGCACTCAGAAGGCAGAGGCGAGTCTCTATGAGTTCGAGGCCAGCCTGGTCTACAAAGCTAGTCCAGGACAGCCAGGGCTGGTTACACTGAGAAACTCTGTTTCAAAAAACAAAATCAATCAGTCAATCAGTCAATCAATAAATGAATAGATAAATCCCCACCCAGTCCATGTGACTGTGTCACTAACTTCTTTCATGCTTTAAAACCAAACATGAGTAAGTTCAGATGTGTGTCATTTAAATATAATGGCCAAATTTGTTGTATTATCATTATAACTTGGTTATAGTGGACCTTCACACAACTTGCCCAGTGAAGTTAAATTGGAATTAAATACACAGAACCTAGGAAGCCTCAAGCTAGCAAGATGGCTCTGCTGGTAAAAGTACTTCTGGTACAAGCCTGATGAACTGAGTGAATCCTTGTTCTCTGATCTCCATACTTGTGCTGAGGCATGCACGTGCCCTCCCTACATGCACATGTACATGCAAGTGTTACACGCCTGTACAGTGTACACACACACCATATACACAAGCATAGATACCATATATATGTATATAATAAGATAATAAATAATAATGAGAAAAAATAAAAATAATGAGAAAAGAGTATGTCTTAAGGATAAGAAGTCCAAGATGGAGCTAACTGAGATAGGGGAGAGCAAGTCGAAGCTGCATAAACAATTAAGACTAAGGCCAAGCTTGCAAGAAGGCAACCTGTGACCTGAATTTAATCTTCAGAAGCCACGGAAAGGGTGGAAGGAGGGAGCTCTACAGAGTTATTTCTCACCTCCACATGCACAGAAAGGCATGTATGCCTACACACAAGCACACACCACCACCATAATAATAATAATAGCTGATTAATTTTATTTAAAGATGGCTGTCAAGGTGGCTTACCAGGTAAAAGCCCTTGCCCTACACAGCCTGGTGGCTGGGTTTTGATCCCCAGAGTTCATATAAAGGTAGAAAAGCAGAACTGACTTTCACATGTGCACTGTCGTAAGTGTACCAACATACACAAATGTCACACACAAACAGTAGTAATTATTTTAAACAAAAAAGACTAAGGTCTGAGGCTGGAGAAGTGACTTACTGGTTAACAGCACACACTGCTCTTTCAAAGGACCTGAATTCAGTCCCTTCTACCTACAGAGAGCAGCTCAGAGCTGCCTTTAGTCCCAAGGACCCAGTACCCTCTTCTGGATTCCTTGGGCATTCACATGAGAACACACCCACACAGAAAACCACACATACACACATAAATAAAGTCTTTTTTTTTTTAAGTGTCTTTCCTTTATTTTTTAAAGAATCAATTGCAGCATCTAGCCCCCCAGGGCTCCCTCCCACCAGTACGTGTGGTGACTTCAAGTGGAAAAATAAAATCTTTTCAAAAAATTTTTTCTGTCAGTGGTAGCACATACTTTTGATCCCAGCACTCAGCTCTTAAGGAGGCAGAGGCAGGAGCATCTCTTTTGAGTTCAAGGACAGGGAGCTAAACAGAAAAAAAATCCTATCTACAAAAAGAGAAAAAAAAATTTTTTTTTTGTGGGAAAAAAAAATGAGATCTTCCAAAGATGAACTTAGACAAGAAGACAATAAAAAATGACAGATATCCACATGTACCTGCGAGATGAGTCTCGGACACTGGCATAGTGACAGTGCAGCTTCAGACAGAGCAGAAGCTTGAGTGTATTTGAGTCCCTCCTTCCTGTCCCAGCCATAACTTGGAGGGACGTCCATACATGGGGCACTCCAGAACATCTTGTCGCTGGAAGGAAGGCAGATACCAACTCCTTTGGAGACTCCTCTGAAGAGGAGCCTGAGATAATCTTGGTGTTTGTATCTCCCACCCTAGAGTTCTGTTCTCAAGAACTCTACCAGGTTTTGCTTGGGAAGCAGCTCCATTCCATCTGTCCTGCATTCTGAGCTCTTTGTCATAGACCTAGTGAGGAACCATGCTGCTGCTTCTCTTAGGGAATACACAGCCCTTCATCAGCGCTTAAGATGCTCCTACCCTGGCCTACCTTGCCAGATATGGAGGCCAAGAGATGAGATTATAAGAAAAATTCTTGGCTTTGGCAATTTAACAACACTCTTAAGGTTTTTTTGTTTGTTTGTTTTGATTTTTGTTGTTTTGTTTTGTTTTGTTTTTTCGAGACAGGGTTTCTCTGTGTAGCCCTGGCTGTCCTGGAACTCACTCTGTAGACCAGGCTGGCCTCGAACTCAGAAATCTGCCTTCCTCTGCCTCCCAAGTGCTGGGATAAAGGCGTGCGCCACCACCGCCTGGCCACTCTTAAGTTTTGTGCCCACTGTTTACACAATCCAACTTGTAGAGAGCCAAGCGCTCACTGTCTCCGACATTGCCTCTTGTTGGGGAAGCCAGCAAATTCACATCTCTCTCCATGACTACTCTGCTCCTGGTTCATGGGCATGAGCACACACTCCTGAGGAAAGTGGGCCATGCTGGGCATGGGGGGAGGGTAGATCAGTGAGTAGGGCTATGACTGACCTCTTGAGATCTTGGTGAGCTCTGAGTCATGACCATCTCATGGTGAACAGCAACACGGAAAAGTTAGACAATCAACAGAGCACTGTGAGATCTTTATTCTTTTTAAATTTGTTCTGCATCATTACTTAGAGAAGAACTTACATTATCCTCTTTAGATATATTTCACCAACATACAACCCTTGGATAGCATCCAAAGCAAGGCCAGGCTGGGGTGGGTTTTATAATCTTCCTGTATGTGCAGGCTTCAGTAATGGATGATCAGTGGCAAAGCATGCGGGATGGTGCCTGGGTGCCTTCAGGTCTTGGTATCTGCTAGCCATTATTTCCATCACCACCATTATTGCTTCTAACCTGCCATGCTGGGCTGTGCAGAAGCACATGTGGTATGGTGATGATGGTATGATGATGCAACCCATCATCTCTTGGCTCGGGAGGAAGCACAGGTACCACGGAGAAGACTTGATAAGGATGTGGCCTCCAAGGATTTAACATCCCACATGATAATAGAAAAATATAAGGTTCTGTAAAGCTACAGATCTGGAGACACGTACTACTGAATGGTGGTTTTTGTAGGCTGAGGACACAGGATGGTCGGTAGAGTGGCTGTCCAGTGTACACAAGGTCCTAGCACTGCATAGACCAGTCATGGAGGAACACACCTATAATCCCAGCTCATAGTGAGTTTAATGCTAGCCTTATCTACACGAGACTGTGTCTACAAAAAAGAAAGAAAAAGAAAACTTGTTTTGTCCTCTTGGTACCCAAAAGGTAGAGACATGCCATGACACAGGGGGCCATGCAGAAGGGGGTAAGAGGCAAAGGGGGAGTAAGGAGACATGGGTAAGAGCCTTGACTGTGGTTCCTTGAGCAAAGCCAATTTAGGGTTGTTGGACTCATTCTAGGGAATCTGGGGGTGTATTTGTCTGACATCTGTCCCTTGCTAGGGTTTCAATTGCTATGATAAAACATCACAACCAAAAGCAATTTAAAAAGTAAAAGGTTTGTTTCATCTTGCACCTTGTAGTCCACAATCCAGGAAAGTCTCAAGGCAGGAAAGTGGAGGCAGGAACTGATGCAGAGGCTCTGGGGGAACACCACTTACTGGCTTGCTCTCCGTGGCTTGCTCAGCCTGCTTTCTTCAGGACCACCCACCTAGGGTTGGCACTACCTACAGGAGGCTGGGCCTTCTATATCAATCATTAATCACTAAAGTACCTACAGACTTGCCCACAGACAAGCCAAAATATGGAGGGCACATCACAGTAGGTGGATAGTTTCCAGGAATTAAAAAAGAGAGCTGGGGTGTGTTCTGTTTTGTTCAGTCTCCAGGTAGTTTAGGCACTGGCTAGCAGGGAGGGGCAAGGTTTGCAGCTCCCCAGACATGAGAACATTTAGTAGAGGCCATGCAAACATGGTCACTCTATGAGTCACACAGCCTGCTCCACTGAATGCTCCATCCTCACCTCCACGCAGGTCTTCCAGATCCTCTCCTGTTTTCCCCACATTCTACATTGCTGCTGGTACAGTTGTCACCATGGCAACCGGTCATAGTTCATCTTTCAAAATAGGGTTTCTCTGTGTAACCCTAGCTGTCCTGGAACTGACTCTAGATTCAGAGATCTACCTGCCTCTGTTTCTCACATCTCTCAGAAATAACTTTTATCAAAAGCAAAGGGAGGAACTTATCATTTCTTAGAGAAGGCTAGAGCACCTGGTCTGATCTGGGTGACTGGGAACACACCAGCCAAGAGGACACCAGAAGGGCCAGTTGCAGTAAAGCTTACACAAAGTCAGGACATGTTTGGATCAGGATGGGAGGGAAGGAGCGGAGCATGCTAGTGTGTCTTCAGAGGTCAAGGAGACCAGAAGAGGGTATTGGATCACCTGGAACTGGAGTCAGAGATAGTTGTTAGCCATCTTGGAGGTGCTGGGAATGAAACCTGTGTCCCCTGGAAGAGCAGCCAGGACCTTTAACCAATTCGATAAGCCACCTCTCCAGCTCCGAGGGTGGAGTAATTTTAAATGGGAAGCACACCTTCCAGTCAGGCTAGAAGAGGAAACTAAGGGCCAGTTCCCTTCTAGTGATCTGCACTCCAGGGCAAAGACAGTTGGGGACACTATCTCAGTTCCCCTCCAACATTTTCACCCACACTCAACCTGCAAGATTGTTCACCACCTGAAGTTTCTTCAGGACATGTGTCCAAAGAGCCAACAGTTAGACTTTCTCCATGAGTCACCTCCGCTGATTGTCTTGCTGTGGCCAGCTTCCTAGGCGTGGGGTAGTCTATGCTTTCAGCTTCCCAATACTTAGCAGAGAAACATCTGTCCCATGTCTGTCTTACTCACGGGGCTTTGCCACTATTCAGTCAACTCCATAAAGACGCCATTGTTTCCCAGCTAAGACTTTTGCACTTTTCTGGTATCCTTGAATTTTTAAGTTCATGTATTTCTGCAGCACAGCTCCTGGGCTCCCAGACCATGGTGGATGAACCGCCCAACACACTGACTCATGGCTGTCGCCCTCATTTCCACTCTGGTTTCCATGGAAATAGACATCAGATGGCTCAAAACAAGGTGAGGGCCTGAAGGCACCTCAGGATTCTTGGGCATTTACAGACCATATTCATATGTCTGATATCATTTCCATAGAAACCAGGAAAGCCCAATCAATACTTCAAAGTAAATGTTTTTTTCTTTCTTATCTAATTTTTTAAAGTAGTGAATGGGCTCTTCCCATTGGCACAGATATTTGAGGATAATAGTACAGTTCCTGTGTGAATTAGATTTATCATTCTAAAGTATATTTTCTTTTATTTATTCTTTGACAGTTCCATACTTGTAAACAACATGATCATACCTACCCCCCCAGCTTACCTCCAGGTACCCTAACATGTCCTCTGCCTTTCCCACATCATGTTTGTCTGTCTGTCTGTCTTGTCTGTCTCTCTCTGTTCCCACTCCTCTTTAGGTATCCAGTGAGTCCAGTTAAAGCTGCCTGCTGGGATGTTGGCTGACCTTGTTGGCTTGATGTGTGCAGATAACAGCTGTGGTGAGCTCATGAGCACCAGACACAACTAGGGCAGCATTGTGTCTGGAAGATCACATTTCACAGCCTTCCTCCTCATCCTCTGTCTTTCACAAGTCTCTCCTCCCCTTCCTTTAAGATGGTCCTTAAACCTTAGTTAGGGGTGGAGGATGATTAGATGTCTGATTTAGGACTCATAGTCACTTACTCTAATAACTTTGATGTGCTGAGTCTCTGCATTAGCTGCTGACCACGGCAGAAGGAAGCAACTCTGGCCAAGGTTGAGGGCAGGACTAACACACATACTTGGAAGACAATTTGGCAGCAGTAGTAGGTCCCCTGTCCCTGCTCATCCCTGACTGCTGCTCTAGGGCCTGTGACCTGAAGCATGGGCTTTTGACCAGGGTTATAGTACCAGGCTTAAATTCCTTCCCGTGGAGCAGGCTTCAGATTCCACCCAACAGTGTTTGGTTGCCCCCATCACTTTTATGACACTGTTGTATCAGCGAGCACATCTTGCCTGGCGGGTGGATACCGTAGCACACAGGGTTCTTTCTCCCTTGGTGACTTTTGCCCTAGCAACTTGCATAGCACCTTCTGACACTATGGAAACAAACGAGCAGGAGGAAGTTTTGGGGTCGGTTCTAAGTTTGTACACAGTGTCTATAGAGGGGAATTGCATGACTGCATTTCTATTAGTAGAAGCTGCCAAGCCCTGATGAGAGCTAAGCGAGCAAGGCGGGTCCTCTGGTGGGAAAGCATACCTTAGCAGAGAAACACAAAGGGACGCAGTGTCAGGGGGCATGGTGCTGTGAGGAGCAATAGAGAGGGAAGGACATGGGGAGCCATGCTGTAGGCAGGGGAAAGAATGAATGGCTAGGCGTTGAGTGGTAAAATAAAGAAGCAGGAGAAAATCAGTATTGTTTTAGAGTAGTGAGAGGGGGGGAAGGCATGGAACATAGAGCCTGATTACATAGTGTCTCTGGAAAAGCATCATAAACCTTGTTTAAAGGTTTATCTTTATTTTTGTGTGGATGGGTGTTCTGCCTGCTTGCATGTGTATACACCACATGCATACCTGTTGCCCCAAGGGACCAGAGAGATTGTTAGATCTCCCAGAACAGCAGTTACAGACAGTTGTGAGCTGCTAAGTGGGTGCTGGAAACCAAACCCATGTTCTCTGCAAAAGCAACAAATGCTCCTAACTGATGAGTCTTCTCTCCAGCCCCGGAAATCAGCATTTATTTTGAAAGAGGAAGGAAGCTGAAAAAAAATCACCTTTTCTGATTTACAAAGAAAATTAAAATGCCTGGTAAACTTTGAAATGCCTTTACTGGCTGGGTGGTGATGGCTTATGCCTTTAATCCAGTACTCAGGAGGCAGAGGCAAGGGAATCTCTGAGTTCGAGGCCAGCCTGGTCTACAGAGCAAGTTCCAGGGCAGCCAGGGCTCCATGGAGAGAAACCCTGTCTCAAGGGGCTGAGCCGGGGTGCACTGGGACCAGGAGCCTGTGGCTTCCCTGCACATTTGGATTGAGGAGGCCTTTGGGTGGAGCCGACATCATCATGCATTGTGGTCTCTGGGGCCCTCCCTGCTTTCATCCTGACCACCCTGCGTGGGTTAGTTTCTCTAAATGGACTGGTTACTGACTACCACAAAGTAGGGCTGCGTTTTCCCAGTACATGCAGCATTTGCCAAGTGCCTTCCCTATGTCAGCTGTGGAGCTGTGAGTGGCTTGCCTGTCCCCGTGCTCCTCGAACTCCTCAAGAGCCAGTCACCTCTTTCTCCTCCGCTGTGACCATCTTCAGACAGGACAGGGCCCATGACTCACTGTCTGAAAGCGCTTGCAGCTTCTCTTTCATTTCCTCTTCTGTCCACAACCTGGCCTAAGCCTGTCTGATTTCCAGCCATCTGCCTTCCCAGCCTGCCATGCATACGGACCACAGACCATCTTCTCAGAGGGAATGGGCCATGCAGGCATGTGATCACTTACTACTTAACTGAAGGAACGTTCTGTGTTTTAAATTTCTAAATAACCTTTACTTATTTGTATAGGTATGTGTATCTTGTCTTCATGTATGTCTGTACACCGTGTGTACAGTGCACATGGAAGTCAGAAGAGAATGTCGTATCCCCTGAGACTGGAAGTGACAGATGGTTGTGACCCACCATGTGGTTGCTGGGAATTGAACCCAAGTCCTGAAAGAGCAGTCAGTGCTCTTGACCACTAAGCCATCTCTCTTGCACCTCCATCTATTTTTAAGATTTATTTTTACTATTTGTAATTATGCATGTGTGTGGGCATGTGCATATTATGCAGGTACCAGTAGAGAAGTGGACTTACGGGCAGCCTGAGCTGCCTGACTGCATGCAGGGTATCAAACTCAGGTCCTCTGACAGCTCTGAAATGCTTTTCCGTGCTCTTACCTGTGCTGGTAGATGCTGAGCCATCCCTCCAGCCCCTGACAGATCCTTCTAAACTTTGCAGAAAGTACACAGGCTCATCCAGGAGACAGCTGTGTTTCTGCCCTGTTCCTCTTCCCTGCTGGCCCTTCCCTCTCCAGAATTAGCTCCTCCTATAACACTGAGGTATAAACTCTGTGCATGATTCTTTAATTTTGTGCTAAATTTATGTACTGATTATGGGGAGAGGGGAGAGGGTTGTGCACATGCCACAGCAGAAAAGTGGATGTCAGAAGACAACCTGCAGAACCTTACTTCTTTCATTGCACCTTGTGGGTCTGAACTCAGGTCTTTTTTTTTTTTTCCTTTGGTTTTTGAGACAGGGTTTCTCTGTGTAGCCCTGGCTGTCCTGGAACTCACTCTGTAGACCAGGCTGGCCTCGAACTCAGAAATCCACCTGCCTCTACTTCCCAGGTGCTGGGATTAAAGGTGTGTGCCACCACTACCCGCCTGAACTCAAGTCTTTAAGCCTTGGTGGCAAGCATCCCTACCCACTGAGCCTTCTCGCAAGCCCTTATGATATCTTTGGTTCATTCATTCATTCTGGGTATATGTGTGTGCCTCTGTGTGTGTGTGTGTGTGTGTGTGTGTGTGTGTGTGTGTGTGTGTACACACCACATGTGTGCCTGATAACTTTAGAGGTCAGAAGTGGGAATCCAATCTTCTGAATTATTATAAGCTACCATATGGCTACTAACTAGACACTGAACTTGTGCAAGATCAACAGATGCTTATAAACACTGAGCCATTTCTCTAGCCCAGGTCATGGCATCTTCATATTCCTTTGTACACCACTGTTTTGAGGTTTGCTGTTTTGGTTGCTGGAGATGGAACCCAGAGCCTTGTACTCTCAAGTGTTCTGCCATGGAGCTACACCGTAGCCCTCATTTACCTTTACATATGGCTTGTTCACTGTCAGTTACTTGCCAGCTTGCTGTTTCCACTCAGCACTCGGATTCAGCCTATAGTTATATGCCATGACCTGCTGTGGTAGTCCATCCATGTCTCTGCAATGTGGTTTTCTTCTGGGAGGAAGGACCACAGGGGTCTGGGGAGATCACGCAGAAGGAAAAGTACTATTTCATGAGCATGAGGGCCTGAGTTTGATCCCAAGAAGCTATATGAAAAAGCTGGGTGCAGACTCAAAAGTCTAACCCTGCCCCTGGGGGATGGATGGAGAAATAACAGGAAGACTCCTGGACTCCCTGCCTGGCCAGTGTAGACTACTTGGCATGGCATGTACCCGAGCCTGTCACCTCATGGCAGAGGAGAAGCAGAGAGCAGTAAAGAGACTAGGAACGGGACAGAGCCTTCAGAGGTACACCCCATAAGGTACTTCCTCCAGCTAGCTCCCATCCTTACCATTTCCAGAAGCCCCCCAAATCTAGCTAGGGACTAAGCATTCAGCACATGAGCTTGTGGAGATACTTGGTTTTCAGAGTACTGCCCTCCGCATAAAGTGCCCGCCTAGGGTCCATGACTGGGCCAGAACATAGTCTTCATTCTACACCAGAGAAAGCCAAGTGGGAGACAGGGATAGAGGCAGGCATGGGAAGCAGCAGAAAATGTTTAGCATCTTTCATAGGTTAAAGGTGAGTTAAGGGATGGGGAAGGATGAGGCTCAGTAGAGAAAGTGCTTGCTGCACAAGCCTGAGGACCAGAATTCAGGTCCCCAAAACCCATGCTAAAGCCAGGTAGGTGTGACAGCTGCCTGTAAGTGCAGTGCTCCGGAGGTGAAGATGGTACCAGGGACAAACGGGCTGTGTAGCCTAGCAGTCAGTGAGCTCCTCATCAGCAGGAGACCCTGCCTAACTATATAAAGTACAAAGTGATTGAAGAAGACACACACATGTACACACATATGTGCAAGCATGCAAACATATGCATACTACACAGTTCACCAGTGAAAGGGGAAAGAGGGGTAGGCAGAGACAGAGGGGGATGTTAAATAAGACAGAAGGAGCCATGCGGCTGGACCAAGGGGAGACTTACATGTACTGGTCAGCCAGGAAGATTTTTCTCTTCTTTTTTTTTTTTTTTTAATTATTTTATTTATTTATCTTTTTTTCTGTGGTAACTTTGAAGTTCATCTGAATATTATTTTAGAACTCACAGAATATCAAAGAATAGTTCTTTCGTTATGACATTCATGCTGACAGAAAAGGACATTCCCTCCCATGTGAGAAGTGTTTGAGTTCTAAGGTGACAGTTTTTTGTACCTTCCCCTACTCCGTGTTGTGGGGAAGGACACCTCCTGACTTGGTGTCTGGGGCCGGTGTTCCCTCAGTCCCTCAATACCAGTGCCAGGCAGCTGGCTGGCGCTTCTTCTGTTCTACTCAGTTAGAAACTGTGGTTAACCAGGCAGTGGTGGCACACACACCTTTAATCCCAGCACTTGGGAGGCAGAGGCAGGCAGATTTCTGAGTTCGAGGCCAGCCTGGTCTACAGAATGAGTTCCAGGACAGCCAGAGCTATACAAAGAAACTCTATCTCAAGAGAAAAAAAAAAAAAGAAAGAAAGGAAGGAAGGAAGGAAGAAAAAAGAAACTGTGGTTAGGATAAGTACATTTTTGAATGGGCTGACAAAATGGCTCGGTAGGTAAACGTCCTGGCTGCCAAGGCCAGCCACCTGAGTTCTCTCTTGGGACTCATATAGTGTAAGGAAAGAAAGGAACTGAGGTTAGGCAAGGAGAAGCTTCAGGTGCTAGTCTTGAACTTCTGGTTTCCCTTAGTGCTGGTCAGCAGGCTGCAGGCAGACAGGCAGGAGGGGCAGGGCTCTGGTATTAGGATCCTTAGCTCTTCTTGTGTTACAGTCCTTCTGCAGCCCTAGGAAGCTGGCATTCCTTGGCCCTTGGTTGAGGCTAACATTGTAGCTTGTAGGCAGGCCAAGGTGTAAGGGTTCCCCAGCCTAGGCCTTTCATAGTCAGGGTTAGAGCGACTGTATAGGTCTAGGAAGCTGGGATCTCTTTACTCTTAACCTGCCAGTGATAAGGCTTTGGGCTTGGCCCTGAAGATGTGACAGCCACCTGCAGCTTCTCTCTGGCTTCTTACAGCCTCTTGTTCTCTTTCAGCTCTCTGTCCTCTTTGTCATTTCTCTCCTACCACCTTCTGCCCTGGACTCCTGACACTTCACTGCAGCTGCTCCCCATCATAGCTCCATGTGCTGGCCCCTCAGCTGCCAGTGCCATGTCCTGCCATTTGCTGTTTTCCCTGCTGACAGAAGCTGTCCCTAAGCCTAATGTTGCAATGCCAGTGGAGAACAGCACAGAAGTGTGTCCCAGCTAGCTCACTAGAGGAGCCTTAACAACCTGGCCAGAGCTCGGATTCCGCACCTTGAGCTAGCCCACTGGAAGGAAGTGTTCCCCTCTGGCCTGGGTGGAAATAAGTGCAGGGTCCTCCAGAAGTCCTCGAGGCTTGTATAGCAGAAAGTCTAGTACCATGGTGGAGGTGGAGCAGCGCTTTCACAGATTCACATATCAGGTATTTACATCATGACTGATAACAGTTATGAAGAAGCAGTGAAGCTAGTTTTATGGTTGAGGGTCACAGTATGAGGAAGTATTAAAGGGTTGCAGTATTAGGAAGGTTGAGAACCACGGCTCTGGTACCAGCTATCTGGACCATAGCTGAGGCCATGCCTTCAGGAGCTGGGCAGTTTGCTGTGATCATCCTGTAGTTTCTTGGAGTATCTGAGGAGTGACCCAGACAACATTAGTAAAGTCTGCCTGGCTCTCTAAATGATCTGGCACCAAGGGAGAATTTAATAGCCGTCTAGGGAGTCAAATTGCCTGTTCTCCACAGTCTTTGCTTTTCACAGGAAACTAGTATATAAGTACTTATAATAAGCCTGTAAAGAATTTCTGACTAACATGGAAGTGATTCCCCCCTGCTCCTGGGAAGCATTGTGGGTTACCCAGAGCTGCTCCAAGGCAAGTCCCTGGCCCGCTGACCTCATGGAAGCTTTTTTTTTTTTCTTCCCACTTTTTTTTT
>NW_022196896.1:111733025-111736743 GCF_008632895.1 Mastomys coucha
TACATGTTAACCACCAGTTGAGCCAGCACCATCTGTTGAAAATGCTGTCTTTTTTCCACTGGGTGGTTGGAAGCTTTTACTGTAGTCACTGCTGTTCCGGTCGAGCTTCCATGTCACCCCCGATTCTGTATAGTAAATATATTCCTAGGACTCAGTTCTCCTATGCCATCATTAACAGCACCTCCATATTTCTTACCATTTTTTGCTTAGAATTCAGGGGGTGGGGGGAGTGCGGAAGGATGAGCAATTTGAGCACCTGAAGCAGACCTGACGTCAGAAACGTGAGGTTTACTTGTGGCTGCTTGCTAAACAAGTCCCGTTATCACACTGGCCATCGTGAGGCTGAAAGCATTTTTGTAAATGAGGAATTGGTGTAGCAGCCACGCACCACTGTGAGCCCTTAAGGATTCAGAGCTCGCTCACAGCCCAGGCATGGGCACAGGCTCAGAAGAAAGCTACAACAAATGGAGACCCTGGGAACACCTGCAGATCCCAGCTCAGAGCCTATCACCTTGGTCCACCCTGCAAACTCTCCCCTGTGGAGGGCTTGCCTGGGTGCTTACAA
This sequence comes from Mastomys coucha, assembly GCF_008632895.1. Lineage (NCBI taxonomy): Eukaryota > Metazoa > Chordata > Mammalia > Rodentia > Muridae > Mastomys > Mastomys coucha. The sequence continues at coordinate 111,733,591 of NW_022196896.1, forward strand.
AGAGTGGGGTTCCCAGCTCAGCCTGCTGAAAAGCTGTCTCAAGCCCAGACGCTCGTCAGACTCTCTAATTCTTTCAAACAGCCAGCACACTAGAGACTCGCTTGTCTTACTGGAAACCACTTGGGTCCACTCTGCTGCCTGCACTCTATCTGGAAGAATCTGAGTTTTCAAATGCATTGAGTGGTCAGCCTCAGTTGCTTAGAATCCGGTTTGTCTGCAGTATTATGTGTCTAAAGCCTCCAGTTAAGAATCTTGTAGTGTCATAAGGTCAGGGACCGTTATGGAAGCCTCCTCTTAGTGCATCTAAATTCATCTCAGCTCAAGGGCTTTCTTCTTTAAGGTATTCTTAATTCTTGGAGTAATTGTTATCACTGTGCTCCAGTAACCGGATACATTCTCCTTCAGAATATAAAGGCAGTAATTTTAGTAAAATTCCTCTAACAATGGTATTTAAGACCCACCCTAAAGAAGCATTTCCTTATTCAGCATGCCTTTTCTTCCCAAAGTGGATTTTTAAGCATTCTTTCTTTCCTGTGGCTTTCATGAGTCACTCAGAGAAGCTCCCCAGGTAACCAGCCCACTCGGATGCTTCTGGCTGTGAACTCAAGCTCCCAGGAAGAAGCCGCAGCTGTGTTAAATAAAGGTTTTACAAGGTTGATTAGCTGCTTAGACGTCTGTGGTGGTGAGGAGTTGGAATGTTGCAGATCCAGAGCAAAATGCTTCTTTAGCCTTCTTCGTAGCTAATCATTGCCCATCTGTGTGACTGATATAACATTATACCTAACAGATAAATCCTGCTGGGAGCTCCAGCCCCACCAACCCCAACATAAGGATGCTCACCAGGTAGTGTCTGAGACCTATGGCAGGAGTAACCCACCTGCACATGTTTGAAAAATGCCTTGATTTATGACTTTGTTTTGTTTTACAAGTATAAAAATCTCATACCCATGTTGCACATGGGATTTGGGGCTTGTGATTGCCTGAGCACTTCACTCTTATCTCAAAAGTAAAACCCTTATCCCTGTGAGGTGAGGTCTGTGCTTGCCATCCACAGGACACTGAAGTGTGGCTGCCGTGTGAGTGTCCCTTTCACTTTCAGTTCTTAGACTCCACCTGGTCAGTCCCATGCAGGCCACAAGCATGGTGCCATGGTCTCTGTCACTTAATACGTGCATCCACCCTGTTGTGCCTTGTGTCCTTGGCCACCTCCGCCCACTCTGGCTCTTAGGGTCTTTCCACCTCCTCTTCCGGCAGGGCTCCCTGAGCCTGGAGATGGGAGGTACAGACAGCCCTTTTTTGGACTGTCTGTTCTACGGCCTTTCACTCTGCATGTGGTCAGGGTGTGGGTCTCTGTGTTTGTTCCCACATGATACAGGGCAAAGGCTGAGCAGGGCATGGATCGTCATTTGTCTTTCTGGGTCTGAGTTACCTCACTCAGGATGACTTTTTTTTACTAGTTCCATCCACTTACCTTCAAATTTTATTTTTCAGTAGTTGAGTAATGTTCCATTATGTACCATGTTTTCTTTATTCATCCGTTGTGGGACATCTAGACTGTTTCCAATTTCTGGCTGTTATGAATGGAGCAGCAGTGAACATGGCTGAGCAAGTGTCTCTGGGTAGGTTGAAGCGTTCTTTAGGTAGATGCCCAGGAGTGGTTCTGCCACATTGCATTCCCACTAGCCAAGGATTAGAGTCCCTCCTCCACATCCTCAGCCGCAGGGATAGCAAGTGTTTGATTGAGCTTGACCATTCTGACCATTCTGACTGTTTAGCCTGTGTCAGATGAAATCTCAAAGTACTTTTGGTTTGCATTTTCCTGATGGCTAAGGATGCTGAACTTTTCTTTTAAGTGTTTTTCAGCTATTTGAGTTTCCTCTTTTGAGAATTCTCTGTTTAGATCCATACCCTATTTATTTATTTATTTAGATTTGGTTGGTTAGGTTCTGGTTTTTCTTTTTTTTTCTTTTTTGTTTTGTTTTGTTTTGTTTTTGTTTTTTGTTTTTTGTTTTTGGAGACAGGGTTTCTCTGTGTAGCCCTGGCTGTCCTGGAACTCACTCTATAGACCAGGCTGGCCTTGAACTCAAAAATCTGCCCGCCTCTGCCTCCCAAGTGCTGGGATTAAAGGCTTGTGCCACCACTGCCCGGCTTATACCCCAGTTTTTAATTGGTTACTTTTTAATTTTTTACTTGTTTTCTTGGTGTCCGTTTTTTGAGGTCTTTGTACATCTTGGATATTAGCCCCCTATGGGACGTGCAGTTGGTAAATCCCTTTTTGCGTTATGTAGGCTCAGCTCTGGCACTGGCAGGCTGCTTTCTGGTGAGCCCCACTGTTCTGCTAAGCCGCTTCCTTCCCTCTGATAGGCAGGCGCTTCTCGGAAGCCCTGCCAGTGACTGCTCTGGAGCTGTACAGTTCCCCAGCTTTTTGAAAGCAAAGAACTTAAGAAGTATCTTCAGTTAATAAGTTATGATTTTATAGGAGGCGTCCAGGTGAGCCCATTTCCAGATGAAAAAATTGAGGCATCTACAAGAATCATGTTTTCCTGAATTAAAACCTCAACATGGAACTCTAAACATTTTGCATGAACATTATGTTCCTAAGGACACAAATAGTATTTGATCTCATGTTGTAGTAGAGAAACTGAGGCAGGAAAGCCTCTTCTCTGCATTGTAAGTCACCCATGAGCCCCGGTCTTGTCTCTTATCTCATGCTCATATCATTAAGTTGCAACTTAAGATGACTCACCTTGATGTTCGTATTAGTCACCAAATGCAGAAACTGTCAGTTAGCAAAGTCTAATTATAAAACACTTTCAGGGCTGGGGATGTAACTTGCTTGGTGGAATACTTGTGTAGTATGTGCAAAGCCATGGGTTCAAACTCCAACACCACATAATCCAGGCATAGTAGTGGACACCTGTGGTCCCATGGAGACAGCATAGGCTACGTGAAACCTTATCTTTAAAAGGGGGGCTCGGGGAGGGGGGCTGGAGAGATGGCTCAGTAAGAATGCATATTGAACCAGGCAGTGGTGGTGAACGCCTTTAATCTCAGCACTTGGGAGGCAGAGGTAGACAGATTTCTAAGTTCGAGGCCAGCCTGGTCTACAGAGAGAATTCCAGGACAGCCAGGGCTACACAGAGAAACCCTGTC
>NW_022196896.1:111736783-111759982 GCF_008632895.1 Mastomys coucha
AAAAAAAAAAAATGCATTTTGATTGTTCTTACAGAGTATTCAAGTTGAATGTTCAGCTCTTTAACAAGACTGTGCAGTTCCCAACCACAAGTTACTCCAGCTCAAGGAGGCCCACAGGCACCCACACTCGAATGAACATACAGATGTGTGCATGCATGTCCACACACACATACATACACACATAATGCAAATTTTTAAAGTACTTTAATCTTTAAAAAAGCTTTTAACTTGTTCATTTAAAAAGCCAAACTGACTAAATATTTAAGTGACTCTCTTCCTAGTTTACTTTGCAATCATTTGCAGCTAAGGAGTGCTGTTGGCAAGTTTGGGTAGCATAGGTTGATTTTCAAGGGAACGGGTATTACATATGTTCTTGTTGTCCCAGGTAAAGCAATCCTTATGCAGGTAGTGGCTGAGGTCAGCCACTGAGTTTCTTTCTCTTTGAAATGGACTGTGGACTTCTGTTGTTTCTTGGTGTTTCATTTTCCCTCTTGGCGGGGAAGTGGTGTGTTACCAGTACCTCCTGAAACTGTGATTCACATGCCCATTTCCAGCCAGGGCCTCCAAGGCCTGTTCCCTGGAGAGGAGGTGAAATCCTACCTGGCCCAGATGCCTGCCACTCACTAGACCGCAGAGCTCGCTGCCTCGGTTCCCAAGGAGCAGTCACTTTCCTGAAACAATCACAGAATGTACACATGCGATTTGATCCCTAAGGTGTTGCTATTTTGGTAAACTCAGCTCCAAGCCAAGCAGCAACATAAATCCTACTCCTCCCAGAGGTGACCTCGGGCTAGGTGCTCATAGATAGCATTACCTTTGGGGAACTCCGAGTGAAATTTCAGGATGACAGGTCCTCTGGTGCCTGTACCTGCCCTTGCTGTGAAGAATGGATCTGGGCCTGGCCTTAGCTCACAGCAGTGTCGAGAACCTGTTGGACAAACATGGATTCTCCACCTGTCATTAGACAAAAACAGGAAAGAGAAAAGAATGAACCTGTGGATTCCAGGCTATATACTCTTGGCCTAACCTCCTTCACTCACTGCACTGTGGAGCAGTCGCAGCCAAACACCAGGGAGCCTGGGTCCTTAAGAGACCCGGGCAGTCCCCACTGTGCATCCCCAGAACCGGGCTTTCCCACAGGGCATTATAGACTAAATTAGCAAAGCCTGCATGGAAAAGACCTGCCCCCTGAAGGCCAGACACAGCTAGAGTCACTGTGAGCTTTGTACTCCCCAGGCCTGAGTTTCCTCCTCAAACAGGCAAACAGGCAGGTTAGAGGACTCCCTAGTGAGTCACACGAGGTAAGGGACAAAGTGCTAAGGAAATTCGAGGTGACCTCTTTAATGGTTCTCAAATAAATGGGTGTCCACTCAGTGCTACCAGGTGGATGTTGATGGATGGTGGCACTCAGCCCACACGTGACTAAAGCAGCGCTGTTCATGGCTGTACTGGAACCTGCCTCGGTGCTGCTTCTGGCCTGCCTGCTCTTCTGAGCTCATCCCTAGCTGACAGCTCTAGTAATGGCAGACAGACATCACTGGCTGCGCCGCACACACAGTTCAGGACAAGCGGCCTCACTGCGGCCCCCTAATCCAGCCTTAGAACCACACATGACCTGTTTTAGGAGCTGATTTGCCAAGTAATCTGATCCACCGAAGACCAGGATGCCCCCAGTGTTAGTCGGTCCACTTGCTGGCTTCTTTAGCACCAAGGCTGGCAGGTGTGGGGCTCTCCTGGACCCCACTAGTCCACTTTCTCTCCACTTCCCAGGGTCTTGTGTGCTATTTTATGTGTAATATTCAAGGTTCTAGTTGTAGTTGAAAACACTCCTGTTGGTGGTGGTGTTTGTGTGTGTGTACTTATATGTGTGTGTACTTGTGTGGGTGTACTTGTGTGTGGGTGTACTTGTATGTGTGTGTGTACTTGTGTGTGTGTGTGTACTTGTGTGTGTATGTGTGTGTGTGTGTGTGTGTGTGTGTGTGTGTGTGTGTGTGTGAGTGTGTGTGCCCCAGCAGAGGTGTATCCATAGCCTTCTCCCAGAAGGAAAACTGCCTTCTCTTTTTGCTGAGTCTGGTCTGTTTTGTGTCTAACCCTTGAAATTCTCCTTGTGACTAGATGCTGCCCTGACCATTGCTCTGCACTGAGTTCCTTCACCAAATCCAGGCCTGAGTCAGCCATATCCAGTTTCTAGGTGTCTTGTCTGGCCAGTCCTGGGGCCTTTCATCTTCTTGTATTCCAGTGACACCTTCTCTTGCACTTGGCAGAGTGGTCTCCTTTGCCACTGGTTTACTAGTGAAGGTGGTGGGCCTCTGAGTCACAATGGCATGTGTGCATTTTTTTTTTCTTGTTTTGTTTTGTTTGTTTGTTTTTTTAAAGATTTATTTATTTATTATAAGTACACTGTAGCTGTCTTCAGACAAACCAGAAGAGGGCGTCAGATCTCATTACAGATGGTTGTGAGCCACCATGTGGTTGCTGGGATCTGAACTCAGGACCTTCAGAAGAGCAATTGTTGCTCTTACATCTCTCCAGCCCGCATGTGTGCATTTTACTTCAACATTTTCCAAATAGTAATGTTCCCTTTGTTATCTGTGTGTGTGTGTGTGTGTGTGTGTGTGTGTGTGTGTGTGTGTGTGTGTGTGTGTGTGTTGGAGTACACATGTGATATTCACAGGCTAGAGGAAGGCAGTGGATGGCCTTCATCACTCTACTCTGCATTCCTTTGAGACAAGAGACTCTCCCTAACCCTGGAGCTCATTTTCCATCTAGGCTCGTAGCCAGCAAGCCCTCAAGATCCTCTTCACTCTACTGTCTTCCCTCCTGCAATACTAGATTATAGACATGCAAGACTTGACGAAGCTCTGCGTAGGTGCTCAGATCTGAACCCAGCTCCTCAGGGTTACACAGTGAGCAGTGAACCGTTAAGCCCTCACTCCAGGCCCATTATCTTATTTCAGTGACTAGGACCAAAGTGCTGGGTCTTCTAGTGACCTGTGGACCCTAGGGAAGAACAAGCTTCTCACACACTGTCCCAGCCCCAGCCCCAAGAAGACGCGCATGTGAGGTGCTTATTAGTTGTCTGTAATCCAACTGCTTAGCCTTTCACCTGGTCCTCTGACTGCCTCAAGGCCCCATAGGCCTGTGTGTGTGAAAGCGCTTACCAGCTGACTGGGATCTCACTGGTGGCCTTTCACAGGGTTCCTTGACCTCTCAGAGAGACAGAGGTATCCTGGCTGTGACAGCTGTCAAGGACTTTAGACCTCATCATGTCTATAGCTATGGAAGCACTGCCCAGGAGCCTAGCTTCCTCAGGAAAAGAAACATAACTTTTAGATGTCTGATGTAATTGTCATCTCTGAAACTTACTGCCCCAGTCTGCCAACTTGGGCCTAGGCCTGGAAGCTTCTAGCCCCCATACAATCTTACCTAGGCCTAGAATGCTTTCAGCTTCTGATACTTCCTCCTGAATAAGCTCACCCCTTCCTAGTTTTTTCTAAGCTCTGGCTGGCTGATTCAACTCAGCTCTTCTGGCTCAAACTCCTCTCCACTCTGATTCAATCCTGCTTCTCTTTCAGCCTCTCCTGTATTGCTCTGCTTGGGCTCAGACTAACTCTGGCAATCCGTTCTAACCTTCTGGCTCCTTCTCATTCTCTGGCTTGTTCTGTCTTTACCTGTGTCTAGCTTGTTCTCTTTTTAACCTGCCTCTGTACAACTGTCCCAGTAAAAGTGCCTGCCTGCTTCTTTCTGCACTGCTCTATTAAGTAGCTTCCCTTTCCTCTCTCTTCTCATGAGTTGGGCATGTCCTATTCTGTCAAATCTTTCTCTGATTCATCACTGTCTGCCACTTAATTAGACATCACTTTCAAACGTGGGTGCTTCCTTCTACAAACTAACTTTACCTCCTTTGTTTGGGATTAAAGGTGTGTGCTAAGAACATGTCTGTATTCCAGCCAGAGGGATGTGCTAAGTGCTGAGCCACACCACAACTAGAAACAGGTTGTTGTTTTTTTTTGTTTTTGTTTTTTTTTTTCAGTAAATAATACAATCTCAGCATTCACAGTGTGATCAAATATCCTGTAACGATTGTCAGCTGTGCCCCCTGGTTTTTAGAGGGATGTGAACAGGGAACTGGTGGCTTCTGAGACCTGGTGGAACTTTATGCTGGCCTGAGACCTCATTTCACAGCGGGTGCCTGCTCACTCTGGGGAGGTGTGGCTGAGTGGGTATCCAGAGTCCTCAGCCCTGTCTTCTTTGAAACAGGAGGATCATGACATCATGGAAGCCATGGAAGCCGACCTGGACAAAGATGAGCTGATCCAGCCCCAGCTTGGAGAGCTCTCCGGCGAGAAGCTGCTAACCACAGAGTACTTGGGAGTGAGTACACATGCCGAGGTGGCCTGAGCAGGAGGGCAGAGGGACAGGCATAATTTAATGCCTCCAGTAACACAAGGATCAGTGGAGCTTGGGTTGATGAAAAGATCCTTGTTAGCCACTTGCTCTCAGTGGCCCTGAAATACCTTAGAGACCTGTCAGAGATGGATAGACCTGCTGATGTACAGAAGTGGAACTGGGAGAAATAGGTACAAATGGGCCTGCCAGGAGCCTCCACAGTGTCTTAAGCGTCATCCATAGCACCGGTCATCACCAGCTGAATCTTTTCGTTTCTGTGTGTCACATGACTTTAAAATATAAAAAGGTGAATAATCAAGTAGGAATGAGCCCCCATTAGGAGGAATCTGCTGCTCCACCCACCAAGTGGTGGTAGTGCCAGGCCACCAGTGTCTCAGCTGGGCCCTTGCCCTCCTCAGGAGCTGGTCTCCATGGTAACCTATTCTTACCTCTTCTCCATCATGTGGAGAACCTCCCAAGGACTGCATGGCAGTGTTTACCAGTAGAACCTGAGGTAGAGGGACAGCCAGTGGCCACCTCGTGGAACTCTTTGGGTCATGGCAGGGAGGTGGATTTCAAGCTTCATAAGTGCTAGGAAACAACAGGGTGCGGGTAGGAGGGAGAAGGACTCGGGTGTTTTGTATGGTAACAGGGGCAGGAATGTACTCCTGTGGAAGTGTGCCTACCTAGCATGCATGAGGCCCTGGGTTCTGGTCTAAGCACTGCATTTGTTATCCCAGCACAAAGGAGGCAGAGGCAGGAAGATCTGAAGTTCAAATTCATCTTCAACTACATGTGAATTTCAAGCCTGCTTAGAATAAAAGGGATGCTATCTCAAAAATATTTTAATAAAATATAAATAACTAAATAAAACATATCAACCTACTAGATTTATAATCTGGCTGCTTTGGGAAAAACAGACTTGGGAGCAAGAAGAAAGGAGAGAGAGAGAAGCTGGTGACTGAAGGAGAATAGAGGAGAGCCAGCCCCTCTCTCCCAGCTGAGCAGCACCCACTATTGTCTCCAGAATGTATCATGTCCCAGAGGAGCTGGCGATGGGGTTCTGTTCCTACTCTTCGCTGCAGTGGCGCTAGTTAGAGGTCAGGAAGGGGCTCCTATTTGCTGGCGGCAGTCCTGAAGTATCGCTAGACTTCTGTTTTCCTCAGGGAATGTGCTGGTTTCTCTAACTGGGCTGCATGATAAAACATGGTTCTTCAGAAGCAGGTGACCAGGAAAACAGAGGAGGCCGGTGGGCAGGGCTTCTGCAGGGAGGGCAGGACAGAACACTTAAGTCTGCGCCTCTGACGCCATCGCACCCAAATGCCAGCACAGGGATTAACTGTGACTTGGTCAGACATAAACCTAAAAAGAGCCCTCAGTTAATTTTTTTGGCCACTTTACATAGTATACTGCTGTGGCTAGGATCTTATGTAGATATAGTAACAGTTTGTAACAGTAAAGCCCAAGGCAGTGTATGCTGGGAATGCCAGTTTGAACTTACTGGTGGGATGCCAGAGACTGCTTTCAATTAGTAAACCCAGATGATGGGCACTCAGAAGCGGTTTCATTTCCCCATAGCCCACACTCAGAACCTCCTCAATGCATGCATGTCCCTTTCACTGTAGAGGGAATGGTTTGGGGTCCACACACTCTCGCTTATCTCATTGGTGTCCATTACCAGTGTGCGAGCAGTGCACAGTCAGAGTGAGGACAGAAAGAATTGCTTATGTAGAGGTGAGGACCAAGGGCATCCATTTCCCATGGCTGCTGAACAAAGGACCACACACTGGCTGGCTTAAAACAGAAATGTATTCTGCCACGGGTTTGGAGGGCAGAGGTCCAAACTCCAGCTTTGCCGGGGCTAGGCTGCCTCTGAAGCTCTGAAGGAGGAGCCTGCCTTGATTCTTCCAGCTCTTGGTGGCTCTAGGTGATCCTTGCTTATGACCACTTCACTCTGACCTCTGCCTCATCTTTGATGGCCTCCTCCTCTTAATGTCCTTGCCTGTCTCTTGTAGAAGCACTTGTCACTAGACTCAGGGCTCGCCTCAATAACCCAGGATGACCTGTTCATTTCAGAGATCCTTAATTACATTTGCAAAGACTCTTTTTGCAAATAAAGTCCTGTTCACAGGTATCAGGGTCGGAGTGTGTGTGTTTTGAGAATTCTTTTGAGCCTCAGCTCAGCTCAGCATCTCCTCACAGAAACGTCTTTATTTTATTAAATCACACACAGCTCAGTGTGAAGCAGAGCCATTGTCACCAAGGCCACACATGCATTGCTAGTGCTTCCACCATTCAAAACATCCCTCTAAGCTGTCCTTTGTCCCAGATCTGTGACCTGAAATTACCAACCTGAGGGGTTTGCCTTTCGCAATCATGATGCATAAAAGAACTTAATGTCACAACTCATAACTGCCTTTGCCAAATGAGGGAAACTAGCTATATTAGTGACTTTTACTGTGACCAAGTAGCTGACAAACACAGCTAAAGGGAGGAAAGGTTTATGTTGGCTTACAGTACAGGAAATATGGTCCATCTTGGCACAAGGGGAAAATATAGTGACTGCCACAGCCTGGTCCATGGTGGCAGGAATTTATAGCATGGTTCGTTCATGTTGTTACCATCAGGAAAGGTCTGGAAGGGCGTTGTCACTGGGTACGTGCTCTGCCGAGACACAGTGCTGCCCCTTGGCCCCCAGAGACCCGTGTATCACCTCTGTACCAAAGAGACAGGTTATGGCAAATGCTGAGAAGGAGAATAAGTTACTCTTTCAAGCCTACAAGAGAATATCAGTGGTCATGTCTAGCATGGTGCTTGCCCATAATTCTGGTGAAGCAAAGAGGATTCTGTACAGACATAACTTGTGTCCTAGTTACTGTTTAATTGCTGTGAAGAGACACCGTGACCAAAGATACTTCTAAAGAAGAGCATCCAACTGGGGGCTTGTTTAGAGTTTCACCATGCCAGGGAGCATGGCAGCAGGCAGGCAGGCATAGTGCTGGAGCAGTGTCTTGCATCCTGACCCGCACTCGGGAGGCTGAGAGAGGAGACTCTGGACACCCCTGAGCCCACCCGCTGATGACCTTTTACTTCCTTTATCAGCCACTTACCCTCAACCTCTGTATCTCAGCTCATATCCTATCAGCTGCTTGGTGAGACTGGGAGTGTCCCAGGAAAAGCCAAGAATGCAGTGAAGGCAATATCTGATTCCCATAGGAAAGACCTCATCATTGATAAAGACAGTGTCTGCGACCAATAGAAAAGCCCTGTTAGCCCGCCCACCTGTAGACAGACAGACACTGTAAACACATTGAGTCATGACTTTACTGTCTGTGACTATAAAAGGTCATGTCGCTCCTTCAGGATGACTTGAATCCGTGGTCCTGAACCATGGTCATTCATATTTGGCACAGAATAAATTATTTCCTTTAAAGGAGAGTTGTTATTTTACATTCATAAACTGTGATTTTTTTTGACATCTACATTAGGATGAGTTTTTAATGTTCTGTTGAAAGATAAAAGATGACAAGAAATATTGAACAAGGTGTGTTTGGACAGAATTCTCTTAGCCTCTGAAGTCCGACCCGGAACGTCTCTTCTGATAAGGAAGGTCAGCTTGCACATGGAGTTTTTATCACTTGTTTCTGTAAAGAAAAGCAGAAAGGTCAGAGGCCATTTTTACATCTGCTCTTTCTCAAGTGTCTTTAGCTCAAAATAACGTGTATGCCAAAGTGGCCTGTTTAGGAATGGTACTAGACCGCCCTCACCTATGAGACTCACAAGCATTCATGTTTCTTTGCACACTGGAATTTGAAAACGTTCTGATGACATAGTAAATCCCTATACCAAGAGAGCGAAGTATTTGACCATACCCAAGCGAATCATAAAGTTTTCCTACTGAGCTCAAATCAGGTGGGATTTGAGCTCAATTCCATAAATCCTTGACAAACTAAAGAATTGTTCTGCTTGTTCCAGCACCAAATGACATGAGGGGAAGTGACAAGAAGCCAACCTGGACAGACAGCAGTGTTGACTGATATCATGCAGGCATTGTCCTTCCCCTGGCAGATCTCAGGGCAAAGGCGGCTGTGTGAACACAGCACCAGGACCTCCCCTAAAGCCTTGAATCCCAAGCTTTACTGGCTCTACCTCTGCCTCCGTGTCATCACTTACATGTTTGTTGTCTTGTCTGTTGGTCATGAGATGACTGGCAGCTACTGCTGCAAATCCATAGTAAAGCCAAGGGGCCAGACACACAAGCCAGCTATACTCACCCCCAACAGTGCTATCCTTAAAACTCACTCTGGTGTCCTCCATTTCTAATGAGTCAAAACAAGATCATGTGACTTCAAGCTACGAGAGAGTCTGAGACAATGAAATGTTTTTAAGCAGACACATTATTACTATGTCAATGTTCTGTTGGTGAAGAAGTAAATAGTAGTCAGCTATCCAGGTCTGTTGCTTGCAGGTTGATTTTTATGTGTACAGAGATGATGGATGGATGGATGGACAGACGGACGGACAGACAGACAGACAGATAGATAGATAGATATTACATTTATTTATGCAACGGAGAGGTGGTATTTGAGTAGGCATGTGCATACCACCGCGTGCACACACGTGGAAATCAGAGGATAACTCGTTTCTCTCCTTCCACCATGTAGACCATGGAGATCAAACTCAGGCTGCCAAGCTTGTCACTAGCTGCCTTTACCCACTGGCCATCCTGCCTGCCCTGAAGTATGCCTGTATTTTCTTACAGGCATCATGGCACACACCTGTAGTCTCTGAACTGAGGAGGCTGAGGCTGGAGGATTGCAAGTTTAAGGAGAGCCTAAACTACATAGATCCTGCTCCTCCCCAACCCGCCCCGCCCCCAAAACAAATGAGAGTCGAGGGGTCGTGCCTCAGTGGTACAGCACTGAGTGGCATGCACTCAGTCAGGATCTCATGTCTACCAATATAAAAAGAGAGGGAAGCAAAGAAGGAAAAGCTCAGGGGCAGCCTCGTTTAGCTTTAGTTGAGCACTGTTATTGTTGTTCTGCTTCTGTTGTTGCTTCTAATTTTTTGAGGCAGGCTTGAGATCCTCCAGCCTTGGCCTCCCTGGTGCTGGGACTTCAGGCATGCCACAGCACACCTGGCCTGATCAGCCTTTAGCACTGAGTGAACTGTGTAAGCCGCGTACTGCATTATTGTTTAGCATGGCTAAAAACACATTTAGCATCAGGAGAACTTTCCTTCCCGCAGACCCTCCATCTGTAATCCAGATGGAAGCTGTTCTTTTGGGCAAGACATAGAGCCACACCCTTTGTTACTCACTCTGAAGATCCTCAGGCATTTGCTTGGAATTCAACTTGAAGGGTCCTGCCTAGCAGGTGGGCACAGTCCAGGCAAGGTCACTGAGAAGTCCCTCAGGTGTCCCGCAAGCCCAGCAGGTAGGAGGGAAACTCTGGCTTATAGAAATGGCTAATGAGTGCCAGATGCCTCGTTGGGTCCTATTTTCAAACATCTGAAAAGCAGTTATAAGCGATGTTTTAGTTGACCCCATAGGATGCACTGTGAGGCTCCATGCTGCAGAGCTCCAGCAGCCCCTCAGACTCAACTGGAAGGAACCCTCGTGGCACTGACCCCTTCTCAAGTCTCTTAACTCCTGGCTTTGATTCACTCTCACTAAGTACCCCAGGCTAGCCTTAAACTTGATCTACATCCCAGGTGAAGGCTCCTTGGGAAGGTCCAAATTCTAACTAGCCTAGCAGAGATCTCTGCCTCCCTCCTGGATGCTAGCATACAGGCATGCCCCACTACACCAGACTGAAATGTTGGCTTTTTCTTCTTCTTAAATCTGCCTTTTTTCTCACCTTCAAAAATCCTGTCCTCTTCAAAGCTTAGAGCAGCTACTGTTCTCAACTCTACTTCTTCCTGTGTCTTTCTGAGTTCTGTACTGCTCCGTGTGATCATCTAAAAAGACTCCTCTCTCCTCATAACTTTTGTGGTCTCAAGTAACCTGAAGCATGAACCCTCTCACTTTAAGTACCCCTATTTTTTGGTTTTTGTTTTTATTATTTGTTATTCTTTATTACTACAAGATGTGTGTGTGTGTGTGTGTGTGTGCATGTATGTATGTTCATATGTATGTGTGGGCATGTGGAGGTCACAAGTTGACAACACATATCACCTCTCTGCCTGTATTGCTCTCCACCTAACACAGGATCTCTCACCAGACATGGAACTCTGGGATCTGGCTAGTCTACTTAACCTGTTTAGCCCAGGCTTCCCCTGTCTATACTTCTCAAACTAAAATTACAAGCTAGACACCATATCTGCCCGGCTTTTGTGTAGGTGCTGGGGATCTGAACTGTGTCCTTGCACCAGCCCAACACTCCCTACCCCCCCCCCCGTTTGTTTGCTTGTTTGTGGGTTTTTGTTGTTATTTGGTTTGGAGGGTTTTTGTGTGTTTGTTTTGTTTTGTTGAGGTAGGGTTTCTTTGTAAGCTTAGCTACCCTGGAACTCACTCTGTAGACCAGGCTGGCCTTGAGCTCAGAACTCAGAGATCCACTTGCCTCTGCCTCCCAAATGCTGGGATTAAAGACGTTTACTGCCACCACCTGGCTTTGCTTTGTTTTGTTTTTAGACAGAGTTTCATGTAGCCCAGGCTGTCCTCTAACTTACTGTGTAACTGAATTCTGATCTTCTTGCCTCCTAAGTGCTAGGAATAGAGGTGCCCTTGAGCCTAGTTTGAAAAGCATCTTGTCCCTGGAAACTTAACTTCCCTTAAGTCTGCTCTGCTTCTGGGTGGGCTCTTAGGGACAGGCTGTCTCAACCCTGTTTCCTCCTTCCACCAGATCATGACCAACACAGGGAAGGCACGGAGGAAAGGGCTGGCCAGTATGCAGTGGAGTGGGGATGAGCCCCTTCGTCGGCCAGTCACCCCTGGTGGCCACAGGACAGGGTGCCCAGTGTAAGTTCGGGATACAGGAGGTGGGAATCTATTTTCTTAAACTTTGCTTTGATTAACTGCTGTGTAATATGCATTAATGCATAATAAAACATTCATACTGGAAAGTATTCTCTTTATTGTTTATCTCTTGAGGAGTTTTGGAGGGAAAACAGTTGAGGTCCCATCTCTCCTATACACACGTAGGTTTTCTACCAGAAGGAGAAAGTGGGTGACTGAAATCCCCAGGCCACTTCCAAAGACTGATGTTGGCCAGAATCATTTCATATTTTTTTTTAAGATTTATTTCACTCATATGAGTACACTGTAGCTGTCTTCAGACACACCAGAAGAGGGCATCAGATCCCATTACAGACGGTTGTGAGCCATCATGTGGTTGCTGGGAATTGAACTCAGGACCTCTGGAAGAGCAAGCAGCCAGTGCTCTTAACCACTGAGCCATCTCTCCAGCCCCCGGCCAGAGTCATTTCAAAGGAAAGTTATTGCGCAATGGTGGGTTCACCTAGTTTGAACTCCTACCTTACTGTTCACTCCTGTGGTTTTTCCCACAGGCCCCGGTGCTAGGGCTGGAATGTTACAGCTCTATTTTAGATGAGGTTCTCAAAGCAACTATGTGGCCTGGGGCATGCATGAAGCTTTAGGTTCTATCCCCAAAACAGGGGAAAAAAAAAAAAAGACTAGGGAAAGCAGCCAGGCACTGTTCATTCTCTGTAGCCTGCCTTCTACCTCTTGACAGAAGAATAAAACTTCATTCAGCTTACGTGGGCTGAGCTGCCAGTCAAGAGTCCCTTCTGGGATCTTCCCGACCTGTGTTTTCCTGTTTAGGGAAAACTATAAACAAGCATGTGTGGACAGGAGGTCTTAGAGAGCTGGCCGAAAGCCTCCAATTACCCTCTCAGACAGTAGTAGCCTTACCATATTTTAACAGCCACACCATGTTTTCCTTAGCGCCTATCGCTGGACAGTTTGATTCTTTCCTGTTTAACTGTGTGGTAACTTTATGATAAACAAGGAGGCACTTAACAGCCAATAGAATGAACATATTCTGTCTCTGTGAGCTCCAGGTCACAGCTACCAGGAACACTCATGCCCAGTTTTGGCACACATCTGGAATCTGAGCTATGATACCTTCCAGCCCCGACCACGGATCAGTGCGCGGAGGTCTGTTTGATTAGCTCCCTCATGCTTTGTACTATCCTGTCCTTTTCAATCACACATACATCCAGCACTTTCTTCCCCCCCTCCCCCCCGGGACAGGGTTTCTCTGTATAGCCCTGGCTGTTCTGAAACTCACTTTGTAGACCAGGCTGCCCTCGAACTCAGAAATCCACCTGCTTCTGCCTCCCAAGTGCTGGGATTAAAGGCATGTGCCACCACTGCACCGCACAACCAGCACTTTCAACCTGCAGGAAAACTGAGAGAAAAAAATCACACTAAAGAGCTAGACCTCAGCGTATACCTTCTACAGATAGCTGTGCCAACTGCCCTGCTGCAGTCAGTGTCGTGTGCCCATGCATTGAAATGTCACGCTGTACCCATAAATATATGTAAACACTGATGATTAGCAGGAAATAAATGTTAAAATGAACAATCACGTTACCACGCCTATAAGTTAACAGTAGCGTGAACTGCGTCAGCAAGCCTTTCTCTCACTTACACTTACATGGGGGGAGGGGTCTTTGTTTTGATCTTGAAAATTGTGAGAGATTAGTATTAGTCAACCTAGTTTATACACATGATCCATTTGGGATGGAAGCAGGAAGAGGAACTAGGAAATTCCTGTTGCACATGGGAAAGAAGAAAACAAATCTTTTAAATTTTTAGAAAAGAATTAAAACCCTGGCTTCATAGCAAGACAAGTATGATGTAAGGACATTTTAAAAAGAAGTGACATGAATCTAACAAATTTTTTTTCTTTTTTGGGGGGGAGGGGGCTGTGGTTTCAAGGTTTCAAGACAGGGTTTCTCTGTGTAGCCCTGGCTGTCCTGGAACTCACTCTGTAGACCAGGCTAGCCTCGAACTCAGAAATCCACCTGCCTCTGCCAAGTACTGGGATTAAAGGCGGTGCCACCACTGCCTGACGAATCTAACAAATTTAACACCTCACCAAGCGGCAATGTTCATTCTTGGGCCAGATGACCTGTTCTGTAGAGAGACCCTTGAGCATGCTTTTCAGCATGTGGGCTCAGCTAGCTCCCCTGCTGAAGGTCATATCTGGGAGGCATTTGGCCAGGGTGGACCTGCCCAGCCATGCGGGCACATCCTGAATCTGTTGTCCACCCTCCGTGAAGCAGTGGCTGCCCCAAGTCCCTCTGCCAGGTAGATTCAATAAACTTTTTTTTTTGTGACAGAGTCTCATTTTGTAGTCCAGGCTACCCTCAAACTCACTATCCTCCTGCCTCAGCCGCCTCAGTGATGGGATTACAACTGTGTACTGCCACTTCCAAGTTTAACATTGTTTGTATTTCTAAGAGCAATGGGGTGTAAACTCAGTCCTGGGGACTCAAAAAAGAATTAAGTGAGATGTGATTCCTACCCTCAGAAGCACGTAGAAAGAAAAGACATGGAGAGATCCCCTCAGCAGGACGTAGTAAGAAGGTGACAATATGCAGAAACCCCCAGCCTCCTGAGGTCCATGAATGACTGGTCAGAATTCCTACCTTTGCTTCTTGGATTTACACTCAGGGAATTTGATTCTCCATTCACAACTACCAGCTCCTGGGTAACCCTGCATTGCTTCCAGATAAACACAGAGTCTTAGCACTCCTGGGGATAACTAATGAATATGTGTTCTACAGATTGAATAAGCCAATCTTATAAGGCACTCTCTGGGTCAGTATGTGCAGGGGTATTTGTTACTACATTGTTTATGAAAAAATATCTCCATGCCAAATATAGAAGGCTGGCTTCCAGAGTTATGGTAATCGGCATAAACAGTATTGGCAATGTGTAGCAGACTTCAGGACAGTTAGTGACATGGGAAGATCCTCACACTGTGACAGGCATAGCTGAATAGAAAAGCAAACTCTAAAGTATACAGCGCAGAGCCAAGCTGGCCGTAGGTCCCACGTCCTTTTGTATATATTCGCCACCGCCCCTTCCTTGAGACAAAAGCCAGGTGTGGTGGTCTGTGCCTTTTTTGGATAGTCTCAGTCCAGCCCTGGCTGGCCTGGAACTTCTCTATGTAGACTAGATTGACCTTGAACTCACAGAGATCTGTCTCTGCCTTCCTAGGGCTGGAATGAAAGACGTGTACCACCATGAGACAGGATCTCGTGGCCCAGGTTGGCCTGGAACTTGGTATTAGCTGAGGATGCTTCACCTGGCAATTCTCTTGCCTGCACCTTCCAAGTGCTAGGATTAGAGGCACGTAGCAGCATGCCTGGTTAATGCAGTGCTGGGGATCAAACCCAGGGCTTGCCGTATGCCAGGAGCCACGTTTCCAGCCGCCTGTTTGCATTTTTAAAAACCACAGTTAATTGGTCACCTGTGTGAGTATCGTAGTGGGGACGGTTCTATACAGCCTTTGTACTATCTAAATTTTCATGATAAACTTTGGTTTTCTCATCAAGAACAGAAAGGCTGAGGTAAACATGCATACAGAACTCTACCGTCTCTCAGCCTTGTCATGGCTGGGCCTCCCGGACCTGACTCCTGTCCACACAGACCTAACTAACCTTCTGGATACTGGAGACCCTCTGCCCCCATCCCTGCACCTAATGCCCCTTGTGCTTTGTCTTCTACCCCTCCAACTTCTCCTTCCTTTAGCCTGTCTCTACATTTGAGCGTGTATGTGGTCCCCTCCCACTTTGATCCTCTAGCTACTTCCACCAGTCTGGATTTCCTCCACAGCTCTGCATGCTCAGCCAGTGACTTCCAGGATCATGGATGACTTAACTTCCCAACTCTTGGCACCTTCAGGGCCCACTGCGCTCTTGCAGACTAACCCAACCCCCTCCCAGTGGCTGCCCACCCCTGTCCCTGCCACAGTGGACTAATCTGTCATTCCCCTGTTTCCTCCTAGATGTTATGCTCTGGACAGAGTCTGGAGCCCAGATCTGAGGTCTTCACCCCCATCCTGCTCCCTAATGGAGCCTCAGCCCAGCTTGCACATGAAAGTGTCTCACAGCACCCCAGGCTTCCAGGATCAGCATGACTGTCTCAGCCCCTGCCTCAGGGATGTCAGGGACATGAACCCCTTTAACCCCCACAACAGGCCAGCCAGATTCCCACCCTTCACTGTTGCCCCTGCCTTCTGCCCTCCGGGCCTTTCTCTCCTGGCTTCCCATCATTCCCTCTTGCCACCCCGCAATCACCATAACCAACAGAAGGATTCTTCTAACACAGAATACCATTTCTTTAGCTCCTCTGTCTCCCATGGGTCTCAAATCTAAATATCTTTTCTTGTTCCTCTACCTTGCCTGCAATCCCTCTGCTGCTTTCCCCTTTTGGCCAGAAGACCCTAGCACAGCTAGATGCTGAGTGACCTACACATACACACACACATACACACGCACCCGCACACACAAACACACAACTAGAAAGCCTTCCTCAGACCTGTCTAGGCTGACCCGCAGAGCCTCTACTGCTTGCCTGTCTCAGGAACAGCTCTCCCAGTCCTGTCTCTTGCCAAATCTGAGTATGGTGTGGCCAAGCTGGACCAGAACCTGCCATCTATCCATCTTCACCAACATGGGGCCAACACAGCAACAAGCATCACTCAGAGGATCTCAAGTTGTCTCAGCCTTGCCTGCCTCTGTTCAGGGCTGGCATGATAGGATATCAAGTCAACCTCAACCTTGGCGAAGAGCTTTGTGTCTTGTTTGATGGAAATGTCAGGGACCCTATGCGACCCACAGCTCTTAAGATGGACTGATGTGCTAGCAGGTGGGAGGTCCAGCTGTCGCCTCCCAGGGCCTGCTGCCTCCTGTCACTGCTCTCTTAAAAGAGGGTTTAAGCCGGACGGTGGTGGCACACGCCTTTAATCCCAGCACTTGGGAGGCAGAGGCCAGCCTGGTCTACAGAGTGAGTTCCAGGACAGCCAGGGATATACAGAGAAACCTTATCTCGAAAAACCCAAAAAAAAAGGGGGGGCTGGGAGGGCTAGCCAGACTGTGGCTCAACTTGTCATCCAAGCACTTGGGAGAGGCAGGCAAGAAGATCAGAAGTTCAAGGTCATTCTCAGCTACGTGCATTCAATGCCAGCCTGGGCTGCTATTTAAAAAAAAAAAAAAAAAAGCATGCAGATTAAATAATGGCTCAGCAGGTAAAGGTGCTTGCTCACCACCAAGCCTGATGATCTAAGTTTTTTTTGTTTGTTTGCTTTGTTTTTTTTTTTTAGTTTTTCGAGACAGGGTTTCTCTGTGTAGCCCTGGCTGTCCTGGAACTAACTCTGTAGACCAGGCTGGCCTCGAACTCAGAAATCCACCTGCCTCTGCCTCCCAAGTGCTGGGATTAAAGGCATGCGCCACCACGCCCGGCGTCTGATGATCTAAGTTTAATCACCAGGATCTCCCATGATGGACTGCTCCAAATTGTCTTCTGACCTCTGTGTGTGCCTCGGTACCTGTGTGCACTCACACACACACACACACACACACACACACACACACGCACACATATATTAAAATGTAACTTTTTTAAACTTAAAAAGGCAAAACTAAACAAAAAAAAAGTTTACCCAAAAGAATCTCAGACACAGGCACAGCCACTTCCTGCATCTTCCTGCATCCCAGCAGTCAGCTATCAAATACCTCCCAGTTATCTGTATTTATTGTTTGTTTTTTCATGTTTTTTTCTTTTTATCCCTGCAGGCTAGGAGACCATCTCATTTCTCCCCAGAATGCCCAACAAGCCAGAAACGGCTGCCTGCGGGCCATGCCAGTCACTCAGCCAGATAACTACAAAGAGGGAAAGCCTGGTGTTGCTGGGCGTGGTGCGTCCTCTTCATGTAAGAATGCAGTGGGTGCCAAGCCGGTCCTGAGCTCCCGGGCTCAAGAATCCAAGTGACGAAACAGCAGGCCGCAGGTGCATGTCTGCTACTGGGAAGCCCTCTGGCCTCAGCCACAGTCCTGGATCCCAGAAGTCCATAGCCCTCCAGTCACGCTGTCAGATCTGGCGTCGGCCCATCCTCCAGATCTCATTGAAACAATGTGTCTACTGCTCACATGTGGCAGCTCCCAGAACTAGGTTTAATACAAGACTTCAGAGTAGCGCAACTTGCTCTCTGGCTTAGTCCACTTTCCATGACTACAATGAGATGCCTGTGGTTTATTTTGTGTGTGCCAGGGTTCAGTCAACATTAGGTGTCTTTATCATTCGTCATCTTATTTTTTGAGGCTGGGTCTTTCACTGATCTTGGAGCCCACTGATTCACCTAGGCTGTCTGGCCAGCAAGCCTCAGAGAACATTCTGTTCCTACCTCCCAGGTACTGGGGTTGCAGGTGGATGCCGCCTTTCCCTAGTGTTTATGTGGATGCTGGAAGCTGAGCTCAGGCCTCATGCACTGTACCAAGTGAACTATCCCTGCAGCACCTGGGGCTAGGTACTTTATTTGGTTCACAGTTTAGGAAATGGGAAATCTAAGACCCAGTGGTCCCGTTACTTCATCCACTAGTGAGGGCCTCTTTGGTTGTGTCACAGCATGGTAAATGGTGTCACACACTTGCAAGTGGTCCAGAGCTTATGGCAAGACAAGAATCCTTCAGCCAGGGAGGGCCAAGTTTGCTCTTTGATTTTATAGCAATTCCTTTTTGAGGGAACTAGGAGATTCCCACAGTAACTACATCAACACCTTCCCCTAGGAGGTAACACCCCATTGACCTAATCACCTTGCCCTAGACCCCACCTCCACAAGTCTCACACTTCCACACTGCCAAATGAACCCTCGGGGGACATTCCCAACCTTATCTAAACCAGCCCAACACAGACCTGTGACCAAGTTTCAGTATCTCAGAGTCTCATGCTGAGAGTTCAGCCATGTGTTAGAAGGTTCTGTGGCATCAGAATGTGCAGCGGGACACACAAACAACCCTGAGGTCAAAATGTGCTCTGAAGCATCCTGTCAGTGGAGTTAAACAGAAACCGGTGAGGCATAAAAGTACTTTTTAGCTACCACAGGAGAAAAAAAGCATTTTGAAACAGAAATATACAGAGTATTTCTTTTTTAATTTTCAAAAGGAAATTGAAAGGATTATGGGCAAGCCAGATAAGACTCTAATCTCCATTCAAATAGGAAAAGCCACAATGAACAAATCAGAAATCAGGAAGAGAAATGTCAGGTCAGGGTGGTTCAAGCCAAAGGCTCACATACCTGGATTTTGAGGGACCAGCTAGTCATTGAACCCAAGGAAGGGCCCTGTGACTTGAGGGAGACGGTCACTCAAGGGTCCTTTTAGTTATGGGGAGCGGCAGAGCTTTTGCCAAGTCATTAGTCATTGGTTCTTTGGCCTGTGTTTGCAGTTGTAAGTCCCACTAAGTGGCTGTCTTGCGAAGTCTGCTGGTTCTGCTGACCCGAAGGACAAGGGTCTCTTTGGATGTACTTTGTTGTGCATTGCTTTACCTGTGAGCCACACCCCCAGCGCCCGGTCCTAGCTCTTGGATAGATGCCAAACCTCAGCCCTATCCAAGGGCTGGGACAGTACTCCAAGTGCCAGCTC
Organism: Mastomys coucha; assembly: GCF_008632895.1. Taxonomy (NCBI): domain Eukaryota; kingdom Metazoa; phylum Chordata; class Mammalia; order Rodentia; family Muridae; genus Mastomys; species Mastomys coucha. The sequence continues at coordinate 111,755,786 of NW_022196896.1, forward strand.
CTTCCCTTGTCCCTACTCACTCAGCCAGCCTGAATTCCAGGCTCCCCACTGGCTTCCACTTTTGTGTAGGCTTCATCTCCTTCGTCTTCTGCTAGCTGGGCCTCTAGGCTGCTTCAGGGCCTCTGGGCTGCTTCATTTGGGGCATTTGCTCTGTTTCTGGTATAGACTCCATCTTTCCTCTACCACCCTTCAGCCTGGCCCATCCTCAGTCACTCAGCCCCTGAGTACACTAATGGCAGTCCGTCTGTTGGCCTGCTGCAGGCCTCATCAACCCGGGCCTGAGGCACTGATGGCTCAAGCTCTCCTGCCACCATCTTATCCATTGCTTCATCTCTTCCTGCTGGACACTAATTGGACTGAGGAAGTTCTTTCCCCAGCTACTGGACATAACTTGAGTGTCAGCCACACAGCCCAGTGTGGTGGTACACTCTGGTCATCCCAGTACTCAGGGACAGAGGTAGGAAGGCTGCCACAAGGTCAAGACCAGACTAGCCTACATAACAAATGAGTATCAGGTCCTCTGTATAGCCCTGGCTGTCCTGGAACTCACTCCGTAGACCAGGTTGGCCTCGAACTCAGAAATCCGCCTGCCTCTGCCTCCCAAGTGCTGGGATTAAAGGCGTGTGCCATCACTGTCTGGCCCATCCTGAGGATCTAATCTTTAAAAAAAAAAATCACACAGGTGAGCAGATGCCCAGCGCTGTCTGAATTGGACTTGTCACAGAGGAGGTATACCTGTCTACTCCAGTAACTGCCAATGTGCGCCCAAAGAGTAGAGCCCTTTCCTCCAGATCCTGGCTCTGTCCATGGGCCCATTTTACTTAAGTGAGTTCCCAGAGTCTGCTGTGTAGCTCCTGATGGGGAAGTGACAAGAGACGTAGGCTGCTGTAGTTGCTGCAATAAAATATCTTCGCAAAAGCAACTAAAGGATAAAAGGGGTTTGTTTGGCTCACAATTTCTGATTACAAACCATCCTTGTAGGAGAGTCAAGGAAGCAGGAACAGGAAGCAGCTCGTCATAGTCCACCCATATGGGAGCGCAGAGAGCAGCAGTATGCATACATGCTAATCTTCAGCTTGCTTTCTGCACTCTAATGCAATCCAGGATACCCTGCCCAGGGAATGGGTCCATCCACAGTGGGAGAGTCTTCCTGTTAATCAGGGATCCCCACAGGCCAACCTGGTGTAGACACACGCAATTGGGACTCCCTTCCCATGTGATTGTAGACTATGTCCATCAGAGCCAGGCAGTGGGGATGCACACCTTTGGTCCCAGTACTGGAGAGGCAGAAGCATAGAGATCTCTTAAGTTCAAGGTCAGCTTAGTCCACATAGTGAGTTCCAGGCCATCGAGAACTTATGTCAACCATCAACTATCTCCATCCCCCTCCACACACACAAAAACTGGACTGGCTTAGATAGCTTAGACTCCTAGCACTCACAACCCCTATAAAGTCCAGCTCCAGGGAATCAGAGGCCTTCTTCTGATCTATGAAGGCTCCTGAATGCACATGCTACACAGGCACTCACATATACCTATACAAAAAATAAATGAAAAAATAAAACGTAATGAACTACAAAGATCGACTGTCTACTGGACGGAGAGCCTCAGCAGGGACGCACTCTCTCCTGCTGTCATTATGCTGTCCCAGTACCCTGACCCCAGGATCAGGAAGCCCGGGAAACCTGTGAGTGGAGGTGTTCTCCTGCAGAGCCAGCGCCTGAGCGCTCAGATTTACTCCACACGAAAAGCCTTTGTCTCCCAAGTTCCAGCACACCATCAGAGAGCACGCCCAGCCCTGGTCTCTCGGAAAAGAGTCAGAAGCAGAAAATTCTAGGCCCAGATAGACTAAAGACCAAATTACCTTTTAGTTGCCGTATTGGAAATGGTTTCTTGTTTGGATCAATAAAAAGCCTCTTGCTCTAAAATTGAGGGGAAATTCAGAGCAGGTTCCTTTATATTTAACATAGAATGAAGAAGAGAAAATTTAAACATTAAATTAAAAAGATTGACCTTTAATCCCAGCACTGGGAGGCAGAGGCAAGTGGATCTATGTAAGGCAGCCTGGTCTACAGAACAAGTTCCAGGACAGCGAGGGCTACACAAACAAACCCTGTTGTCGTGGAAAGAAAAGGAAAGGAAGAAAGAAAGAAGGAAGGAAGGAGAGAGAAAGAGACTAGTTATACCTCAGGGTGGGGACGGAGGTGTTTTCTATGTGGAGAAAAGAAAGAATCCGGATCAGCTGCGAAGAAACTGGACTAGAAGGAACATACCCTGTCAAAGTGCCACCCTGACAGAAACCAGGCCAGAGAATGGATGTGTGACTTTGAAACAGAGACAACATGGGCCCATCCCCAGGCCACCACAGAAACTCTGCGTAAGGCTGAGATGCCCTGGCAGCCTGAATGTGGCCATGACCACTCGCTAGCCCTGTGAGCACGCTGAGGCTTCAGCCTGACGGTGTCTCCTCAGGCACATGAGTACCCTGCTCCATTTCTAGAAATATAAAGTGGCCCTATTTAGCAATTCCAAGTACGGGAGACCTAGTTATATTTGTTTTTAGTAAACAAGCATGCCCCGCCCCCCAGCTTTGCATAGAGCCCAGGAAATCAGTCCCATTATGATCAGCTTCCCCAGAGGCAGAGAGGAAACTGAAGGATACATAGGAAGGGGGCGACATTCCCATACTGTGCCCATGTCTGCAAGATCCCAAGCTGCGGGGTTAGTAAGCTCAGGTCCATGATGACCAGGGCCTGGGAGCCAGTGTGCACGAGTCTAGGGTTGGGCCTGCCTTGGCTATGCACCCCAGGAAAGAGATCCTTGGAGGCTCCAGGGCAGGTGTGTATTGGGCTCTATCTTCTCCCCAGCAGTTATGGACCACAAGCCAAGAGAGTGGTCATCAGCTGGACATCAGGAGTCTCGCTGGGTTCCCACAGCAGCCCTCAGTTGGCCAAGGGAGATGATCCAGGACCCAAGCAGTGGACACATCACCAGGTAGGATATCATGAATCCTGGTATTCCTCTTAGGCCTCAGGTCCCTGGGATCAGCCCCCACAGGCTAGATATACAGAATCCCCCCCCCCCCTTTTAATGTTCTTAGAGACAGGATTTCTTTGTATAGCTTTGGCTGTCCTGGCACTCACTCTTGTAGACCAGGCTGGCCTCAAACTTAACAGAGATCTGCCCTGCCTGCCTGTGCCTCCCAAGTGCTGGGATTAAAGGTGGGTGCCACCACTGCCGGCTGATACACAGGATCTTAGAATTGAGGACTCCTGTGTGTCAACAGAAGTGAAAGAGGCTTCTCTGGGGTCTGACACATGGTAAATATGCCCAGTGGGAATACCCGGTGATCCATCAGTGTGTCGGAGCCCAGGGACAAGCAGGACCTCCTGCTTGAGAGCCATCATTGTCAGCCCAGAAAAAGATGTTCATGCTGTTGGTTTCGGGTTTTGGTCTGGGTTTGAGTTTGGTTTTGAGTTTGGTTTGGCTTGGCTTGGCTTGGTTTGGTTTGGTTTGATTTGATTTAATTTTTGAGACAGGCTCTTACTATGTACCCTTGGCCGGCCTGACCATGACTCACACCCACAGAGATCCACCTGCTGCTGAGGACATAGTTTTAAGAATTGCCAAGAAGCCAGGCGGCATACCTTTAATCCCAGCACTTGGGAGGCAGAGGCAGGTGGATTTCTGAGTTTGAGGCTAGCCTGGTCTACAGAGTGAGTTCCAGGACAGCCACGGTTACACAGAGAAACCCTGTCTCGAAAAACAAAACAAAACAAAAACAAAAACAAACAAACAAACAAAAGAATTGCTAAGAAGCCAGACCTGATGGTGAACACCTATAATTCGAGCCTACTGGAAGATGAGGCAGGAGGATCAGGAGTGTGAAGCCAGCCTGGGCCACATAAAAAGACTTTGTCACGAAAAAGAAGAAGGGAGAGGAGGGAGCGAGAGAGGGAAAGGAAAGCTGCTGGGAGAGTTCAGGGTGCAGCAGGCGCTTCGCTCTTACCGTGAGATGGACAGGACAGAGATCAAAAGTGACATTAGCATAAGGTCAGGGGCCACAGACGGAAGCTGGACCCTGGAGTAAGGCAGACAGAGGCTGGACCCTGGAGTAAGACAGACGGAAGCTGGACCCTGGAGTAAGACAGACAGAGGCTGGACCCTGGAGTAAGGCAGACAGAGGCTGGACCCTGG
>NW_022196896.1:111760292-111764831 GCF_008632895.1 Mastomys coucha
GAGTAAGGCAGACGGAGGCTGGACCCTGGAGTAAGGCAGACGGAGGCTGGACCCTGGAGTAAGGCAGAGGCTGGACCCTGGAGTAAGGCAGACAGAGGCTGGACCCTGGAATAAGACCAAGGAAGTCATTTCGTTCCCTTCCCCAGATGAACACAGGCAGGCCCTTAGTGAATTGCTGCTGTCTTTCCCAACCTCAAAGCACCCCTCTGAAGGTCCTGCCAGCCACTTCAGACCTGAGGAAACCTCAGAGAGAAGCCTACCTTGTCCCTTTCCTGCCCTCCAGGCCTCCTGACCACACATACCCTGCAGACAGAGCAATTTCAAGAAGAACCATTCAGTCTTTAGCACTGAAATAAAGCTAGTGTGTTGAGTGAGCATGTGCTCTCAAACTCCATTGGAGGAATGAATCTGATGCCTCACGGGCCTTCCTAATAGACTGGGAGCTGATGCCATCCACACCTTCAATAAGCATCCCCCTAGTGTCTGCAGGAACCCCCACCTCCAATGGTATCTAGACTGAACAGAAACCCCTCTCCCGTGGTGTCTGTAGTGCATGGCTCTCCTTCTCTGGCCAGTCTGCCATGGCCCTCCCGCCTGCTCTTAGAGGAGCTTATCCACCCAGTTCTGGGGCTCCTTGGCTCTGGGTCTCCTTCAGTGAGGGTAAGATCAAAATTAAGGAGCTCAGGGGGACAGCCACAGTCTCCTCACTTGGCCTCCTTGCTCACACACCAGATGGGTCTTCTCTTGCTGTTCAGCTAGTCCAAACCTGCCCTTCCTGTGCTGGGGCCTCTCTCTTCCTGTAAATGCTGAACTCATTTCCGAAGGCTCACCACTCAGGACAGCCCTTTCCCCTAAAATAGCCATTCTCACAGTGGCAGGCCTCCACAAAGCTCTCCTGGAAACGCCCCTCACTACACCCAGCTGGCCCTCCGAGCTTCTACTGGGCACAGATGCCCTGTGGAGTCGCCCTCATTATGAGAGCCACAGAATTCAGCTCTTTTTAGATGTAGGGGGTTCCATATGAGAGAGGATAGGGTTGAAAGAGGGTAGTGAACACTGTCCCTTCTCCCCGTCTCCACTGACCATTCAGGGAATATTATTTCCCTCCCAACCCCCTCTTTGCTGGCCTGGTCTCTCAGCTCAGCCCCTTGTGGATCTCAGCAAAGCACCCTTTCCCTCCTACTGACCACAATGACAGGTCACACCCCTGACCACAGGCTTCGGGCAGCTACAGTCCTTCCCCCACAGTCAAGGGGCCAAATGTGCTGTCAGATGGCCAACAGCTGATTGCCACCATCCGCAGAGATTGCTCAGCTGGGTGACTGCCATTGTGTCCCTATTCCTGGCTGTCAGAAGGCATTTTTTGGATGAGTACATAGGAGATGGGGAAAGCATGGCTGGCAGAGAGCATTTGTCTCTGTCTTTGGGATAGGGACAGTACCTCATCCCAGAAGAGTGGGGTGTCCAGGAAGCCACAGCCCTGGAGACACTGGGTGATGGTGCTGCTCCACTGTCCCAAATGCCCCAGGAGGCTTGTTTTTATATTGCTTTTGGGGGAACCAGAAATAAAAGTTCAAAGCTCACTGTCCCTTCCTCCACCGTCCCCTTCCTCTTCCATAGAAAAACTTTCCTTTTTCTTAAACAAAACAAAACAAAACTACTTAATTAGCTTGAATATGTGCATAACGTGGGGTTGGGATTTCTGCCATGCATGGTACACATATGTAAGTCAAAAGACAACTTTGCGGAGTTGGATCTTGCCTTCTACCTTTCTGTAGTTTCTGGGGATTGAACTCAGGTCACCAAGCACCTTCCCCTGCTGAGCCATTTCACCAGGCCCTTCTTGCTACAGGCTCCTTCAAATTCCCAGCCTTAAGTCACTGGAGAGACTTTGATGACTTTAAAATATAAAATACATTTATTGCACCAGGCTGCAAGTTCAAGGCCAGCCTGGGCCACCTAGAAAGAACCTGTTTCAAAGTTCAAAAATAGAACCAGTAAGATAGGTCCCTGAGTAAAGGCACCTGCTGCCAAACCTGAGTTTGATCCCCAAGACCCACATGGTAGGAGTGAATGACTCCACACATGGGCCACAGTGTGTTCATACCTACACACATGCACACAAAATCAATAAAATATTTTAAAAGACAGAGTAAGCAAGAAATGCACTGGGCTGAGGTGTCACCCCCCTGTTAACACCCAGTCCCAACAAGGGGGGCTTGCTTGTTCTTGACTTGAATTCTGGCTGCTTCCCTGCGGGCTGCACCTGGGAAGATCGCCTTCATCGCCTTCCCATCATCTTCAGGCCTGCCACCACAGGTTGACATGGTGAGTCTCTGAAGGGAACCATAGCTGAGTGGGAGGGGGGAATTCGGCAGCTGCAGCGCTCATGTCAAATCTTGGGCCCAGAGCCATTCTTATGTAGACAGGAGATGACTGCTTTACAAATATAGCTTAAACATCCCTAACCTGAAAGTCTGAAATCCAAAATGCTGCATAGTTTCAAACTTTTGAAAACTGGCTTTAATAGTTATGTAGAACTTGATTCTCCCTCCTCCCCTTCCTGCCCCCCCTCTTTGGAGATGGGGGGTTATACTTGTGTGGGTGTTTGCCCCTGTGGGGCGTGAAGGTGATATCAGCTGGCCTCCTTGTTAGGTTTCCACTTTAGATGCTGAAGCAGGGTCTCTGTTGAACCCAGAGCTCTCAGATTCAGGTGGTCTAGGCAGCTGGTACACTTCAGGGATTTCCGTCTCTGTCTCCTGTGTACAGAGATTGGTGACAGGTGGGTCACCATGACTACTTGGCATTTATGATTATGTGGATCAAACTCCAGTCACACTTAAATAACAGGCACTTTCCCTGATAAGCTGTCTCCCAGCCCTCTGTTTGGTTTTTTAAAGCCCAGGCTAGCTTTGATATAGAGAATTCTGATGCTTCAGTCTCCCAAGGGCTGGGGCTAGAGATGAGCACAACACCCTCATCTGACCTATTTTTAAAGAAAAATTTAAGAGCCATTTAAATCAGGATGGAACCATTTATGCTTTGGAATAGCATGGCCAGCCATCCCAGCACTTCAGAGGCAGAGACAGGAAGACCAAGAGAGCCAGGCATGGGGCTGGAGACAGAGTTCAGTGGGTAGGAGCATTTACTGTGCCACAATCGGGATCTGAGTTTGGGTCTCCAGTTCCCTGTAAAAGGCAGGCATGGCTATGTCTGCCTGTTAACCCGCTGTTGGGGGGAGGGAACAGAAGACAAGATTGCTGGGGCGCGCTCCCCGGCCACTGTAGCCAAAAACAAACAAACAAACAACAACAACAACAACAACAAAAACTGTGAGCTCCAGGTTCAGTGAGAGACCTAGTATTCAGGGGATAAGGTAGAAAAGATAGAACTAGAGACATACTCTCATCTTCTGGTCTCCCAATGGGCATGCACCTGCATGCATTCGTGAACTCACATATACTGTGTGAGCACACGCAAACACACACACACACACACACACACACACACACACACGCACACACAACGAAAGTTCTGCTTGAACTACATAACTACACTCAGAATTTGAGTTTTTTTTTTAGTTTTGTTATTGTTGTTTGTATAGTTCTTTGCTTTGAGACAGTCTCACTGTTTATCCCAGGAAAGCTCAAGCTCCAGCTGCCCTCCTGCCCCAGCCTCCTGAGTGCTGGGATTATAGGCATTTGTCATTAGGCCTAGCAAGATCCCATCTTTCAAAACTATAAAATTACATTCAGGTTATATTTATTTATATAATGTACACATGAAGCATAAATGATTCTTTTGTTGTTGTTGGGTTGGTTTTTTTGGTTTTTTTCGTTTTTTGTTTTTGTTTTTTGAGACAGGATTTTACTATATAGCTTTGGCTAGCCTAAAATTCATATGAACTAGAATTTGGTCAATACATACCAAAAAGTTGTATCCATTTGTCTAGGATGCTAGGTCAGATGTGGATTGGGCAAGGAATGGCTTATTTCCAGGGTTGAAGAACCCAAGAGAAATTATGTTAGACCTGCATTACTGTAACCTCTCCACAGCCACTGCCATTCTAAGCTGTCAGTGAGCTTTGTAGAGCTTTCAGTGGACAGCCCAGCTTCTTCCTGGGGACTTTGCCCAGCTTCTTCCTGGGGACTTCGCCCTGCTCCAGCAGAAGCACTCACCTCAAGTAGTTCACGACCATCTATAACCCCAGCTCCAGGGACTTGTAACAGCCTCTCTGGCCTCTGAGGCCAGGCACACATGTGGTGCACATACACATACACACAGACATGCAGGCCCTCACACATGCACGAAAGAGAGAGAGAGAGAGAGAAAGAGAGAGAGAGAGAGAGAGCGGGGCAGTGGTGGTGCATGCCTTTAATCCCAGCACTTGGGAGGCAAAAATAGGCAGATTTCTGACTTCAAGGCTGGCCTGGTCTACAGAGTGAGTTCCAAGACAGCCAGGGCTACACAGGGAAACTCTATCTCAAAAAAAACAAACAAAAAAACAAACAAACAAACAAACAAAAAACAAGAAGGAGG
>NW_022196896.1:111764971-111776297 GCF_008632895.1 Mastomys coucha
GTGGTGGTGGTGGTGGTGGAGAGAGAGAGACTTGGGTCCTACATGGCCAGGCATAGTGATGCACATCTTTGACCCCAGCACTCAGGAAGCAGAAGCAGGTGGATCTGTGAGTTCAAGGTCAGCCTGGTCTACATAGTGAGACCCTACCTCAGAAGAAAGACTTGGATCCTGTTCCCAAGATATTTCATTAGACTTATGCAAATATTCCAAAATGTTTTAAAATTAAATCCAAAATACTTCTACCTCCAAGCATTTCAGATAAAAAGGACACATTCTGTCCTGGAACTCACTCTGTAGGCCAGGCTGGCCTTGAACTCACAGAGATCCACCTCCCTCTGCCTCCCAAGTGCTAGGATTAAAGGCATGTACCACCATGCCCGGCTGCTGCAGTTTTTTAAGTATGAGAAGAGAGTTTATGTGTATGTTTTTCCCCCTTCCCTCATGTGCCCCTCCAGATAACGTGGCAGCTCAAGATACAGTATTTAGCCCATCCAGCTAAAAGGGACACTTTGGAATCAGAAGCCATGGATAGCAGGACAGGGGAGCCCAGTCTCTGGGTGCACACATGTGGACTGTTGGTAGCCATGAGACACCTGCCTTCACCCAGCGTACTTTCTTCTCTTCTGTTCCCCACCGATCTCCACCACTGTCTAGGTGTCATTATTCTCAGGACAAAGCGTCTGTAGCAGCAACCAAGAGCCGGTTCCAAACGTAGTTAGTAAGCAGAGAGCGGCCCCTAAGCACCTCTTTTGTGCCTTCGTGTGTAAGGAGAGGACACGGGATCCTCTGCCGGGGTGCTCAGCTGCTGGGGTGACTCAGCAGCATTCCAAACACAAGTGAAGATGCAATCTCTCTGGTGTCTTGTATTGCTCTTCTCTGCCAGCAACAATGTCCCTATTGATCAGCTGGCGTAAAGCAGCACCCTAATAAATCCCTGCCTATCTTCGGGGCACCTCCCAATGAACACATAACGTCAAACTGCCATGTGTTCCTGAAGCAAATGACTTTCTGAAGGTCCTGGGTGAGTGACCTCCTGGACTTCCTTTCGGCCTGTCCACTCTCATGTACCCTCGCCTGACTGTTCTCTATCCACCCAGGGCCATTTCCCGGCTCCAGCTCTGACTCTAAGCAGCTAGCTCACCATCCTGGGGAGCAGAGCCCAGAGGCTGCTCTGCTGTTTGGCAGTGCCCTCTCCATCACCCCTGCAGAAGTCAATGACAACTCCTTGCCAACACACCCTCCTCCTGAAGCACCAGCCAAGACTTGGAGAGCCTTGGCATTATGGGGGTGGGGGGTTGGGGGGAGGGTCTTGGGTGCTACCAAGGGCTGCCTCCCAGTTGCTCAGGCAGGACTTCAGTCCTCCTCAGCTAGTGGGACGAGACAGCCAGAGGGAGCTCCTGCCTGAGGAGTGTCTCTCCCTGACCCAGGAAGGGTCATGAGCTGCTAAGCAAGGAGGTCCGATGGCTCATACAATGTGAGTCAAAGCTCTTCCAAAAGACAACATTACACGTACCTAGAGAGAAAGATTTAAGATGTGGGCCCTTCTGACTGTAGAGGCTTTGTGGATTAAGACTGCAGTGGGGCCTGCGGGAGATCCAGGGAGGGACTGAGTTCTGTCCAAAGGCTTCCTGCTCACATCCGTACTTTTACTGGCAGAAGGTCATCCCTTGTTATCCAGGCGCCCAACCAATTAGTTAACTAAGTCCCTGCAGATAAGTTCCAATTTGATTCAGTAGGGGCATCTGCTTTAATCCCACTAGACTGGGGAAACCCAAATCCTATCCTCAAGCCCATTTGACACGGAGAAACAACCACCTCCTCTGAATCCTCCCGTGGAAGGCCAGTGTCCTTTCCTGTCGGGCTGGGGCACAGCTCTCTGCACCCTGATGTCTGGGTCCTTCTCTCCTTTCTCCATGTCTTCTGCCGATCACCTCTGCTGACCCCTGGCTCCACTCGCCAGTATTGACCTCACAGCGCCAATACTGGCCAGGCTCAGCGGCCGTTGAGGACTGGCTCCAGACTGGCTGCCTGCACTGGCCAGTCTGCCTCCGGACTAGACTGAGGACAGGTCCAGGAGCGCAGCACCAGCTCTGCCTCTGCCGTTGCAGGACCCGTGTGGCTCACAAGGACAATTTTCATTTGTTTCCGTGTTGTTGACCTGGGTAACTCTGTTTGCTTCATTGTCATATTTTCTCTAAGTGAGACTACACCTTCAGATGGTTGACACACTGGAAATGTATGTGTGGTTTACCGCAATTGAAAAGTTAAGTGTTGTGGGAGCTGAAGAGATGGCTCAGTGGTTAAGAGTACTGATTGCTTTTCTAAAGGTCCTGAGTTCAATTCCCAGCAACCACATGGTGGCTCACAAACATCTGTATTGGGATCTGATGCCCTCTTCTGGTGTGTCTGAAGACAGCTACAGTGTACTCACATACATGAAATAAATAAATCTTTTTTAAAAAATTAAGTATTGTGGGGCAGTGGTGGCACATGCCTTTAATCCTAGCACTTAGGAGGCAGAGGCAGGCAGATTTCTGAGTTTGAGGCCAGCCTGGTCTACAGAGTGAGTTCCAGGACATCTCGAAAAAACAAACAAAATAAAACAAAACAAAAACAACAAAATTAAGTGTTGCGCCAGTGACAAAATACCAAAATCAGAATTATACATACATATATATATGTGTGTGTGTATGTGTAGTGTCTAAATAGATATATCAGTAGTAGGTGGGTAGATAGACAAGATCCTGCCTCAAGATCTATCGGTATCAGACAGACAGTTTTAGAGGTAAAAATAAAATTAAAAAAAAAAAAAAAAAAAAAAAAAAAAAAAAAAAAACAAAAAAACTAAGGCCATAGTTTCCTCCCAAAATTGTAAACCTTGTTTATGGGATGCCTACACCTAGAACTCCTATGCAGTCTCAGTGTTCTTTAAACTCTTTTTTTAAGACAGGGTCGCACTATTGTAGCCTTGGTTGACCTCAAACTCACAAAAACCTGCTTGCGTCTGTCTCCGGAGTGCTGAGGATGGAAGGCACATGCTATCTTTATTATTTTTAATTATATGTATATGTGTGTGACTATGTAGGTATGCATGTGAGAGATCAGACGCCCAAGAAAGCTAGAGGTGTCAGATCCCCATGGAGCTGGAGTGACAGGTAGTTATGAACTTTCTGATGTGGGTGGTGAGAACCGAACGGAAGTCCTGTGCAAGAGGTGCTCTTAACCACTCCAGCCTCCATGTTTAACCATTTATTCATGCTCAGCCACCAGCCCCAGAAGGGCAGAGCAGGCCCTGCGCCTCTCTAAGAAGAATGTCCCACAGCCTCTCACCATCTCTATACTAACTTAGGAGCCCCTATTAGCAAGCTCAGAGCCATATGTATGTACCTCACACTCTAAAGCATGCACTTGGGAGAGGGAAGACTGGCCACTCGCAGTTTGTGTGCTGTAAGTTGGTGTGGAGTGAGCTCATTTAATGGTGACAATGAGTTTGATGGTCCGGGGACTTCACTACTTTACGACACAAATAAATGAACATTTTTTTTTTTTTCATTTTGTAAATAGTGAGAGCCGGGGCTCTCAAGACAAGAAAACAGAGTTCAATGTGTGTGTGTGTGTGTGTGTGTGTGTGTGTGTGTGTGTCACTACTTGTGACTGCAAGACAGGATGGGCAGGGAGTGCTCGGCCCAGCCCCAGCCCATTCCTGGGAGATAGTGGAACCCAGACCAGAGAGTGCTGGTCTGACGAAACTGAGCTGTGGTGAATTGGTGGAAGACAGCTGGGAAGCGATGGTTCTCCACTCCTGGCGTCACTGCCTGCGTCCGGCTGAGCTCAGGGAGCCTCCTGAACCTTGGACCCTCAGTCTACATCTACTAAAAAGGAACACCTGTGTCACAGGACCGTTTGAGGCTTCAGCATCACCGTATCAGCAAGACTTTCCTGACCACTGCTCCTAAAATCAGTTTCCTTGTGCTGAGGAAGCGAATCTCTGCACTGGGAGAAGCTGTACAACCTGGCTATGTCTGCCTTCTCTTTCTGGGTAGAAGTCTGACGCCACACTCTTCAAAGCGTAGGTGTGTTCCAGCATCGTGTACTTCTGTGCCAGCCCGGGAAAACTGTCCCCTCACCTTTCCCTGTTTCTAGGGGCTGCCTGTCTTAGCTCAGTAAGGACACGCTCCTGAATCTAGATGAACCAGTCTTTAACCTCAAGGTTTTGGGACCTAGCCTGGCTGAGTGCAGCCGCTTTGTCATAACCACTCTTGCCTGCTAGGGGACCCTGGCAGGCATTTCCCAACCCTTCAGAATGAGCAGCCATTACAATAGCCAGCCGTGCTTGCACCATCAGCCACTGATGCAGAGGCCTTTATGCTTTCACATTTATCTACTTAATTTGTGTGTTTGCGTGCATGCGTGTGCATGAGTGCCTGTGCGCCCCTCTCCCCAGGCCCATTTTCAAATATATTTTAAGACACACTTGTGCCTTCTAGACTATTGAGACAATGGTCTCCAAGGAATTAATATTTCCCCCAGGGAAATATTCGGGCCACCTTGCAGGAGAGACCAGAGCTGACCAGCTGCCCGTTGATTTAGTTGGTGATGGATAGGACCGCTCCTTGACCAGAACTGCTTACCAATGTAAACCTCTTGCCCTCTATCTAAAGCTAGACCACATCAGGACCCTGTAGACAGGCTCAGGGTTTTGGGTGTCCACTGGTCCTTTTTATTTGATCCTCTACTGTGGCCACATTGAATAAATCTTTCTTGGCTTTTCACTATTGCTCCTACCTTTAATAGCCCTACTAAGGACAACTGACCATACCTAGCTTGTTAGGGCTGCCAGGACCTAAACTCTGACAGGACAACTCTGATAGCACTACTGCAACAATGGAGTCCCAGATGCAGGAGCCTGTGATCCAGACCCCCTTGGGGGCCATGGGTCTGTTTTCAACAGCTCCCTGGTTGGAACAATCCAAATTGTCACCTCCAGTGGGCTGGCGAGATGGATAAAGGCCTGCCAGGCCTGACGACCTGCATTTTACCCCCAGGATGGCAGAGGAGATGCTGGGAGGTGTTCTATGTCCTGTGCTCTTCCCCCCAAAATAAATAATAAATATAAAAATGTTGGTGGGACATGGTAGTGCACACCTTTAATCCCAGCACTAGAAGAAGCAGAGCCAAGAGGACCTCTGTGAGTTCCAGGTCATCCTGGTCTACATAGCAAGTTCCAGGGCAGCCAGGGCTGTATAGAGAGACCCTATCTCAAAAAATCAGGGCCGGAGCGAGCGGGGCCGGCAGAGGTCCTGAGTTCAATTCCCAGCAACCACACACATGATAGCTCATGGCCATCTGTACAGCTACAGTGTACTCATACACATAAAAATAAAGTAAAATAAAAATTTCAAAAATTTTTCAAAAAAATCAAATAAACTGCCAGTATTCCCCCAAAGCCCTTCCCCGCCCGTTAACCCCTTAGGTGTTCCTTCTTCCGTACTATTTCTCTTTTCCCCTGTGATATGGCCACCACATTGTCAGGGGTCCCAGAGCAGTAGCTGCTCTCCTCTCACAAGTCCTATCCTGACTCTAGGAGCTGGAGAGATGGCTCAGTGGTTAAGAACATACATCGTTCATGCACTGGACCCACATCAGGCAGCTTATAACTGATTGTAACTCCAGCTCCAGGGATGCCCCTACCCTCAGGCGTATATATGCACATAAGCACATGTACGCATGCACACACGTGCACACATGCACACACGCACACACGTGTCTGTGTAAATAAATAGTACTAAAAATGTTTAAAAAAAAAAAAAAAAGCCTGGTGTGGTGGCACATGCCTTTAAAGGATTAATCCCAGCACCCTGGAGGCAGAGACAGGAGGACCTCTGTGAGTTCAAAGCCAGCCCAGTCTACAGAATGAGTTCCAGGACAGCCAAGGATGTTACACAGAGAATCCTGTCTAGGAAAAACCTAAATAAATAAATAATATAAAACCCAAAAGGTTGCGATTCTAGATTGTATGTTGTTATTTTTTCTCCCAGGGAATTCATACAAACCTTCACTTGCAAGGCCCTGGTACCCAGTACTCCAGAGACCGTGGAGCAGAGCCCACTCAAGGCAAAAGCCTCGTCTCTGGCCCCTCAGTTCTCCTCAGGTGGCCCCCAACACACCAGCCGCCCGGCTTCCACGGCCTCCTGCACGAGGGGCCTGCACAGTAAGTAAGTCAGCCTGCACCTTGCTGGATGGACGCTCAGAGGAGGCTTGCCTTCCAAGGCTCTGCCTTGCCGTTCTTGGGCCCATGAAGTGTTAGTGCTCACTCACATGGGGAAGGGACACAACCAGGGCCCTTCCCCGGTGCTCCCTTTGTCCCTGGGTCCTGTCCTCTCCTGTTTGTCCATTGCTCTTGGGTCAGCAGCTAGCGTGTAATCTGGCAGCGACACCCCGAGGGTCTCGTCTCTTAGAAATAAGATTCCCACAATCCAGGGGCCTTGCAAAGGCCAACTGACCAGGCTCAACTGTGTAAGACTGGTCCAGAAGTGAGATCTACCTTCTGGTGGGAGGCCTCTGCTCAAACGCAGCCTCTCCATCTTTCTCGACGTCTTTCAGCCTCAGCCCATTGACTGATCTCCACCCCAGCTGGTGGGTCTTTCCCAAGGGCTTTACTAACAACAAGGAGAACAAAAGTCCAGAGCAAAGATGTCAAGCAGTACCAAGTCGCCAGCTCGGGTACAGGCACCTCTTGTCTCTGCCCATCCCTGGCCAGGCCCTGGCATTCTATCCAGGTAATGGGCCATGGCTAAGCCACCATGGGCTCTCTCTATTTCCTCTGGTAATGATAAAGTGGAGGTTCAGATCAGGCTACTTCCTCCCAAACTCAAAGGCCGTGCCAAGGGTTCATGAGAATGACTGGCCAGGAAGAAAGGAGTCAGGCTTCTCTGACCTGGCCCTGTTTCTAGGCCGCACAGGGTTAGGGAGCTTCAGTTAACAATAATCACAATAATAGCCGGGCGGTGGTGGCGCACGCCTTTAATCCCAGCACTTGGGAAGCAGAGGCAGGCAGATTTATGAGTTCAAGTCCAGCCTGGTCTACAGAGTGAGTTCCAGGACAGCTGGGGCTACAGAGAAACCCTGTCTCGAAAAACCAAAATAATAATAATAATAATAATAATAATAATAATAATAATAATAATAATAACAACACCCCATAGCTGATAGCTGGCCACACGCAATATCCAGTAGCATCACATAGCCCAAGCCTGGCATACAGAGTCCCTGAGTGGTGGATTTGATATGTCCTGTGGACTGAGCAAACAGGGAGCTGTTGCCAGGAGGCATACTGAACAAACCGACCAGGCGGCCTGCTTTCTGTGAAGAAAGACCTGGGCGGGCCACAGGGCCAGGACCTGGGAGGGAAAGTTCTCATTATTCTGTTTGTACAAGGGCAGATTGAGAGAAGGAAAAGTACAGGATAGAGAGGTTCTGTGCAGAAACCACTTGGCACCAGCATGTGGCTCTGGCTTCTCTCCTACAGGCAGCCAGTCCTTCAGGAAATGAAGATGGCTTCCTTCCCAAGCTGTGACCATCACGTTGTCCGAGTACCCATCGGCTTCCGGTTCTCCACCAGCCAGCAGCTGCAGGTGATGGATGTGAAGAGACACTTGTCTCCAAGATCCTCGGTGACTGAGGCTCCCAGGCATGCCAGCCCTCCAGGCTGCCTGGGAGTCGAAGCCCCACTGTCCGGGCATCATCTCCTCAGACCGAGCCATGGGTAGAAGGCTGGGGGGGGAGGCGGGGGCGGGGAGCCTTGACTGCCCTCCTGTCGAGAGGAGGTTCCCTTGTCACACTTTGCATCCAGAGGAGAAAAGGGGGTAGCCTTTGATAGAGATGGCAGATTCTGGACTCAGCTTCCCTGGCCTTCATAGATTCCAAGCTAGACATGAAGCCACATCGTGAGCCAGTACCATCCAGACTGAGAAGAATGTGCCAGAGGAGTCTCTTTCCCAGGCGCCTGGCCAGGGAACTTGGTGAAAGGAGGCCCCTCACTTCCCGTGTGAACCAACCATGAGCAAGCGAGGAGGACAGGGAGCCCCAATCTAAAGGCATGAGTTCCAGCTGCCGCTAAACAACAGGACTGCACCTCAGATGTCCAGCATGTCAATATTTATGTCGCAATTCAGTAAAATTACAGTTAGGAAGTAACAATGAAAATAATTTTGTTTGGGGTTGGGGGTCACTAGAACACAGGGAACTCTATTAAAAGGGTCACCGTATTAGGAAGGTTGAGAACCACTGCTGTAGCCAGGCGGTGGTGGCACACACCTTTAATCCCAGCACTTGGGAGGCAGAGGCAGGCAGATTTCTGAGTTTGAGGCCAGCCTGGTCTACAGAGTGAGTTCCAGGACAGCCAGGGCTACACAGAGAAACCTCTCTCGAAAAGCCAAAATAAAAACAAAAACAAAAAACAAACAAACAAACAAAAAACCATCACTGCTATAAACCTTGCTAAAGGTTATAAATTTGCAGGGGATGGGGGATGGGGACGGGAGAATGTGGTCACACTGCCCATATACAGAGTTCTAAAACAAAACAAAACAAAACAAAACAATTTAAAGGCAAGAATATGCTGCGGGCCCACTTATGTAGCTCATGAGGAACAGCACTTGCCCAGAGTACACAAAACCCTGGGCTCCATCTTTAGTCCCACAGAAACCATATGCTAGGCTGCTAGGCTGCTCGCCTCTCATTCAGCACGAGGAAGGTCATCCTGTGCTACACAGTGAGTCTGAAGCCAGCCTGGGCTACACGAGACCTGTCTTTTAAAAGAATATGGTATGATCTAATGTACAGAGTAGACTCCATGTCCTCAGACAGTTGTCTGGGTTTTTGTTATTTTCTTATTTGTTTTATGTGTATGAGTGGTTTGCCTGGATCTGTGTCCATGTGCCTGATGCCCGTGGAGGCCAGAAGATGATCTCAGAAGCTCTTGCACTGGAGTTACAGGCAGTTGTGAGCTTCCATATAGGTGCTGTGAACAGAACCCAGGCCCTCTGCAAGAGCAGCAAATACCCTTAACCACCGAGCTGTCTCTCCAGCCCTTCTTTGTAAAGTTTTAAAGGCCTTAGAAAGATAAAGAATTTAACCTGTTGGCCTCCCGAGCCCTGGCAGTCACATCTCCCTCACTCCAGAAATATGTGCCTCCCTCTCTGCTCTGTGAGCTAAGGGCCTGAAACACCCTCTGACCTCCTAGCTCTGTCCGTGGATGCCTGAAGTATAATACAACCATGTGGCAGGCAGAGGGCTCTGGAATGGAGTGACTCTGTGATGAAATCCGGGGATGAACTGCAAAGGAGGGTCATGAAGAAGGCACTCCACCCACCAGCCAACACCCCAAGATTCCACAGGTGCCAGTGCCTGGCACGGCCTTTCCCTGCCTGGTGTGGGAGCAGCAGGCACCTAGGCTGGGAGGAGGGTCATCTTTCCCAGGCCCTGGAATGAAGGCAACAACTGTCTCTCCCTCAAGCCTACAGTTGAGCGGAAGTCAGACTGTTCGTCGTCTGTCTGGTCAACTAACTACATAAGTTAGTTGTGTAGATGGATGAGGGGAATCTTGCATGGGCTCAGCACACTGACATCACCACGTAAGGTGGGTGTTGTTCTCTGGGAAGTTAAGCATCACCCAGGCTTTTTACCTCCTGCAAGGGCTGCTCTGAGCACACATTCCAAAACTGAAACTAGGAATAGACCTGTTTTTAGTAGGGTTTCCCTGAGAAACCCAGGCTGGAACTTGTTATAGTACAAGCTGTCTTCGAACTCCAGATCCATCTGCCACATGCCTTTAAAAAAAAAAAAAATTATCAACTAGGGGCTGGAGAGATTGCTCCGTGGTTAAGAGTGTGTGCTGCTCCTGCAGAGCTCAGGGCCAGCACTTCTGTTCAGTCTCCTACACAGACACATCCATACACATAATAGAAAATAAAATCAATTTTTGACAACTGTTTTTTATAAATAATCCAAGTGTCTTGAGTGCCTTCTGTTGGTTCTGCTAAGATTGAGTATGAACCAGTCTGCAGGGGAAAAAAAAATCGAAAACAAACTTTGGGGTTTTGTTTTGTTTTGAGAGACAGGGTTTCTTAGTATAACCCTGGCTGTCCTGGAACTTTCTTTGAGGACCAGGGTGACCTCAAACTCAGAGGCCTTCAGAGGCCTCCTGAGTGCTGGGATTGAAGACGTGCACCACTGCCCAGCCAAATAAAATATTTTAATTTCACTTTACTTATTATTATGCAAATATGTTTTCTGGGAATGAATGTAGGTTTTCTGGTCGCCCCGGGCTTATTCGTAGTCAGAGGTCAAATTTATGGAGTCACTTCTCTCCTTCTACCTTTATGAGGGAATCTGGGGGTTGAACTCAGGTCATCAAGCTTGTAAAACCAGCTCTTATCAGCTGAGTTATCTGTCCAGTCCAAGCAAGACATCTAAAAGAGTCACCTGGAGGTCTAAGCCAGGAAGGGTGGCACACATCTATAACCCCTGCTCTTACAGACAGAGGCACCCCTGGGAGTTCAAGACCAGCCTGGTCTACATGGGGAATTCCAGACTACCCAGAGCTACACAGTAAGACCCTGTTTTCAAAAAAGTAATCTGTAGAGGTCTAATGACTTGGCCCTGAACATTTTCCAATGAAACTGACTGAGGAAAGCCATTAGAGGAATGTTCTGACTTCTGAAAGATTGTGACCCTGCACTTGTATGGCACTACTTGCTTGCCTATCCCTAATCCTGGTCTTTGTTACAATAAAACTTTATTTATAAAATAAGCAGCTAGCACATGGGCAGGTTTCCTTGTTTGACTTTTTAAAAATACTGCTTTAAGTATTCATCTTGATCCCTGAGTTTTCAGGTTCTTGTTCAAAATCTTGACTGACTGTGAACGTCTCACTTCCTTTTATCCTGACTCAAGATCTGGGGGACTCCTGCAGGGCCTGCCAGCACTCCCCACCCCCCCCACCCCCCTCCCTCACACACACAGCAGACTCTATGGCTTAGGTGGCTGCACCTACTTGCCTGACCATTTACCCTCACTCAGTGGTCACCAATGTAATGAGTGTTACTCTTAGCCTTTGCATAGAACAAAACATTTCCCACCACCATCCATTCCTTAGCTTTCCAGATATATAGATCAGCACCCAGGGCGGGGCTTGTTATTAAGAGAAGACTTGGTTTGTCCCCATGCCAAGGAGAAGCCTGCCTGCTCCTTCTGTTCTCTGCAACTTCTTCTTTCTTCCTGTTTCCCTCTGCATTGTGCACATTGCTCTCTTAGTTTTTTTTTT
>NW_022196896.1:111776307-111783107 GCF_008632895.1 Mastomys coucha
TTTTTATGTTTCTATGTTAGTCCACTCTGCATTCTTCTAATCTTGCTCTCTCTCCTGCTCTGAAGTCACAGCAATGCTCTAACTCTTGATGCCTTTTCTCCCAAAGCTGTGCCGGTACTTCTAAGTTCTTCACTTCAGTTCTGTCTAAAAAGGGTTCTGTCTAAAAGCTTCTCCACAGAGCCAGGCAGTGGTGGCACATGCCTTTAATCCCAGCACTTGGAAGGCAGAGACAGGTGGATTTCTGAGTTTGAGGTCAGCTTGGTCTACAGAGTGAGTTCCAGGACAGCCAGGGCTACACAGAGAAACCCTGTCTCGAAAAAAAAACAACAAAACAACAAAAATAACTCCTCAGCTAGTTCCCTCTCTCAGCTCAGTCCCTCTCTCAGCTCAGTCCCTCTCTCAGCTCAGTCCCTCTCACAGCTCAGTCCCTCTCTCAGCTCATTCCCTCTCTCAGCTCATTCCCTCTCCAAGCTCAGTCCCTCTCTCAGCTCAGTCCCTCTCAGCTCAGCCCCTCTCTCAGCTCAGTCCTGACTCTTTGTCTTCAGCACTTAAACATCTTTCAGAATAATCACACCTTAAAATGTTCATCAAAAGTTCACACACAGCTGGGCATTGGTGGCACATGCCTTTAATCCCAGCACTTGGGAGGCAGAGGCAGGCAGATTTCTGAGTTCGAGGCCAGCCTGGTCTACAGAGTGAGTTCCAGGACAGCCAGGGCTACAGAGAAACCCTGTCTCAAAAAAAAAAAAAAAAAAGTTCACATATAAAATCAAATCACAAATAAAAATTTGAAATAAAAGTTTATAACAGAGAGTGTTTACATGCATATCCATCTGGCTAAACATCTATCACCTATCACAGCTCCACAGGTTCATTGTAACTAAGTTATTAGTGAAGTTTTATATAGATAAACCCAGTCAATATTTTCTCTTCTGTCCTAGAACCTATAATAACTCGTTAGTCCCCTTTTGATGACCTTTAGTTAATTGTTTTACAACCTCTTGAAATGTGCTGAGTAGGAGAAAGTCTGGTTACTATTAAAAGCAATTAACTGGTGACACTCGAGAGACTGGCAGAGTTCTTATTGCAGTTTTGAATATCAGAAAAGGACCTAATAGCAGTCTCACTATAAAAGAACTTAATATCCGCAGATATAATTTTAGGAATTCTTATAGGATCATCATTAAGACTTAAGAAGTCAGGCTGGAAAGCCAGGCAGAAGTGGTGCATGCCTTTAATTCCATTACTTGGAAGGCAGATACAGGTGGATTTCTGAGTTCGAGGCCAGCCTGGTCTACAGAGTGAATTCCAGGACAGCCAGGGCTACACAGAGAAACCCTGTCTCGAAAAACAAAAACAAAACAAAACAAAAACAAACAAACAAAAAACCCCAGGCATTTGATTGAGGCTGGCTTACAGTTCCGAGGTTTGGTCTGTTATCATGGCAGAGAGTGTGAAGAGACCATGGAGAACTTCTTACTGATCTGCAGGAGGAGAGGAGAGGAGAGGAAAGGAGAAGGAGAGGGAGGGAGAGGGGGAGGGGGAAGAAGAAGACGGAGACTAGGTCTTTTTTGAAACCTCAAAGCCCACCCCCTAGTGACACACTTCCTTCAACAAGGCCACAACTGCTCCAACAAGGCCACAGCTCCTAATCCTCTAATCCTTTCAAACAGTGCTACTCCCTGGTAACTGAGCATTCAAGTATGTGAGCGTAGGGCAGCCAGAATAAAGGTTCTTAGCTACAAACAAAACAACAACAACAACAAAAAACAAAAAAACAAAAAATAAGACAAAACCAAAACAAAGGCAAAAGCCACCAAAGAAGTGAAAGGACCAAGACAGCATCTGGTCCAACTGCGGCAAGAGGAAGGAACTCCTGAGCAAAAGACCTGAGTGCTGGCTGGGGACTGGCATCCCTTTTGCTCCTGACCTAGGGCCTTACCTAGCAACCGTGTCCCACAGCATATGCCCCTAGGAAAGAGGGCTTTGTCCAGAGTACCCATGGCAAGGCATATGGTGACTGTGGGCACAGGCAGCTGAGGCTGAAGCTTGGTCCTGTGACTCCATCTGAGGCTCGGCGTTCATCAGTGACAGCACTGGTGTACCCAGCAACCAGGACTCCCTCCCCACATAGTCAGGGAGTGGAGGGCAGGGAACTGAGGATAATACATAGGCAAAAGAGAAATGAAGCATTCTCGAGTCTGTGGGACCTCAGGACAAGGCTACAGCACACTAAGGGAATTAGCAATGGAAGCTGGACAGACCAGAGGGCCAGCCAGCAGCACCCTGCCACTGAAACAGGAAAGTGACAGTCTCAGGAGCATACTGTACTAGAAACAGACAAAGCCATTTGCGTCTTTCCACTGTCAGAAGTCACTGAATATCAATAAATTCATAAGGTTTATTGTTTTCCTACCTGGGTAACCTGGGCAAATGCACCTTTTTTTTTCCCTCTGTATAGCCCAAGCTGGCCTTGAACTCACAAAGATCTATCTCCCTCTACCTCCCGAGTGCTGGGATTAAAGACGTGTCACCATTTGGCTCTTTATTGCACTCTTAATTACTGATACTAACTTTTCATAGCAAGCACCATACAGCAGACAGTCAATATATTTTTCTATCTATATACATATATACATGGACTGTGGAATAAAGACAAGCCAAAGAGGCTGCAGTACTATTCAAGCTGGTTAGAAGTGGGTTGAGAGTCTGTATTGATAAAGTAATAGATAAACCAGATCAGTGCCAGGAGAGAGCTGTTGGTGGAAACTGGTGAGCTGGAGTCCAGCTTTGAGAGCAAAACTACTGAGTTCTGCTGTGAGCTAAAAAGGCTGGACCAGGTCTGGAGGAGGAATGGGTCATGTCTAGGTCCAGGTGGCAGAATAGGTAGATAGGCAGGCAGGTAAGTAGGCAGGGAACCTAGCCAAGTCAGAGAGTCCTTGACACATACCAGGTGTCAGATGTCAGTCAGTGTGGGGCCATGGCATCCCAGTGTCGGGCATATTATAAAGTCCAAGCGAAGGAGCTGCATCTTGTTCCTCTCTCTGTTGGGTCTGTTACGTTTTTAGGCCATTTCCCTGATTTTGATATGCACAATTTCAATTCTTCTCAATAAGCGTACAGGAATGCTCACTTCTACTCCCAGGAATAAGGCATTCATCAGTTCCCACTGGAAGAGTGGGCCCAACAGCTCCTTGGGACCACCTGGGGTTGCCTGTTGCCTTCTTCCTCAAAACAATCAAAAGCTGGTTATAAAGTGGAATCTCCCTGGGCAAGGCACAGCCTGTTGTACTCAATGTGGAGTGACTTAGGGTATGGCCTAGCCTGACAGCAGCTGGGCATGGCCCAGCTTCCTCTGCAGCCACCACCGAGCCAGTGCTGAGGGAATGTCTGCTGTTCCGGTGGCTAGAGAAGATTGGAGGGAGAGGCCATCTCCACACAATGCCTTCAGAGGAGAATCACTCTGACATCAGGCACAGATGTACAGTTGGGGGAGGGGAGTTCACGACGTGATGTGACCACTCTGTCCTTCCAGAGGCTGCAGACGGTCCATATGGAGACAAAGGAGGGACGATGAGACACAAGGCACCATGCTGTTCTTTGGAACTGGCTGCACAGGTTGTCTGACATGAGCGGAGATCCCAGATTCCAGAGCAGTCTGAAATCAGGGTGCTCCGGCAGTCATAGTTTTGCCTGAGAACTGTCAACATGAGTCACAGGCTGCCCCGAGAGTCGACTGGAGCTGGAGGGGACCCTGCTTTCTGTTTGTTTCATTGGTTGATTGGTTGGTTTTGGACTGGTTGATGTGTGCACATGCGATCTGTACAGGATATATGTTGAGGTTTTCAAAAGTCAGCTTTCTCCTTCCACCATGTGGGTCCTAGGGATCAAATTCAGGTTCCCAGGCCTGATGGCAGGGGCCTTACCCACTGACCCCCTCTTGCCTGCTCCACTTTGACCCTTGGTGGCAAGGCTGCCAGATGACAGCTGCAGAAGCCATGTTTCAAGCTCTTGAAGGAAGCCACGGGAAGAAGAAAAATAGTCACTATTCAGAAAGAGTCTATGGGTGCCACTGTTTGTAATAACACGCTGACCTGTTCTGCTTCTCTGAGCCTTTTTATTCCTGCCTTTAAAAAAAAAGAAAAAAAGATTTTTAAATTGGGTGTTGCTTGTTGGTAACCAAAAGATGCGTAACGAAAGCAGCAGTCCAGGTCACTCAGACATTGGTTGCCACTCAAGCATTACCAACCACCGTGTTCTCTCTCATTCTTACAAACCCACCTTAAGTCACACAATCTAGCATTCTTACTCAAACTTGGTGACGTGTGGCCAGAAGGCCAGTGGGTTGGGTCCTCACCAAAAATCCTGGCTGATTTCTTTTTGGCAGTAAACCCTTCTCCCACAAAGTTCAAACCCACTCTTGTCCTTCATTGTCATGAAAGCAACTTCCCACCTTCACTTTGTCTTAAAATTAAAGAGGGTACCCTCCTACCCAGAGACTGTCAAAACTATGACAAGAACAGAACGAGAACAATATGGCCAGTGGTTGGAGAAAACAAGTGTGGCAGGGCCAGGCCACAGTTCACCTGATATTAATGCTCTGTTGATGAGACTTTCTCATGACGCCCATGGTTCCTGCTGAGTTTTTGTTTGTTTGTTTTGTTGTTGTTGTTTTGTTTTGTTTTGTTTTGTTTGGGGGGGTGAGACAGGGTTTCTCTGTATAGCCCTGGCTGCCCTGGAACTCACTCTATAGACCAGGATGGCCTCAAACTCAGAAATCTGCCTGCCTCTGCCTCCCAAGTACTGGGATTAAAGGCATGCACTACCCAGTCCTCCTGCTGAGTTTTTGTTGGTAATGTTTCTGTTTGTTTTAAAGCAGGGTCTCACTATGTAGCCCAGGCTGGCCTTGAACTCATGCAGGAACCACCTACCTTCCTGCTGGGCATTTATTTGAAAGTCATCAAACAAAGTTTAAGAATTTCAAGGCTCACAGTTGCAATTGAAGAGAACTTGCCAGAAACTCAGTCTGGCCCAGGATGAGCCACACCCACACGCTTTTCCTGCCTGGTAGTTTTTATAAGCAAGCACTGCTAGAATGGAAGGCCCCATGATTAGTGGCCCAGGATGGGACAGGCTGACACAGAAATGCTTCTATTGGGGCTTATGTACCTCTGAGGTAGCCTTGTTGCAAGGCCCTGCCCCTCCACTCTCTCCCTGGTTGGTTTACAGGGATCAGTCACTGAAGCAAGTCGCCTCAGTACCCCTTGTTCGAGAACAGACTCAACACCAAACCTTGAACCTTGTAGCTAGGGGGTTCACTACATGGGGAGGGGTGCTGTTAGAGCCTGGCCCATGCTCAAAGCCGAAGTGTATGTGCATGTGCATGCGTGTGTGTGTGTGTGTGTGTGTGTGTGTTTGTGTGTGTGTGTGTGTGTGCACGTACAATATTATTCCTGGCTGGCCTAGGACTTGCCTTATAGACTAGGCTAGCTTCAAACTTACTGAGATTCATCTGTCTCTACCTCCTGAGTGTTGGGAGGGAACACCACCCAAAGGTTTGCACCACCCCTCCTGGCCATTAGCATATGCATTTTAAATTATAATTTAATTGATTTTGTATGCATGTATGTGTATGGCCAGGAGGGTGCCATGGTACATGGGTGAGGGTCCGAGAGAAGACAACTAAAGGGAGTGGGCTCGATTCCTCAGCCACATGGGTCAGCTTGGTGACAAGCTCCTTTACCTACTTAACCA
Source organism: Mastomys coucha (assembly GCF_008632895.1). Classification (NCBI taxonomy): domain Eukaryota; kingdom Metazoa; phylum Chordata; class Mammalia; order Rodentia; family Muridae; genus Mastomys; species Mastomys coucha. Next base: position 111,782,062 of record NW_022196896.1, read on the forward strand.
TCCTGACAGCCAGATTGCTATATTCGAACTCATAACTAGTAACTGCACAAGCTTGGGGTACAGTGTGGCATTTCAGTGAACATCTGCTGAGCAGATCTTATGCTGGCGGGAGGCATATGGTGTGCACCTCAGACATTTATCATTTCTTTCTGTTGACAACATTCAAAACTCCTGCCCACTAGCTACTTTGAAATATTCAGTGAAGTCTGTAAGTGTAGTCATCCTATTAACTATATTCTCCCTAGCTAACCATACCTGTACCACCACCACCTTCTTCCCACCATCCCAAAAGGTGCTCCTTTCCAAAGATTTACCAGGGCATCATGTGGGACAATTAACTCTGTGTTTAGAATCCAACTATGATACATATAATAATGTAGGGGATCAACTCATACACAGGGGACCAATGTCACTCCTGTGGGTTTTTCCACGCTCTCTCCTAAACTCTTCCTTCTGCCTCACCCCATGGCATGTCATCTTTGTCACTCTGGCTTTGTTTGCGTTTTCTAGAATTTTGTGCATATAATCACGGAGCATGTGCTGCTTCTCCTCCTCCTCTTTCTTTTTAAGACGGGATTTCTCTGTGTAGCCCTGGCTATCCTAGAATTTTCTCTATACACCAGGCTGGTCTCTAACTCAGAAATTCTGTGTCTGCCTCCCCCCACCCCTCACTTCCCCTCCCACCTCTATCTCCTGAGTGCTGGGATTAAAGGCTTGAACCACCAACCCCAAAGCTTTTTTTCTTTTTTTTACTCATGATAGTTCTTTTGAGACCCTTAGTATGGCATGTATTGATAATTTATTCCTTACTATTGCTTAGCATACACTGCACAGGTATACTGCAAATAAAATAGAGTCATGTGCCCCGCCAGGACACAAAATACATTCTGAAAAAGGCAGCATTAGGCAATTACATCATTGTCTGAATATCAAGAAATGTGTCTACACAAACCAAGACAATCATAATCACTAAGCCATAACCCGCTGAAGAACTAGCAGATTCCTTGTTGACTAAAATATCAGGGTGACCATCGATGGCTGCTACA
>NW_022196896.1:111783146-111794983 GCF_008632895.1 Mastomys coucha
AAAAAAAAAAAAAAAAACCTGTCAGGCTTAGTGGCCAACAACTGTAATCCTAACAGAAGGCTGAGAGTTTGGGATGAGCCTGGGTTACGTAGGGAATCTAAGGCTAGACCAGACTACAATATCAAAATTCTGACTCAAAAATAAAGTTCGGCATAGAGGCATACATCTGTAAACTCAGTTACTCAGGAGGCTAAGGCAAGAGGTCAGATGTAAGTTTAAGGCCTGTGTAAGCTCCATAGCAAATTCCAGACCAGCCAAGGCTACATAAAAAGAGCCTGCCTCTTTTTATGCACATTGACTTTAATTCACATTGCTCTACTGGGGAACAATGTTGAGTGGGAGTATATATCCGCTCCATTCCTTTGAAGGACCCATTAACACTTTTTTTTTCCTTTTGGATAGTACCTAATACTAGTTGTAATGCAAGGATGGCCTCAACTCAACTCAGGACATAGCCTTGAATTTCTACTCTTCCTCCCTTACCTCCCAAGTCCTGGGCTTATAGGCACCACTATGAGGGAGCTGGTTACAGGCCCCAGAACTTCATTCACAGTAGGCAAACATTCTACCATTCAAATATTTTTTCCAAATTTTTACTTGTTTTGGTCAATACATTTTTATCATTTTAGTGGGTTTTATTACTTTTTAAGATTTATTTTTTTGCAGGGCAGTGGTGGTGCATGCCTTTAATCTCAGCATTTGGGAGGCAGAGGCAGGCAGATTTCTGAGTTTGAGGCCAGCCTGGTCTACAGAGTGAGTTCCAGGACAGCCAGGGCTGTACAGAGAAACTCTGTCTCAAAAAACCAAGAAAAAAAAAGATGTATTTATTCCTGTTTATGTGTGTCTCTGTATGCCAGGCACTTATGGGTGCTCAAGGAGGGCAGAATGGGCATTGGATTCCCCAGAGCTAGAAATACAGTTGATTATGATCCACTTGTCATGGGGGCAAGGAGCTGAGCTCTGGTCCTCAGAACTCAGAACAGCAAATGCTCCTAACTTCTGAACCATCTCCCAGACTTGTTTGTTCTTGATCAGAACGCTTGGTCAGAATTGTGCTTTTTTCCTGCCCCAACCACCCACTTACACCACCACCACCACCACCTACCCCATCCCCATCACCCACCACCACCCATCACCCATCACCCACCAACCAGGCTAGCCTCAAACTCATGCTCTGCCTACCTACCTCTGCCTCCTGAGTGCTGGGATTAGAGGTGTGGCCATCACACCCAGACAAAATCATCCTTAGAAGTGTCTTCTCCAAGACCAGGCTGCACCCACCAGTCCTCTCATGTTCCCTCAGATGCTTTTCAGAGCTGAACTCCCAGATTTAGATAGAATCCAGCTCATCAGGGTGTTCTGGGTACCATATCCGAGAAAGGTTCATTTTCCTCCTGGGCCTGTCACCAAGCCTGCATGTCCTCCTTGCTCAGTCAGTGGGTGTGAAGAACAGAGCAAGGGATGGAGTGGGGAGCAGGAAAAGGACATGAGACATGGATGAGCGGGGATTACAGGGACTCTGGGGAAGGTACCAGACATATGCCCCCCCCTTTTTTTTTCATTTGAACCTAGGGCTTTGTACATATGAGACACATGCTCTACTAACTGAGTCATGTCCCCAAGCCCACACTGCTTCTTAAGAGGCTCTTAAGAGGGCTGGTGAGATGGCTCAGCAGGTAAGAGCACCGACTGCTCTTCCAAAGGTCCTGAGTTCAAATCCCAGCAACCACATGGTGGCTCACAACCATCTGTAATGAGATGAGATGCCCTTTTCTGATGTGTCTGAAGACAGTGTACTTATATATGGAGCGAGCAGGGTTGACAGGAGCGAGCAGAGATCCTAAAAGTCAATTCCCAACAACCAGATGTAGGTTCACAACTATCTGTACAGCTACAGTGTGTACTCATATACATAAAATAAATAAATCTTAAAAAAAAAAAAGAGGCTCTTAATAGACAAAAACTGGTTTGGTCCTATGATCCCACAAGTAGGTTAGAGACAGACCGCAGATTCCAGAGGGAGCCCTGGGGAAAGCGTAGAGGGAGCCCTGGGGAAAGCGTGTGAGAAGCAAGGGAAAATGGGGTTCTCTGAAGCTCTGATCTCCTGTCAGGAAGTAAAAGATGGCATCTCTCTGCTCTATATAGTCCTCTACCTCTCCCCTCCAATTCTTCATTTTCAGATTTATTTTTAATGCATGTGTATATGTATATGCATGTGTACTATAACACTAAAAGTACTATATATGTATATGTATGTAATATATATACATATATAATGTCATATGTATGTGTATGTGTGTGTGGGAATGGGCACATGAATGGAGGTGCCTGCAACAGTCAGAAGAGAGTGTCAGGCCCCTGGAGCTGGGCTTACAATCAGCTGTGAGCCTCCTGACATGGGCTGGGAACCAAACTCTGGCTCTCTGCCATAAGCAACCTTCCTCTTAGCAGCTGAGCAACCTCTCCAGCACCATTATCGCCCCCAATTTCTCTTTCAAATAGGGTCTCATGTACAGGCTAGCTTCACACTCGCTTCCTTGAACTGATCCTCTCCCCTCCACACTAAGAACTGGGATGGTGCCAGCACATCTCCAGCCCCTCCCCTTCCATCTTTCTTTCTACCCCCACCCCCCACCCCCTTCTCACCTGTTTGCAAACTTTGTCTCTTCTCCGGGAGGTCTCAGCTCATGTCTGTCCTGGGGTCTCCTTGGCTTCTCCTGTGACCCTGCAAGAAAAAAAAGTCTAGGATTCTGTATGTAGTGAGCAAGCTTTAGTCTTCTGTGTCCAATTGTTACCTGTCTTCCCCTTACAAATGGCTCCCCGTGTCTTAACCAAGCCACCAGAGAATGTTTACAGATATTTCCTTCTTCAGTGACCTCAGATCTGCTTGGGAGGAAAGAGGGTACACCCTGGCGAGGAAGATGGGATTTCTGGTAAAGCCTCCTCATACCTTTGAAGGTTCAGAGATCCTAGCAGGATTTTCGCTGTCCTTAAGGTCTGGGTATTTTGTTCCCACCCAATCTGCCAAAGCAAGCTGCGAAAGACAGGCAAGGAGACAATTTACAATAGCACCGTCATTTTGAAATCTGGAGCGGGGCGGGTGGGGGGGGCTTATCAGATCACAGATGACAAATTCCTGGTTCCTGAAACCAAACCGGGAGAGGGAGGCTCAGCATGGGGCATGTGTCAAGTTCCAGGTTCCTCCTGCCGCACATCCACTGATTACAACATGTGGCTTAAAGCAGAACCTTTCTCTCTCTCTCTCTCTCTCTCTCTCTCTCTCTCTCTCTCTCTCTCTCTCTCTCTCTCTCTCTCTCTGTGTGTGTGTGTGTGTGTGTCTCTCTCTCTCTGTCTCTCTTTCTCTCTGTATCCACCCCCCCCATACCCAACACGGGTTATAATCTTATCAGAGCAATTGATTTTCTGAATCAGATTTTATATGATTGAAATCAGAGTCAACCATGTGGTCTACTAGGTTGGGGAAGACCGCCGTTCCACACTTTTTGGAGTGACAGAGGCTCTGAAGCCTCAGTTCCTTGAGGTTATTGGGTAGGGTAGGGTTCCTGGGTCCTTTCAGGGGTCGGCAGAAGTCATCCTTGGCTCCTTGTGATCTCTCTGGTCCAGTCTACATGAGTGTACCTACCTCTCTTTCAGGAGAGAGAGGCCACAGTCCTTACCTGCTCTGGTTTCTGGCTGTCTCTCTACTCTCAAGGAGACATTTCTGCATTTCAGGGCTCACGTGTCTAGATTGGGTCCTGATTACCCAGGTATTATCCAAGTCAAGGTCCATGATCTTTTTAACTTTTAAAAAAATTTTATGCATATGAGGGTTTGCTCGCATGTATGTTGTGTACTATGTACATATCTGGTACTCATAAAAGCCAGAAGAAGGTGCCGATCCTCCGGAACTGGAGTTACAGATGGTTGTGAGCCACTATATGGGTGCTAGGAACTGAACCCAGTTCTTCTTCAAGAACATCCAGTGCTCTTAACTGCTGAGCCATCTCTTCAGTCCCAAGGTTCATCATTTTAATATAGGCCTTTTGCCAGTAGGCTAACATAGCCCCAGGTTCTGGGTCCTAGGTGAACATCTTTGCTTGTAGCCACAGGGCCTCTGGTACAGGAGCCAAGCCCTGCTTCCACCTTGTTCCTCTCCTTTTCCTGTGTGCTGTCTCATTCTGTCCCCTGCAGCCAGGAGCCAGGAGTATAAGACATCTTCTTCCAGGATATTGAGTTACACAATCAGTGAGTAAAGGTACTTACTGCCAAGCCTAAGTCGTGAGTAAGTCCCAGGAACCCATGTGGTAAGAGGAAATAATGGATTCTTACCGGTTGTTCTCCAACCCCCATGAGCATTCTATGATACATGTGTACACACACACACACACACACACACACACACACGTGCGCGCACTTATAAATGTAACAAAAAAAAAGTTTTGTTTTGTTTTGTTTTGTTTGTCTTTTAAGACAGGTTTATGTATGTAGCTCTGACTGTCCTGAAACTCATTCTATAGACCAGGCTAGCTTCAAATTCACAGAGATCCACCTCCTTCCTCCTGAGTACTGGAATTAAAGGCATGCATCACTACCGCCTAGAAAAAAAAATGTTTTTTTTTAAATTATACTTATCAGGGCTGGAGAGATGGCTCAGTGGTTAAGAGCACTGACTTCTCTTTTTTTTTTTTTTTTTTTTGGTTTTTTTGAGACAGGGTTTCTCTGTGTAGCCCTGGCTATCCTGGTACTTACTCTGTAGACCAGGCTGGCCTTGAACTCAGAAATCTGCCTGCCTCTGCCTCCCAAGAACTGGCATTAAAGGCATGTGCCACTACTGTCCCGCACTGACTTCTCTTCCAGAGGCCCTGAGTTCAGTTCCAGCAACCACATGGTGGTGCGCAACCATCTGTAATGGTATCCAATACCTTCTTCTGGTGTGCCTGAAGACAGCTACAGTGTACTCATATATATATAAAGTAAATAAATAAATCTTTTTAAAAAATGTACTTATCAGAGACCAGTCCCCTTTAATCACTCAAGGCAAAGCCCTGGCTGTCCACCACGCTGAACATGTATGCTCTGAGCTGGAAAGGCAGAAATGCTGGACAAGACCTCTGCAACTCCAGCCAGACTCAGAAGCCAAGGAGCCAGCGCTGAAACTCCAGGTTCTGTTAGGTCCTAGGTACAAAGCCCATAACTGAGGTTTGGGGTCATCGTCACAAGGTACCATCTGTGGCCTCTTCTCCAGGTGTGTGGGAGGTTGCTCTTTCACACTCCAGCACGATTCTATCAGATGAGATCATTGAGATCATTCCAGACTATTGGCCTGGCATACAGTTATATTCTTCACCTTGCTCTAAGTCTCATAGTATTTCTCTGTAAAATAGAAATAATAATAATAATCTTTGAAGCTGGGCAGTGGTGGTGGCGCATACCTTTAATCCCAGCACTTGAGAGACAGAGGCAGGTGGATTTCTGAGTTCAAGGCCAGCCTGGGCTACAGAGTAAGTTCCAGGACAGCCAGGGTGATCCAGAAAAACCCTGTTTCAAAAAACCAAAATAAATAAATAAATAAATAAATAATAATAATCTTTGACTGGCCTGCCTAGTTTGGGGTTTTATGGGGAGGAGACAGGAAGCTAGAATATGGAGAGGATTCTGGTGTGTGTATGTGTTGAGAGAGACAGACAGACAGACAGAAAGATAACCAGCATAAGCATACTGTGGAGCCTGGGTACTTCAGCTCTCCAGCCCACCCCCTCGTCTCAATGGCTAGATATTTGGCCGGCTGACGTGGGAACAAGGCTGTCCTGAATGCACCTGGTCCGGGCTCTGGTCTGAAAAGGCAGCCATTCAAGGTTGGCTTGGCCAGGAGCCTTGTGATGAGAGACAGGGGGCCCTGTGCTCTAGAGGGAAGGAGGCCCATGTGGCCTCAGTGTGGAGCTGAGCTGTCAGCCTGGGAGGGTGGCAGGCTGGGTGGGAGGGGGAGGTGTCTCAGAAGGAAGACTGAGCTAGTGTTTAAGGCCTAGGGCTGAAAGGCCGCTGTGTGTCCCATGCTAGCTGCCTGGCAGGCAGGCATGTGACTCATTGGTAGCCAGGGGAGGGTGTAGCGTGGGCCTAGCTGGCCAGGACAGGGGGCTCACTGCCCACCCTCATGCGAATGTATGTCAGTATAAGTTGGAACAGGTGGGCTAGTGCTGAGGCTACCTATCTGCCTGGGCTCTTAGGACCCCTGGCAGTAGCCACATCCTTCTTCTCCTAGCTGCGGCTGTGGCAAGTCTGTCCCTCCTCCCAGTCAGGGTCTCTTAAAGTGCTCCTTGCCTGCCTTCATCCCTGCTCCCATCCTATGCATCCCTTCCTGGGTGCTGCCCAGCTGAAAGGGCTGTCCTCATTCTTTAATTGTACCCACAGGTGAAGGACAGGTGAAGGAGGCAGGGACAGACGCTTGTTAAAGTGATCCTAGCCATTGAAAGCCAATTTGTAAAGGGCAGCAGGAACTCATTCCATTTCAAAGGACATGATACTGTTGAGTGGAAGAAGGCAGGGTACTGGGGAACCAGAGGGAGACAGGCTTGCTGGAGTGGCAGCAGTTAAAGGTTTGTGGGCAGAACCAGGGGTCCTGGAGCAGACCCAGAGTTAAGGACCTGGGAGTGATAGAAGAGGATACACAGGGCCTATTGGGACCCACGGCTATTCCCAAGGGCCTGCCAGGTAAGGCCTCATTGTAACAAAACAGCTGGTCACAGGCAAGTGTGTATTTGTGTGTGTCACGGGGTAAGCAAGTATCTCAGAATTTGGTGTGGGTGTGTATCCATGAGTTTTCTACAAGTCTCTGAGTGCTTGTGTCTTCAGGTGTAGTTTGATCTTACTGTACATGTGAGTGTCCGAGAGTATACGCGTTCATAGTCTGTGTCATATGTACATTTATGTGGTTTTATATATGTCAGTGTGTGGTGGTGCATTTGTGTATCTGCCTGTGTGAGAATGTTTGTGTGTATGTGCGCCCTACCGAGAGGAACTGGGGTTCAGCTCCAAGACACAGGCAATACCAGGAGCCAACCACCAATCAGCCCTCCACTCGTTCCTGGTCCTCCCTGTCGGCTTATTTCTGCTTTGCTGCCCCTGGATTCTTTAAGCTCCATCCTCTCTCTGAGTGGCAGACCGGCTTACTTCCACTCGCCTGTCATCCCATACCCACAAAGCCATGGGTGGCCTCGGCTGTCCCCACACTAACTGGTTTGTGCTCGAGCACAGGAAGGGACCAGAAAGCTGCTCAGCCCCAGAGGGACTGTGTCCATCTTCTACTGGCTAGCCCAGGGCTCCTCTCCATCCCAGAAAGAGGTGTCTAGACAGCATGAAGCAGCTATTCACACAGCACTGCCCTCCTTCCCCTGGCTATGCATCTGAGCAGTTTATCTTACAGAACAGCTCAAGGGTCCTGGAGGCTAGGCCTGAGTGGTGAGCATGGCTGGAACATTTCCAAAGTATCTGAGTAAACCTCGGACTGAGCAGTTTTTAAGATTGGTAGAATCGGGGCTGGCGAGATGGCTCAGCGGGTAAGAGCATGGATTGCCCTTCCAAAGGTCCTGAGTTCGGATCCCAGCAACCACATGGTGGCTCACAACCACCCGTAATGAGACTGGACGCCCTCTTCTGGTGCGTCTGAAGACAGCTGCAGTGAGTTACGCCAGAGTGAGCAGAGCAGCCACACACATGATGGCTCACGGCCATCTGTACAGCTACAGTCTACTCATACACATAAAATAAATAAAAATAAATCTTAAAAAAAAAAAAGATTAGCAGAATTACCAGGCAGCGGTAGTGATGCACGCCTTTAGTCCCAGAACTCAGGAGGCAGAAGCAAGGGGAGGTCTGAGTTCAAGGCCAGCCTGGTCTATAGTGTGGGTTCCAGGACAGCCAGAGAAACCCTGTCTCCAAAAAAATCTACCCCCTCTGAGGGGGTGGGGAAGGCAGACTCCTTTGAAGGCTCTACCCCCTCAGTTGTTCTTGGGGGCTGCCAATTTCAGGATCTCGTGCCATGCAGAGTGGAAATTATGACCCAGGCCTGGCCAGTCATGCTACCTCAACCCTGAGATGTAAATCACTGGCCTGGGGTGGGACACATGACACTGAGAGAAACCAGCGAAAGTCTCTCCCTGGGATTTTTTATATGAGGAAGTGGAAATGGGGTGTGTGGGAGCTGGGGTGAGGTGATAAGTGCCCGAGGGCATCTTGAAGCCTTTGCCCTTCTTGTAAAAAGGACAGGCTAGCCATAAAGTGTTGGTGGTATTCCTATTATATAAGCTAGCAAGTTTCTCTTGCTTCAGCTACTTAAGAGTTGGGATTTACTATCACTTAAAGCCAGAAGAATCCTGGACTATTTCTTGCCTGAGCCACATGCTTGGTCTTCAGGATGCCAGAGCTACTTTGCCTGGCTCATAACATCCCTCACAGTCCCTCCCTGGCTCTCTCTAGGCCCCCACCTAGGTGTCTCACTGCCAGAGTCCACCCTTCTCAAAGCTCCTAAACCCACATCTGCTGTCTCTACCACCACCTACTTCCTCAGCTCCCTAGCCCAAGTCTCTACCACAGCTACTTCCCAGTCTGTCTGCTTTTCCCCAGCCTCACAGGAAGGCGTGTCTCTCTCCAGGTCCTTGCTCAAAACTGACCAGTCTGCTCGGGCATGCTCCAGGAAGATGGCTTCCCTGCATCGTTGTTGCCTGGGAAACCAGAGAGCTGCTCTCTTTCTCCAGGGCTTCCCAGGTAGCTCTCCTCCATGTGGCCTTGGGACCAGCTCTGGGAAACCCATGGCAATCACTCAGTTCTGTCACCTCCTTGATTGCTGAGGTTTAGCTCCAAAAGACAGTCAAAGGTCACCTTGGGTTCCCTAGAGCTGGGACTGGTTGCCTCACTTCCTCCATTCCTGGCTCAATCCCTTGTGATCTGCATTTTTTTGGAGTCTAGTTTTCCTTTGTGTCCTGTGCAGGCATGCTCTGTCAGAAACATAGAGGACCATGTTCAGGCCTTTCTACAATGTCTGATTTTATTGAATAACGAATTCTCAGAGTGCAGAAGTCTCACTGAGGGCAATTCATCAGCTGCTTCCACCCTCCTCCCTAGCCTTGGCTGAGGAAAACACAGATTCTTTCACTCCAATCTTAATTGTTAATATTAACTCAGGTCATACATTACAGATTGCATAGGAAATCTATGTATGTATATGAATGTAGCTGTAAGCTACAGAACAGCCTCTAAAGTTAAAGATGTCCCAGCAGGCCTGTGTCCTCCTTTGAAGTCAGAGGCCAAGAAGGAGGAGAGGAGTTGGACTTCAAAGCGTGGGGGTGGGGGTGTGGGGGGTGGTTCTCCATTTAAATCTACTTGGGACTCTTGGAAGTTAAAACTTTGAAGGACTTTCAAAGTGACCTAAGAGATAGAAGCTGATAGGAACACAAAGAGAGTCGGGTGGGGTGGAGAGGGGAGATAGTAATGCAGGAGATACCACTGACTGCTACCACCACAGAGCCAGGCTGCCGGGCAGAACAGAGTCGAGTCTTGCATCGGAGGTGAGGATCAGGACCAGTCCAGAAGGATGGACAGATGGACAGCAGGTCCAGATGGACAGACAGATGGAAAGACAGTAGTTCAAGGAGGCTGTGTCAACATCAGGAAGTCAGCCAAACTGCAGCCCCTGAACAGTCAGAAATTCTGTCAGTTCACTGACATAAAACCCAGGTGGCCAGGTGACAGACAGGTCAGTGGGACCAGAGCCTTGGCAGGGCTAGGGGTCTGTCCCTTCATGGGGTCCGGGTGGCAGTGTTACACCATTTCCTCTGTCTGGTATGTGCCTTAGGTTCTCCGGCCTCATTTTTCCTGATATGACTGTGCCTACATGATCCCAATTTACTTTGATAAATATAAAGGGCAACACCCTTCCTGCTTTTAGAAATGTTAATTATCTGCCTGTATCTCATATACGGCAGCATTTGTACTCAACATGAAGCCAAAAGCGGCTTGTAAAATAGTGTCTCTCAGGGCAAGGCACAGCCTGGGAAATACTGCTATATATAATATGGAGGGACTTAGGGCAGGGACTGCCTGCTCTCAACACCTTGGCTGAAGGAAATTCCAAGAATTCAACTAGACTCTGATGTGGAAGATACCCCAGGCTCTGAGAATTCTCCCCACTCTCCCCTGCTTCCCATCTCCTCCTTGCTCCTTCTTGGGCCCCTGACTTACAGAGAGGACGTAGGTCTGTAAGACGGTTCAGCAGTTGTATCTCACCTGTCGGCTTCATGCTGGAAGGAGAATTGACTCCTGAAAGTTGTCATATTCACACACACACACACACCATACAAACACACACCCCACACACATACATACACATACATACATATATACATAAATATGCATATATACACACACATAAACAACACATATATATACATGTATATACATATATACACACATATATACACATATGGACACACACACTAAATATGTGTACATTTAAAATTGGAAAATAAAGAGGAGCCAGCCTCCAAGGAGATACATCCTCTCTGTTCATCCCTTAGTATTCCCTGGCCTCAGATTCTGCCTCTCATGCCATGTTGGGTAGACCATTTACCTGTGGGTATTCATCCAGTGCTGACTTAAATGGTATCCCTAGGATCTCCTTGACCCCTTCAGCACCAGCCTCTACTGTGTCGATTCTTAGTAGTGGACACCTATGAGGACCAGAGGTTTCACTTTCACACTTTTTTTTTTAAAGATTTATTTATTTATTTATTTAATGTATGTGGGTACACTGTCACTGTCTTCAGACACACCAGAAGAGAGTATCAGAGGCCCATTACAGATGGTTGTGAACCACCATGTGGTTGCTGGGAATTGAACCCAGGTCCTCTGGAAGAGCAGGCAGTGCTCTTAACCACCGAGCCATCTCTCCATCCCTCACTCTCACACTTTCTCACCAGAAATCATCCCAGACCCAGATTTGCCCACTGCAAACTTCTAGAGCCAAACGCAAAGCAGGCATCCTACTGTGGTTCTGAGCTGGGAGAAACTCCATTCAAGGTCCACACAGGCAAACGTGTCAGGGCAATTCTCAAGGTCACCTTGACCAACAGCTAGCCCTGAAGTCATAGAGGACCCATCCTAGAAAGTTCCAGACCAGGGTAGTGTTCCAGGGTAGTGCTCCACGGAGCTGGTCTGGCATGGACCAGGGAGCCATGCCACTATTTCTTGACAGGCAACTCTTCCTACCAGCAAATGACCTCTGGCCGCCACAGCACTGGTTCACTGGCCTCCAGCTGTGAGTGTAGACAGCTGAATTTGAAGCCCCAGCTGTGGCTACTACCCCTGGAGTGTAACACTCACTAAAACTAATTCACATGTCCTTTGGCCACTCCAAGTCTCTGCCCATGTAGACTCTCTCCAAAGTGCCTGGGTTCCTTACTTTCTACTTTTCTGTTCTTTCTGACCCAAGGCAGCCCCAACACTGTCCTGAAACAAGACCTACCCAGTATGCCCTCTCACGGGTCAGTTCTCCCTCCATCTTAAGTCTCTGCAGACCTAACGGGGAGGGAGAAGTCGCAGGGAGAGGGAATAGGAGCTGGGGAGAAGCGAGTTATCCAAAGAAGGATTAGGGAAGGAGAAAGGGGTGTTTCTTAGTGTACTTCTACACACCAGGTCACTGAGCACCTCTGCTGGAGCAGCAGAATGGTTCAGAAAGTGACTCATTGATTTAAGGACTCTATTCAATCTCTTCTTCCACCCGCGCCAACGTTTCCGGGAATTGCCACTGTCTCCTTCCGCTGAGCTTTCACCACAGCGTGAGGGGG